>NC_141797.1:8631280-8947728 GCF_054643075.1 Acanthaster planci | reverse complement strand
ACCTGCTGAAGCAGCATGCAGCGTCGAGAATGAAGGAATATGACACTTTACAGTCGAATTCACGTATATGCTTTACATGCACTTGCTGGTGTTAAAGACAGAGGTCTACAGCTCTTGCTTGAAGCAATAAGGAAATTTCTCAAAATGCCAGCTACAAAGTCACTGCCCCCCATCTCTGAGAACTTTGGTACGAGCAGTCTGGTTTCAGGGTCTCAGGACCCTGTATGCCTGAGGCTACGACAGGGGAACCACACAAAGCCAGAAGTGAAGACACAGCCCGAAAATCATGCGGCTGGGAGGATGCCAGCCATAGCCACGATTTTCAAAATGGCTGCTCAAACATGTACACATGAAAATACAGAGCCTGTTGAGATCAACAGATAAGCCGCTGTAAGCCTGTGATTAATGAATTCAGATATGCGACAGGTTTAAGAGAAATCATGCATAATTCATGACATGTTAAATGGCACGTTAATTATTCAGTGAATGGTTAGCATCGTGTGACAGGGCATTACACTTTTTTCCAGGTATCTTCCATACGATCACAGCACAGATCTTGTTGAAGTTTCCTTCACAGCTTCAAGGACCAATCCGGAACCATTCTAAGATTTATTTTTTTTTTCATTTTCCGCGATCCTCAATTCGCTGGAACTTTTACCCACGGCCAAATCCAGTTTCTCCCCCCCTCCCATTTTTCAATGGAACTTCCACACCCCAGGAAAGACTTTTCCAATTTCTTCTACACGCCTCTTTTCTTCTGACCTATAAAGGTCATCCCTGACCGGACAAAGATTCTCAAACCAGCTCTATCTGGCGACATCCGTCCCTCTTCCTGGTAAAAATGGAGGGGGGAAAGGGGAGGCATTTGATGACTTTCGTCAGGAATGCGTGATGACCAAGCTTCTGACCCTTCACTTACCTCCGAAACATCCGGGGTTACTCCTGGCTGCAAAACCCACATGGAAACGAACACAAAAGACATTTACACAGCTGCTCACAATGGCTGGTACCCCGTAAGTCCAGCATTCACGTTGCAGTATTTTGTTTACTTAAATTCACTGCTCCTTTTGGGCCTCTCTGTGCTTTCGTTTCAACAAATGTCAGTACTCTGTCACTCCTCAATGCCCTGGAGAATAGAGGGTTTGCATGGCTGCCATCTTGCAGGCCATGCAGTTTTTTTCCACAGGGTATGCACAAAGGAGGTTCCCTGTAGAACAAAAAGAACTGCCCTGCAAGATGGCTACCACGCAAAGCCTCTATTGTGTATGTAGGATAGTCTGAAAGGGCAGATTCCTTAGAATGCGAACATCACAAAATCCCCCCCCCTAAAAAACCAGCTGCACTCAATGCAGAAATACGCGTACGGTTCCACTGGTTAAAAAGGATCAAAGGCTTATCTCCTAGGGTAGGTGAAATACGTGCCACTTTGTAAAGACATGTTTCGTTATTAAGACGGACGTTTTTTGTTTGATGTCAAGGATTTGGCAGCATTAATCTTGGACAGAAACTCATTCACAGATTGGTATAAACTATTTCATGGACCAACACAAGCAGGCTATCACATACTGAACGTGAAAAAAAAAATAACCAAAAAGTCCCGTTCTCAAACAACTCACGTTTCTTCTTGGCCGGAGATCCCGGTCCGTTCCTGGCGGGTGTGGCCCTGGGAGGAGGGGCGGGAACGGCGTCTGGGTGATTGACCTCGTTGGAGATCTTGAAGGACAGGTTACGGATGATGCACATGGCATTCTCCACGATCTGAGGAACAAAACCCCCCAAAAGTGGCCAAACTCTCTATCAGTGAGACTCACTCCATCATGTGACCATTCTGCCAATGTTCCATCGCTAGAATACAGAATACTGGGCAAGGGCGGATCCAAGATTTTCAGAAGGGGGAGCCCAAACTTGGAGGGTCAAACGTGAGCATGCAGTGCCATGCTCTTACAATGTAAATGTTGTGGAGCCAAGGTACAATTCATTGTCAAGAAGGCAGTGGGTAGGGGGCGCCCAATGTGCCCCCTTGAATCCAATGGTCCAATAGTTCTGATGCTTGATGCAGGTGGGATGATGTGACGGTTTGAATCCATCCCGTCTCATGCTGCCTGTGTTCTTCCAGCAATACACCTTAACCACAACTGCCTGTCTCCACAACAAGATAGACGTCACTGGCTTAAAACCCTCCTGCATTTCACAGGGGTCATAGTTTCCTGACCACCATAACCAAATGTGCCTCGCCGGTTGAGGGTTCAAAGTGATTCAGTAGAATTAAAGCAAACCAAGGGCCCTTACCTTGTTGTCCATGTTGTTGGTGTCAATGGCCGACTTGATGACGTGCATCAGAGCGTCCACCAAACCTGAGCAGTCCCGCATTTTCTTACGGGCCTCTGGTCCGCCGGAGCTCAGATTTCTGTGGAAAGGGAAGACAACAGAGAGAAAACATCACTTTCAGGTGGAGTGTTTGGTTTGGACCTTTAGGGGCAGTTCATCCAATACGCACTGTGTCTAAGGGCCTGAGAAACAAACTATGGGTCCTATAAAAAATTTTTAGGGCCTACAAAGATACCTGATTCTCTTGAGTTTACAAGTTTAGAAGAGCTTTCACCACTTGCTGCCGGGTGCTTTGAAAAAATGCGGTGCACATAATCGGGACTTTTTCAAGATTTTCAGTTTTCAAATTCTTCAAAAATTCACCATTTCAATTAATGGACATTACCACCCACACGAAATACTGTCTGGTGGCCACTCTAGTCTGACAGACAAAATCTATTGACGCCTGAGTATTTCAGCCAGGCCTGCAGCCTTGTAAAAAGAGCCCAGATTGTGCGTTGTTACATAACGTTCTTCTGTTCACGAATCTGACACAGTGCGCTGCTGACCTCTTTTCAATAGGGGCCAGGTTAGCATGCAACGGGGCTGTGCTGGGGCTGTCCTGTGTGGCTCATCGGTGCGGTGGGGGAGACAGTAACCCTTACCGTAGACAGCCAGTGCTGTTTCTGTACACGCCCGACCAGGCATATTCAGTCGGCAATCGGTTGTCTGGGTTGCCCGGTGTCCAGCCCGAGTCTGGGACGATGATGTCATTCACAAAGACCGCGAGACCGTCGTCCAGGATTGGCTTCTTGAGGGGCTGTGGGAAAGAGGAGAGAAGGGAAATCGAGTGAGACACACGAGGGATACTTCTGCCACCGACCGCAGGTTTTGTGCACAATTCAGTTGAAAATTGGCCTTGCCCATCCCAAGGCGTGTGATGAAAACTGTTCCACTGTGTATGCAATTCCTATCATGACGTGGTCGCGACACAATTTTAAAATGACTACGGCTTCGCTAACCACTACATGATATGCTGTCTACAAACTGGTTTTCTTTACGATCAGTCTTAACAAAAATCGGATCGTGCGGAAGTAAGGAGGGTCGTGAGTGAGTGTAGGCTCACCTCCGATGAAGACAAATTCCAAAGGGTCCCCGTCACGACTTCTCTGGTCTGAAAGAGACAAAATGAAGAAGAGGAAAGGTGCATCAGGCATCTTTTGAGAAGGTGGGGTGACAGATTTCGTCCTTCATGATCTTGGCCGTCCCATGCCCGTTCTTTTAAACCCTACATTTGGTTTTGTTGTCAGGGTCATGTGTAATTCATGCCTCCGCATGTGTCAGTCCATTTGAATCCAGCTGGCCTATGGGGGAAAACGTAAACGTCTCTTGGCCTGCAGGTCTCTGAGAAATAGGTATTCCACGTGAAAGCTCTGCCTTTTTCCCACGAAAATGGAGTTCAAGTGATCGGGAGACGTCACTCAAAACAACTCTGTAGGTCATAACTAACGGGGAAAATCCATTGTGACAATATTAGAGAGAACGCTACAGAGGTGGCGGGTTCTCAGACATCAAGTGGGGGTCTTACTTCTGGGTCCTGGGTTGTCCTGAGCAGGCGGATCAGGGCGGGTATACCACCGGCGTTCTTGATGGCCACTTTGTTCTCCTCGTTGGCCTTGCCGTAGGAGATGTTGCGTAGTGCCCCGCAGGCGCAGCGGTGGATGTCCGGGGTGGGGTTGCCCAACAACTCCACCAGGATGGGGATGCCGCCCAAGCTCCTGTGACGACGAGGGGAAAGAAATAATGAAGGAAGTTGTTGGTCTTTAAAGTCTGGAATCTTCAGGAAGCATTTGTACATGACTGGGATAGGAGTCGGAATCCAGCACCTGGTAATTAACGAGTGGGTAATTCCAGAAATAAGGTGTCCAGAAGTATGACATTTTTGTGTCCCTGTTACATCTGACCTTTGTTATTTGACATGGAAATATCACCGGAATTGATTTCAAACTATTACTATTTGTTTGGCAGGTCATTTACATTAATTCATCACTCTTGGAAATTAGAAAATGTGTTCTGAACTTACAAAATCACATGTCAGATGTGACAGGGACACGATAAAAATTGGACCTCTAATTTCTAGAATTACCCAGGCATAAAGGAACTTAAAGTCCGTGGGTGTCGAGTTGGCAGACATCCTTTAAAGGCTGGGTGGAAAGGGGAGAACAAGAAACTAAAAGTGACTGAGAGTCAAACACGCTACACAATACAGACAGCAAACTAGTCCGACCAAAAAACAGACCGACCTGGTCTTGTTCTTGATGGGGTCATCCCCGTAAGTCAGATGCTGCAGGTAGCCAGCTGCGTTGGCCACAATGGCCGGGTTGGTGTGGCTCAGGTAGTCGATGATCTCCTGCAGGTCGGGCGTCCGCCACTGCGGGTCATCTGCGGACAAGGATCCAGGATAATAAAGTCGCGCCGTTGTACACTTGTACTCTGTTGGTACTCGTACCCGCATGGAAAAATGTCCAAATACATATTTGCCACAAAGTACTCGTACAAATTAAACTCTCGCGTTCACGGCTGAGAGCTTATACTCAAGTGGGATTACTCATACTCATGGAAATGTGCACAACTACAACACCGTACGGTTGTCAAGTTCAAGAATCCTGCTGAGAATGCAGAGCAATTTGAAAGTTGCCCAAAAACCACTTCTCTTGGATGACAATGAGCCAGCTCAGTATTTCGTAGAGCCAAGGTCTTTCGGGAACAAATCGCGCGCCTGAGTCGGCGTACCGTATGGCTGCACAGATAGGACAGACTATCATGATAGCTGTTCCTGAATAGCCTTGCGCTGAACATGCGCTGTTGGAATACCGACCTGGCTCACTGCGGACCACAGAACCACAAATTGGTTGCATATTTACACAACAAAAACAACTGCTGCTGCTGCTCCAGCAACAACAGCAACAACAACAACTAGAAGCAAATACATAAACAAGACATGAAAACATGCCATCACTGTGAACAAGCCATGCTCATTAACCCTAGCATTCCCAAATCCTCGGATTTCAATATGATTTTACATACACCCTAGGGGATTAGGATTAAGTCGACCTTGGGGGATCTTGGAATGTCTGTATTGAGTTCTGTTGCTTGGGGGGTTAGTGCGTGTACACGAATCTGGACATTGTGTATTTCTAAGTACAGATATCAACCACAGTGAGACGAGAACAAACTGGAAGGGGAGGCAAAGGGACAGGGGCAAACGTGGATCACAGAGAATAGGACAGTAGTTGACATGCCTCCATGCACACATTGAACTGATTACTAACACACACACACACAACACAAACTCCAGGGTATGCATTAGATGCCAGCAATCATGCACTGTAAAAACTGTCTGCAAAATAACCAGTTTCAACAAGTGTACCGTACTCGATTGTTTGCTCATATTAAAAAGACGTTTGCTCTAGTAAGCAGGAGGTTGTTGGTTCGAGTTGCACCCGAGCACGCTTGTGGTGTTTTCACGAGTATTTGGATCCAAACACTGAGTATACAGTGTTTTAATAGATGTCGGGCTAGGCAACAATCCAAAATTAATGAACATCTCCCCGACGCAAATCCATCCTTGAAAACGTATCAAAACGTTCAAATGCAAGCAAGGGTACACAGTGTTGTTGGAAATTTCACAAGTGGTATTTTGTGCTTGAAGATCTCTGTGCGAGAATTCTCTGCAAGATCTCTGTAACGAAAAAAATCCGGACTTTCACAAAAAATCTCTCAGAAAGAGGCTTTCTTGAAACTGGTTCTGAGAGTCTGTGAGCTCAATAAGAGCCTTTCACCAACCAACCACTCTCATTTTGCCAACAACTTGTATGGGCGGCCAAAGTTAGCATGAGTTAATATCTGGTGTTCTGATAGCCGTGTGAGATTTTAGACACTTTGTGAATGAATCTATTAATTCTGTACCGACAGCCTATTACAGTTTTAGGAACCATTTGTGCATGTAGGGGGTCTGAGACGTCAAACGAGCTGACCAGACATGTATATGTAGCAATAGCAGGCATGCTGTCACAACTCGACTGAATGTCAGGCACAAGTACAACGATGAAAGGCATGCACCATGGTATCTGCATGTCAATGTACATGTACTTTACCGGTACATTGGTTTAATGCGACCGTACAGTTGGCCTGCATTTCTATTCTCTGCTCATCTGCGGTACTGTCAATTGGGCCCCAGTTCCGGGGACCTGCCCACATTTGGTGACAACTTGGATAAATTCCCTTGGCTAAGCTTTGGCCTGTCTACATTAATACCAAGTTTCCAGCAACTGACACAACTGCTCATTCACGATCGCACTATTTCTTGAGATGTAATTTTCTGCTAGTTGGAGGTTGTGAGTTCAAGCCCAACCCAAGAAAGCCAGTGGTCTTGTTTTCACAACCCCCTGGACAACACTAAATATACAGTGTTTGTAAATGCAAGTCGGTGCAAGGCTAAATTCCAAAATACCATTGGAAAAAAAAATAATACAAGAGTTCATTTCCACAGTAGAGTGATTCCACAAATAGACTTAGATCCCATTACTGCATTGGCACAAGGCTCCTGGACAGGTGGCACAACGCTCATGGACAGGTGGCACGCACGCATCACACGCCTCTTCAACCAATACGGTCTTGTGATTTGCCAAATGCATGCATGCATTAAGCGTGTGCGTTTGCGTGCGGTGCCACCGCAGTTATGGTGTCTAAATCGATTAGTCAACACAGACACATATGCTTCTTAGGCTGCGTCTAAATCACTTGGCTGCAGCTTGGAATCACACACGACTCAGTTGGAACCGGCAACGGGCACTACCACAGACTCTTGTGTCGTTTCTAGCCGCAGCCAAGTAATTCGGACGCGGCCTTGTTTTTTGATAAAAGAGTTGGAGCGACGCACGCACGTGCCATGCAACAACATGCAAACATAACTGAAACTATGCACATGTACCGGCCAATGGGGCTCTCCCGCTACCGTTCCCCATGGACGATTTACGCGGAATAGAATCCTGGCTACGGTGGACGTGGTGGTGGGGTGGACGGTACCTGTAAGAACCTGAGGGGGTGTATGATTGGACGATTGGTCCGTGAGTACATGTACGTGTGTCTGGGGGGGGTACGGCATCGCCACACAGGCAGACAGGAAAAGTGAAAGACACGAATGCTAAATTCAGACATGAGACATCTGCCCCTTGGAACTCATGAGCAAAACACCCCAATCTGGTAAGCACAGAACGGCTCTGCTAAGCAAAACACAGGGTTACCAGCTAAATATGTAGCATGGTAGTATCGTACTCTGCTTGCTAGTTCCATGAAATATGACACAGGGTCCAAGGTTCAACTACACGCGACATGCCTAGGTACGATGCTCATAACATTCCGAGTGTTATCAAAGTTCAGTTAGGCAAATCACGGCAAACAATCAATCAATTTCTGTCAACGAAACCTTCACACAAGTGGTATCATGTCCTAACACTGGAAGGTATGCACACACACAAAATATTTCCACGAACACAGATCACTGTGATAACCTACAACTGTACATGTAAGCAAAACATGATAACTTATTTTGTTTTTTATATTTCTTATACGTATTTTTTTTAATTTTAAATGCATTTTGATGTACCACTTTGCTATTCAACCTTAGGGTTGCAAGTAAGTGGCAATAAACCAGTAATAATAATAATAGTAATCATGAACACAAGAAGATAAGGAAACTTTCAGTTCAGGCCTCCGTGAGAACTTTGACAACTCTGACTTCTTCACTGGTACTCCACACCACCTCTTCATGTCTGGGACAGAGAAGGGGTACAGTGAACCAGCTGTCTCGGCCCCAATTCTGATCTTCCCTGGTATGCTGTCATTAATTCCTCAATGGAAACAACTGAACAGTGTACCGCAGGAAGCCAGCCGACATGGATCGCCCTTCACCCATTGGGCAAGTATGACCCACGACTACAGTTAACTATTGATTGACTAATGACGCCCTAACGATGAACGGTTTGGACGCTCCAGTCGACTATTTGGGACCAGGCCCAGTGCTGTGGTCGCACTGCTGGTTATCAATAGCTGATTTCATTCATCAGGGAACCATTCACATGAAAATAACTGTATAAGATTTCAATGAACATGTACACTGTGAGAATCACAGCCAATGGTGAGCTGTCAATAATGATGAGATTTGAAAAACTTGACTGGGCTCATTTGAAAGTAACTAAATTGCGCATGCTCGTTGTTTAAAAGCAGTTAACTGCTGAACGAACTATGCTTCGCTCTCAAACTTGTCCGTTCTTGTTGCAAGTTTAACAACGCCCTCTTTAGCTATTGCCAATGGTCCAATATTGACCCATGAACGTGTGAAATAGGCGGCACCATTTTCCAAATGGTGCAACTGTTTTTAGAATGTAAAATTCATGGCAGAATTCTATTCTATACTGTACACAAAACCTCCTGTCGGAGTACTGACTCTGATGCAGAAGTGCAATAGGTTACTTCACAAAGGGGTGCTAAGACTCCAGAATATCGGGGGAGGACATTCAGTAAGTGTGTTGAATTTGGTTGGATTGGTGGGTCTGTCCATGATGGGCGGAGCTGACAGGTGGAAGGTGGGAGGACGGGCTCTGGACTAACCTTTGTCATATTTATCATATTCCACCGTGTCCTGACTTCCGGTACGATCCATCGCGGCCAGCGGGGCCATCTGTTCGTGGGCGGTGTCGCGCGTGATTTCATCCGGGTGGTTATCATATGGGTACCGGTCACCTATGAAAGAAACCATATGATTGGTCAGTAGACACAGAAGCAGTTGCCTGATTGGTTAGTCAGTAACCTATGGAATCTTTAAAAGTTGATTGGTTAAAGGGCCCAACAATTGGCCCAAGTGGCCTATCAGCAAATTGTGATTGGTTAAAATGGTAGAGTGCAGTAATGGACAATTCAGACAAACGTCGATGACAAAGAACATGATTGGTTAGTTGGCTGTGGGTTCACCTTCACAGAAATCCCATGGGTATTAGAAAGGTGCAATAGTCATGGGGGTTTTTCTACACAGCAAGTTCTACGGTGTCTAAGGGGGGACTATTAAGGCAGAGGGTGAGGGTTTTGTGACGGGGCGTGTCTGCCAGAAAATGACGGCATACCAGTGCTGGCATGCTGTGCAGAGAAGCAAAAAGTACGGCAAGTGTGCGAGCAAAGAGAGAGGTGTGAACCACGACGGATGACGACGGGAGGGAGGGGTAGGGAAAAAGTTACCGAGCATCTCAAAATTTGTTACTTCTGCACAGGTGCACGGTCGTTAATTGCCGCTTTGACCAATACGGCACTGCAATTAAGCAAAATGAACTAAAGACTCGAGTTGAAAAATGCGCATTACTATGTGCTTGGCCGGTCTTAAACATTCGTTTGAGACAGGCTCAGGGGAATGGACGCGACTTATGCCCATGCCGCAGGCGCAATAAACCAAGAAGTAATAAATCGCCCCCCCCACCTGGAAAAGCTTTTAGTGTGAAATAGCACAACATCACTTAATTCTGCTTTTATGAAGAGTGGGCCACACACTACTGCCAATTCTGCTTGCCGCGTCAAAACCTGTTCGCTGAACTCATCTGATAATCGAGTATTTTGAGATGCTCTCTAAGGTTTCAGGAAAATGCCAAAAATCAAACGGAGACCAATACAAGAAGTGTCCTCAGCCACCAGCCAAGGTTTACGTAGGGGGACTCCAAGAGGGACAGACAGAAAAACAATATCCTCACTGTAGTCCCTGTCGTCGGGGGGCAGGCGCGGGTCCCAGTTGTCGTGGGGGTGGGCTGGCTGCGGGTAACGGTCGTCGTAGGGATCCGCGTAATTATCGTAACTATCTGCTCCGGGGGAAAGCAGGAGGAAGGAGGGAAAAGCAAAAATAAATTGCAGTTTGGATGATCAGATGGAAATGGAACCGAAACGCAGATGGGAGAGGTGTCCAAATCATTAAAAAAAAAAAAAAAAAAAAAGCTGCAAAGTAATGACGGTCGCTGGAATGAGAACCGAAACAGGTGGGCACTCGTCACGAGGGGCTGCCGGTGTCTGAAGGGGAGAAATAATTATTACAGTGAATGCAGCCATGATTGGATTTGGCTCTGCAGGTTGGTGAGTTTGGAAGGTACAAGGAGGCATTCAGAAAATGAACCGTGGGTCGGTTTGTTGTTGGACGACAGGCAGGTCTCCGTGGAATGTGGTGAGCACAGGCAACTCTTCACTTCTCTCAAGGCAAGAAAGTTTGCGGTTAGCAGCCACTCAAGAGAAGGGGAATTTGAGCAGAGAGCCGAGGTTTCTTTCTCAGAAGATGTACGAGAATTGCTAGAAATGTTTAACTATGCTGTACAGAATGTACAAAAAAAGTTTTAAAATGAAAGAATCCGTGACCTCAAAACTGAAACCATGATCCTTTGTTCTTTGGGAATTCACCGAATTCACCGGGCAGGGCATACAAAGGTAATGAACATTTTGTGGTGCTTGGATAAACAAATCAGTGAGTGTTACTGGTATTCAACTGTTGATTCAGCAAGCCGGTCGGCGGGCAACCTTTGGAAGGAAAGTTTCTAACGCACTTCACTCTTACTTCGCAATGTGAATCGAGAACTCTTCAGTTGTTGTATCTGTCTCAAATGTCATTACACAAATACCACCCCAAGTTGTCAAGAGGTAGTGCAGTAAATTTTGTTTGTGGGGGAAAAAATGCTTTCAAAGAAACGTTTGAGCTGTCAGAGTGTCTCATTTTCTAAAAAAGTTCAGAGGTATGACTTCCTGCTTCGATAAGGTGCAGGTAACGTCACATGACGGGGCTGTAGTAACAAGCATTTAGAATTACAAGATTGGTGCGCAGGTGTGAGGTCTTGCTCTTACCTCTTCGCTCGACGGGTCTCTCATTGTAACGATCCCCGTAGTGGGGCGATGGAGGATCGTAGGAATTCTGCGACCTTGGCACCGTCCCGTAGCGATCGCTGCCCTCCACGGACGGCGCGTACACGTCGCTGGGTGTGTCGTTGTAGGAGCGGTCGTAGCGGTCCCGCCCCGGCTCACCGCCTGTCCGGTAACCGGGCCGGTCGCTGCCGTCGATGGAGGGTGTCCGGTCGTACTGGTCGCGGTAGTCATCAGTCGGGTGGGTGGCGTAGTCCGAGGGGTGGGCATAGTCGCGGCCGTCGTAGGCTGGGGAGGTGATCGCGGGGGAATCGTGCCCGTCCGGAGAGTGGACAACGCGAGTTTCAACTGTGTGCTTGGTGATGGTGACCTACGAACCCAACAAAAACACAAGAACAAAAATAGGGCGCGTTGAAAATCACATTATGGAAAGCAAACTCACTGTTATCTATTATGTTATGAGAATTGTGTACTTCTGAGCCCATATCTAAAAACTACTGTTGCTCAAGGTGCTGTAATGATTATTACCCCCGCTCATCATGCCATGAAACTAATTTCTGCAGTTACCTCCGGGTCTCTACCCACGCAGGTACCCCTTTACTCTCTTGGGTGGACAGAGGCTAGCATGGGTGAAATTGACCGACCCCCAGGTCACGACGAGCAACCTGCCCCTGGATTCAAACCCTGCAAGCCCATGATCGAGGGGCCACAGGCTTGGAAATCCACATTCCCCAAAGACAAGTGCCCGTCTTCGTTCTCCCTCACCTGTGTGGTCTTCTTCACTTGCTGCTTGGGTCCTGGGGACTCTGCGTGGCCGTTGACAGCTGGACTGCCGTAATCTGTCCCGACAAGAAAGTACCGAGAGGAAAACAAAAACCACCCCAAATTATACCAATCCCACAGCAGCAATCAGAGGAACATGTATTTCCGAGGAGTGACCCACACCACTGTATTTTCCCTGTCCATGGTCCGATCTTCGCAAGTGCATTTCATCCAAGTATTAACATCGACGAAAAGCAGGGCAGCAGAGGTTTAAGTCTTGGAGATGCTTATGTTTGTTTCCACTTAGTAAGAGACACGCTCTGCTTGTGACTGTTGGTACACATTAGAAATTCGTACAGTACAACGGGGGCGTGCTTCCCAACGGTAACGAAAGAAACCAATAAACTTGGCATGGAATACCACCCAGCTACGGTGACTAGCGACGCTCCGGCCAGAGAGGTATCCGGTAGTCATTTTGGACACCCAGTAGGCCATTTTGGACACCCCATTTTGTTACAAAAGTACTTGACCTTAGCAACACGGAGGCTATGTTGTCCGCTTCAAGGCAACCCTGGGACCTGTTTGTGTCAATGTGGATCCGGATCAAGATCAGCGATCCGGTGTCGGTTCACCGATTCCAAAACCCGACTAATGGATGGCGCGAACCAGCTTTGGGATCCCTGATCATGATCCAGATCCATGTGAAACAAAAAATCCCCTTGACACCCTGTTTTCAAACGCCGGCTTGAAACCTTGTGTCCGACTGCCATATGCCCCACCATATGGACCTATTCCTGCATAGTGTGCTATCCAATCCCTGTAATCGTCTCGCAAGAAGCAATCCCATGGACTACGTGTTAACAGTGAATGCAGGTGGGAAAGTCTTACCACTGTAGCTCCTGTCTGGTCCGTTACCATAGCCGGAGTAGTGCCTACTGTCTGTGGTGTCCATGACTTCGTGTTCACGCAATGCGTTCCTACGACCAAAACCCCAGAGATCACACACAAACACTCAACGTTTAGTCCCAAATTTCACAACATTGTCAAAGTAAGAAAACACACTTTTTCGAGGGGGGGAGATCACGAATCTGGATATCTGGAAAAAACATAAATCCTGAGAAAAACACAATCGTTCCAAAAATACTGGGGGACGTGCGGAGAGCGGAGTGGGGTGTGTGTGAGAATTCTAAAGCGCGGTAAAAACTCACAAGGCTGAATCGATGAGGTGTGAGTTGTTATAAGTCTTGGTGTCGACGCTACTCTCGCTCTCGAGGACGGACTCGTTCACTGCCGAACGGTGGAAGGAAAAGGAATCCTCAGTTTCACTGCAAATTGAAACCCCCAAAAAAATTGAACAGATGAAAACTTGTAATCGTGCCTGAAACACTTTTAATTACTTCTGGTAATGACGACAGGGATTCCTCAAAGAGCAGCCTAGACACTGCAGCTCATAAGCCTGAAGAGACCAGCAGAGAGGAGACGCAGATTTGCAGTCCCCTAGTTTTTCAACCAATCCTTTTAGCTACAAATCCAGAGAATTTCTCTCTTTAATTTTGTTTGACAGCAACAGGTACATTTCTAAACCAGAAACTGATAGTGGCTCAGCTTATCTCCTCAAAAGATAGTGAAGAAAATGATTCAGTAATTGATTTACAGATTCTTAAAAAACTTCAATTTTCCTAAAATCTCTCCTCATTCCAGTATCTTTCCCTCACTTTGTAGCATTGCCTTCTTTTCTCCGAGTGCCCGTCCAGATCTACGTCCATGTAGGCCCATGAGAAACATAAAAGATACATTCAGTGTGTGTGCATACAACAGAAGACCACAAAGCCCCGAGTAGCTGTGGCTACTTCCCATAGATGCGTCCGATTCTCAGCCGCAGCCTGGTGCTCAGGACACAGCCTCAGTAGTTAAGAAAGTAGTAGTTTGTACCTTATGCTGGCAAACGTGCCTGTTTCGGATTCCAGGCGGCTTCTCTCCAACTGGTTCAGCACGTTCTGTCTCTCCCGGTCCAACTCGCGGGTCAGCTTCTCAAATTTCTCTTCCTGAATGGTGTCCAGATTCAAAACAAAAGAAGAACAGAAGCTCATTGGCAAAATCAAGGCTGAGTACGACCCTCGTCAAACGTTAGGTCGTTAGGACGAAGGGGAAAGAAGGTGGCCGCAGGAAGGGAAAAGTAGCAAAAATTACAGTGAAAATGGTTGCTTACTAGTGGCAAACTGTTTTTTCCACTCTGCAATGTGCTACTACAAACGGTTTTTGGCAACCAACGGCATGACCAACCTTGGTAGGCTGATTGCAAATAGTTGACTAGACTCGTCCAACCATTGTCGACTAACATGAGCTCGGTGAAAGTTAATCGATAATCTCAAATCTTAATAAAATGACTGGAATAAAATGTACCAGTGCAGGTGTACGGCTGATCGTTGAAGCCAACAGGAAAAAACTCTGGAAGCACTTTCTCATTTAGACTCTTTCGGATTTCAATTTAGAAATACAAAACGGCTGCCCATGGAAGCCAGAAATGAAACTTAAACAAGCCCGGACAGTCCCAACTCAATAAAAAATAAATGAAGCCCACTTTCAAAACCTTGGATGTGCTACAGCTAACCTCCACAAATGCACTTCAAAACAAAAAGTAAATGAGAATTATTTTTTGAACTGAAACCATTACCCATTTGCCAACAATATTTTGGAAACAAGCACAACAATACACATAATTGACAATGCCAACCCCCCCAAAAAAGCGCAGGAAAACGCTCATATCTGTAAAAGTATGTGTACATCAGCTCGGTAGACCACAAGTGAAACCCAGAGAGAGAGATTCACGGGACCCACGTGTACAAACAGGCCCTGACCTACGATGGAAGGAGGAAGGAGGTTTAGGGAAGTTAATAAACGAGTAGATTATCCACCCTGAGCTGAAGTGCACCCTCACCGGCGAAAGAAAGACAGATGGTACTAAGTTTCCCAACTGGGTTTTAGAACGTTTGGTGTGCACGCGAAGACTATGCATTCTAGACTAAAACCGTTGCGCGTACTCAGCGTGCTCCGTGTCAAACACGCATAAAGTTGCGCACCTATGCGGTGTGTGAGTACCAAAGGACTGTCAATTTGATTTCAAAACACGCCCTCTTTTGTTCCTGCTCGGAGCGGATAACCAAAACTAAAATCTCATGATATTAGTCTGTTATGCTGTTAACTTGCTACACAGTACACACGGGCAGAAATTCTGGCAAATCTTGACGCTTTTGACAATGTCCACAAAACACTGACAACTTGGACACCCCCGTTGCAAAATATGGACACCCATTTTTCAAAAGCGGACTGAAGCCCTGACTCTACAGACAAACGTACATGTTTACGCACATCACGCCTCACTGGGGTACCAGTTCATCATTTCATTATTCCGCCAATCCTCACTCCGATCGAATAGCATCTCCCACTCAATTTTTTTCCCCTCCTTAATTCAATCAAAGCATGATATTGGCACAACGAGGCGTGCTGGCAGGGCAATGTTTCTGATCTCTGCCATAACACGTCAGCTCAATTTCGCATGAGCGAGCACGCTCGGATGGATGCCAAATTAGCGTCCAACCGCCTGTCACATCCTCTACCCACGACAAGCCATTAAGACACGGCAATATCTTTGTGTTAATGACAGAAAAAAGTTCTCGTAAACCAAGTGGGATTGAAAGCAGCGGGGCAGAACTGTGGGGAAATGTGGTCTTTAGAAAAAAAAAGCCAGATGAGCATGATGTACTGGCACTTTCTTCAAAAAGAGGGAAACATGTACCAGTAATGAACGGTGTACACCGTAGAATGAACAACGTTGCAGACATGTACATAATACGAGTGAAAAATGGTTCAAACTCCACAAAAAATCGTCCGAGTGAATGCCTCATTCTTGCAGAAAAAATTTGGAGAAAAAAATCTTTTGAGTGAAAGGATATTACTTGTATATATACATTGCTCAATAAAACGGTTAAGGACCACTTTTTATTTTGTGGCAGGCAGGTGGCCTAGTAGTTAGGGTTTGTAGAGTCTGATCATAGGGTCAGGGGTTCGAATCCATCTGGTGGCAGCATGTTGTGATCCTGGGCAAGTCACTTTACCCCTATGTGCCTCTCTCCACCCAGGAGGAGTAAATGGGTACCTCTGAGGGCAGACACGGTTGTTTAGCCGTTTGCGCCGAAATGGCAGCGCCGGGCTAGTATACTCCCCAGGGAGCTGAGATGGTTTCGGGAATGTTCAGATGATGTGTGAGCCCAATGTGCCGGGATAATGATAATACAGCGACTCGGAATAGCTTGCTAGATAGAGGGCGCTTTGCAAGTGCTTGTCATTATTTTTATTGTGCGTACCTTTTATTTTATGAGATATTTTACCACTGAAAGAGTGCATTTGATGTTTTGGAACCTTTTTATATTTTAGTTCTGTGAGAACATCATCTAGACAAACAAAAATGAAAGAACTAGACCCAACTCATTGCTCTGAAAACAAGTTTTAAGTTAAGAAAAAAGTGGCCCTTAATCATTTTGAGTAGCGTATACATGTTTATTTGCATCCAAACTAGAGCACTTCCGGTGACTGCACGTACACTGAATACAGCCCTAAACAAAGTGGAATTATAAATTCACAAAATGAAAGTTGCATTAAAACTGTCATAAACCCTTTTGCTGTGATGTCACAGTCCTGCTGGACCGCTATGTACTGTCATGGTACACATACTTATTCAAAACAAACGAAATACATCTTGAAAATAGTTCGCGGTATCCGCTGCTTCACCCGACTCGGACCGGCCAGCCGACCCCGGCAAGCTCGGTGGTCGAGTGGTTAAGACGTCTGCACTAGTAAGCAGGAGGTCGTGGGTTCGAGTCCCACCCGAGTAAGCTTGCACATTTTTCGCAAGCTCTCGGACAAACACTGAGCATACAGTGTTTATCAATATATACGTTGGGTAAGGGCAAAACCCGTTATATCAATTAACATCTCCTCAATGCAAAAAATACATCTTGAAAAAAGGTACACGTTTTATAGTGATTAGAGCTTAATGCTGACTGTGTTGCATGCATTACTGAAACCAGGAAAAACTGAAACTGCACATGTAGGAGAGCATTAGAGAATAAAGCAACATTCAGGAACAGCAACATGCAAATTAGATGGGGGTGGGGCAGTGACACACAGACTGACACATACCCTGACGCACATCTTGCAACAAACAGGAACCAAAACAGACCACAAGAACACAAAAGCAAAAGGAACAGGAATTGAGATGAAATAACACCATTCTGAAACCAAGCCTTCGGCGTTGTGCGTGAGTATTCTACACCACTGACTACACTAGGCACTGTCCATTCCATGTACATGTAGCAGGCCGTCAAAGGTGACCTATGGGTGGGCTACATCATAATGCATTATCTGGCTCCTTTTCTGAGGACTACTGCACACGTGGTAAGAACCAAAAATTGTGTAGTTGCTGAAAATCTCAGAAATGATTAGCAATCAGTTTCATTGTTTTTACCAGGCTGAGAAGTGAATGTACATGTACAGTACAAGTAAATGGCGTGAGCAAGTTCATGAATGCTAACGTTGAGGTTAACTTGCACCAAAGACCCGAGGTTAGAAAAACTTAAAAAACAAAACAAAAAAAACAAAACTAGAGCACCAAAATGTTTCAGCACTGGAAAAAAAAATTTTTTTCAACAACTTACCACTTCTATTTAACCCGATGTCAAGCTAAAATTCCTGAAACAGCGACAGAGAAAAAGCCCACTGCACTTCAGACACAAACAAGCAAGCTGGCTTCTCAACTCTTAATGGGCAAACGTCTCGACTGCAGAATGTGATTGGTAGAAATATCCACTGACACAGATAGGATACCGTCAATGGACGGCGCTGCACGGAATCCAGGAGCGGTTTTATGATGTCACAAAGGGGCTAGAGACGCAATGTGTGCCCTGGTACTGGTTTGTGCATGCAGGGCATGTGGAATGTGCCATCCATTTTTCGTCGGAATGTGCACAAACCTGAAGCATGTTCAGAGTCTCGTGTGCCTCTTTTTCAGAGCTGACAGGGACCTTTAGCACCAAGTCTGTGCTGATATCAAAGTATGGCACAGCACCCTCCTGTAGAAGTTTGTTACACTTTTGACAGAGAGATTGAGATCAACCTTACTGGTCATCACAGCTACAAACACAATGGATAAAACACAAGACAAATTGGGACAACCTGTCGAGGTACGAACTTGTGGCACTGCACAAAATGAGATGTAGCACTTTTCCATGGACAGGGATTAATGTCAACTTTATATTCAAGCTCACAACGGATTGACAAATGGATGACGAAACTGACCTAATCAATCAGAGTGGCTTAAAGGTCTGATGTGATTGGCTCGTGATGCTCAATGGTCAAAGATGATTGGTCGTCAGATGGGACAACAAAAAACACCAAACAGAACTAAATGTAAATGTGATTGGTCAATAATGACGAGCAGTAAATCTGATTGGGCCATCCTGTTTCAGCCCTGGGATGCCATTGGCCGAGATGTTGAAAAGGGTGGGGCCTCCTACCTGCTGCTGGACGGTCTTGAGGATGTGGGAGGGGGTGTCGGGTTCTGTGTTCAGGTCTTGCCGGGCCTTGGCGATGGCACTCTTTAGTGCTTGGTCCTGGCCATTGTCCCTATCCGGCATTCTAAAACGGGGCTGGGGTGGAGCGGGTGCAAAGGAGCATCAAAAACTGGTCCGGCTGGTGCAAAGACTGAAAGTCTGGCCTGCAGAAATAACAGGGGAGAAAGGAAAACAGAAGTTGATATACGATAATACGTAAAAAAAAAATGATATTCTGAGCCCCTAAAGTCTTTTTTCCGGTGGTGAGTAGTAAAAAAAATGGATTCTTTCTTATCTATTTTCCTTCGGATTCTCAGTCTCGATGCTGGTTCTTTATCTGGAGGGACAAAGTGCAAGTAATTTGCAATGCAAAGGCTACTTGGAGTTACTCAATGTTTTTGTTCTTATTTAGGCTTTGAAATATGACACCTTGCTTCAGGGCTGAGTCTCTCAACCAACCATTTAGCTAACCAGCCTACTAGTGATTTTTAAAACTACTGCCTCGTTTTCCCAAGCCCACTCTGAGGAAAAAGCCCCACTGAGATCCGTGCCGCTCTCCCTCAACGATGAACACAAAAAGGCTTCAGTGCTTTAAAAAGGGGCTTGATGCACCTCCAAAGTTCATGTGAACACCATGAAGATCGAAGAAAGAGAAATCAGTTTCCTGTGGCAATCAAAGTTTTCTGAAGACTGGGGAAAGATTTCTTGGTCTAAGTACATCTGGGGCTTGGCTTTATTCCATACAAAATGAATGCTCCTGGCCGGTGAGTGTTCAGAAACTGGGTTAATAATACACCACCCTACCAATATGCATAAAAGCCATGAAACGTATACCAGGAAGCCTACAGTACATGTACATGTTGCTGGGAGCACTGTCGGGTGAAGTTCACATCATCAGATCGTCTATAAAACACCACACAATATGACCCAGACATCGGTTTACATTTTTCACATAGTTCCCCCGCTCTTTTGCTTAGAGACCTGACACACATCTACAAAGATAAAAAGACACAGAGTGGGAGAGAAATCCGAGGCCTGTGTTATTTCTAAATCAAACGGAACCAGATTGGGGGTGGGATTGGATAACCGGTGGGCCCCCGTGTCCCCGGGAGGTCGAATCAGGCAAGATTAAAGGGACACTCCTGACCAGCAACGAGTCCATTAGGATGTACACATCAAAGGGGGCTTCGGTTTCCACGGCGAGGGCCTTCATTATCAACAGGTCTGGTTGTCATGGATCCTGACCTCTTGGATCAATATAACCTATCAAGCCCCATGCCCTTTGAAGCTGACGAGTGTGGGTCAGAATTCCTCGAAGCTGCATGTGTACACTCATGTACGTGCACTTGGCAATCACACTATTGGAGGAGGGCACTCCAGACAGGGCTACAGTCCTGGACAAAATAGTTGGAACGCCTTGTGGGAAGCGCATTGAAAAGATCCCCCTCTCTCCCATTCAATGTTGCGGTCATTTATTGGACCAAGATTCAACCCAACTTACCTAATGAGAAGCAACACTGACAGGGGGCGAAGGGGAGAGGCATGTTCCAACCAGATTTGTCCAAAAGATCCCTCCTCTCTCCCATTCAATGTTGCGGTCATTTATTGGACCAAGATTCAACCCAACTTACCTAATGAGAAGCAACATTGACAGGGGGCGAAGGGGGGAGGCATGTTCCAACAAGATTTGTTGACCAGGATTGTAGGTCCACACTGAGAGATTGAGAGTTCTCCTGGCACATGTACCATCTTGCAAAATGCACTACAAATGTCACGCCTGTGCATACACGTACATGTATGAGACTATGTGCTGAATATGAGAATACAGCAGCATGGAAATGGCCAGACCAATTCGTGCCTCTGAATTTGTCTTTAAAAACTGCAAAATTTTAGGGGCAGGCGCACACAGAACTGTGCCAAAAATTTCCACTCATGGATAGGCCTTCAGGGGAAACGACCCACGGGAGCAAGATGGGTACATGTACACCACTGCCATCCTTTAAAGATCGGGAGGTGGTGCCCTAAACAGGTGTTCCACACCAAGAGACATTTCACAATTCAGGGGACAGACAGACGTTTTTCGCCAATTAATTAGCGTGCGTATAATTTAGTATCGGTAGGCACTCGTGAACAGCTGTCGCCATTCGTCATTTTTTGCAGTTGATGATTTTGGAGGCCTTCCAACCATGTTCAATGAAGAAGACTGAAGTGGAAAAATCTTCAGTGACAGATGGTGTCCAGATATTAGCAGCGTCATGTCCGACAACGTGGAACTGAGAAGATTTCACGCATGGACAGTCCCATGGTCATCAAGTGCATACATGTGTGCGGTTGGTACGCGTAGGTGCTGCTTCTCACAGATCTCTAAACTCAGTGGACAGAGAAAAACAGTACAGAACATATCGAGGCCTTGATTGTAGCAGGTAAATTTTTAAAAAAGTTTTAGCCGCAGGTAAATGCACATTTTCGCAGCCGCTTTTTTTCAGACAGCGCTAAAATTATCTTTTGGTTTTTCAAAATTGCCAATTACACAGGAGTTCTGCCAAGGGCAGAGCAGAACATCACAGACGAGAGCAAGTGACCAGAACAGGCCACAGCGGAATAAACCAGAGCAAAGTGTAACAGGGCAGAGCAGTCTCAGCAGAGCTTATCCATCGGTACACGTATAGGTAACAGAGACAACTGGATTACAGCTGCACTCTTACATGTAAGACACAGCATTTGAAAGAAGAGGGCAGTGATAAACCCCACATGGAAGAATCTGCTGGTCTGTTGTCGGGGGCAACCCACATCCTCATCCTCCTCCTCAGTTTGTCGCTTGCCGCTCTGCAATTGATGCTAAGGGGGCCCACCCTGTCTGCTGAGTCACATCGCCATTAATCAATGCTCGCTCGCTGATCCCGGGAGACTCCCACCGGATTATCCATCTGACAGGGCCCTGACTTTATGGCCCCTGCATTGACGACTGACTCACTGCATAATGTGTACCAGGCTAAAAATGCATAAGAGGCTTCATCTAGGGAAACTCCCTTGTCATATTTGTCCACTCTGCGGGGCCATGATTCACGGCATAAAAGGGTCAAGTGCAGATACTTCCATTTCGTCCACACTGCAGGGCCATGACTCATTCAGCTCTGTCTTACAATGATTACTTTCTGTCATTCAATTATACATCATGACATGTCCTGTCTACCTGACGCTTTCATCTTGTACATTAACTCTGTAAACACCAAAATACATAATGTACATGTGTCTCAACTTTGCCATGCACTATTGGTGGCTTTGAAGAAGTCTACCCCAATTGTCATTAAACATAATTTTCTTTTTGTCTGTTTAAATCACCACCAAACACGTTGCCACGATCTCATACACTTGTAGCCAGATTTATATGAGTGCCTGTATGTACAATATATATGGCCAAATGACCAACAGGCAAAATGGATTTTGGACACAGGTAGTTGTCGAATATCATATCTTCAAAAAAATATCTCCTTTTGATGAGGAATGGGGACGGGCACATTCTATAATTTCCCAGATCTTTCAGATTTAGAAGTATTGTTCCGCCCTGACAAGTGAGACCTTTTGACCATCAGCCAGCAATCAGTGCTCTTATACATGTGGCTCAGTACCCCAAACTGTACCTCCCCTTTTTTGTATCCAATCAAGTTTACAATTCTGTACCCTGCGCGCAGGTGTGCATTTTAGTCTCAAGTCTAAGGCCACTGAGCCGCAAAGGACATGGGGCATGTTCGTATTCTTCTCTTATGGAGTACTGAAGTAAATACTGGTACATATACGTCAAGCGCACGATTAAGTGCGCAAAAGGCAACACTGTGGGAACCAGCAAAACAATCGCGTACTCCATTAATTTGCACTGCACTTCCTGGTTCCAAATGACGACACTCTTCGGCACTCCATACAATCCCAAGTACAGCTCCTAACACCCCCCCCTCCAAATCCTCATCATTTTCTCTTCTGTCCGATGCGTGCATCCTCCTCGATTAAAAAGAGCGCCAACCGCACGCTTCGGTTTTTAGGGCGGTGGCAAGATCAGCATCCAACTGTACAAAGTGCCTCGAGCCCGTCACCTCGTGCTGGCCTGTTGCCGGGGCAACGGCATCAATCATTGGACGGGGGGGGAGGAGATTGCCATCAACTGTCGGAGCAGTTCATGCTGAACTGTCGGATGACAGAGTGCTGCAGGACTCGGCTTGATCTAGATTGGAGATTGCGGGATTGAGGAATTCCAAGTGCCCTCATCCCAGAGGAAACAAACGATGGAGTTTGTTTCTGTCTCCATGGATCGTTATCACAAAGAACCAGACACAGTGTGCATATATGTGCCACATCGGTACTTCTACTGCCTTGTTCCATGTGTAAGAGTGCAAGCGGAGCATACATGTGCCTGGAAAATATCTAATTAACAGCCATTACAGAGCAGTGGAGAGTACAGAACTGACCACACAGTGCATGTACATCTATGTCAATGGCGTATCAGGGAGGGGGGTGGATACGTTGTTCCTTGGAGACATATAGAGAATATCTTTCTCTGAAGTGAAAGAGCAAGCTTTTTGAAAATACTCCCATTTCCTTTCCTTTTCTTTTTGGGTGGGTGGGGGGAGGAATAAGGATTCTTTTACAGATAAAAAAAATTTTGAAGTATCATTTTCAGAAAATGTCCATTTCTCCCCCTACACCAAAATTGACTACATTTACACGTCCCCAGCCCAGTTTACCAGGTAACTTCACAAGCACAGCTGAATAATAACTGAGTTTGTGCACTTTTTTTTTTATTTATCTCAACAAATCACACAAAGACACTGTACCGTACCATATTCAGGACTGTGTACGGAATACACATGTGTAATGTACTTGTACATTGAAAAAGTTATTAAAAAAAAAGGGAGGATATTCCATCACAGAAAACAGACCTGAAGCATAATGTCACGCTTTGGTCACATGTGCCGTTTCCTCCGGGTCTCGATGGACTATGTCCCACCTCATTCCGATGGGAAAGTGCACATGTACACAAAACGTGACATGGTTATGTTGCTGGTGGATTGAGCTTGAAAGTGCAACTGTATTTAAGCATGCCAGATATGACTGAAAATGAACCTCCATAAATGTACAGGTACCGCATTTTGCTTTCCAAACTGTTCCACTTGACTCTATTATCGATTCAATTCTGTATTGAAAGTGATAATAAAAACTTCCTGGTTGCTTTTCTGCTTTTTTTTTTACACCTTCGCCAGTGAAAAGATGCCACCCTTTGGCAGGCACATGGCACTGAAGTGCCCACATGTAATGTGCATTCATGAACAAGTGGGGGAGGGGACTATTGCACAGACAAAAAATATACTACTGAGTACTGGGGAAATAGTTTTATATTTACTGTACCATATCTGCTTGCTAAGGCAGAGAAACTGCTAGTTACAGCTTGAGTGAAGTGCCAACACAACTCAGTTCCAAACTGTAAAGTATATGAACGCTATCGTGGGTAACCGTGTCAGTCCGTGAAAATGGTAATCAAAATTTTTGGTAGCACTTGAAGACTGCGAGGAACTAAGGTGAAAGCTACACAAGTTTTGGCAGCTCACTGTACCTCGCACCACTTCACAGTACCTCACACCATGCACTGGTATTCTCAATCCATCCTCCTGATCCGAGACCTTTAAAGCAGGCCCATTATCGGCCCTACAATAGGGTCTCTGCACAATTTGTGGCTCACAGAGAAATGCCATGCTCAACCAAATTACCGAGATCTCTACGGACTTGTCCAAATCCACCCACTGCGACCCTCCTGGGAGAGACAGGGTGTTAACAGGACGGTACCTTTTCATCTCCCACCAAATGAACTGGGCCCAAGGTGCACTTAAGAAGCACAGAAGAATGAAACACACTATTGTCACCTGCATATTGCAACGCATATACCGCGTACAGTGCTGTCGGTGGTGCATTTTCCATGTATTTGTGACAACTGGAGGCTTGAAAACTGGGTTTACAGCCACAATTCCGTCTACGAAAGCAAGCTGCCCCCAAAGAATTCTGGGAACAATCATGAGCACTGTACATGTATACTGTACATGTACATGTAAGCTTACTAGCTGCAGTTTATTGATGTGGATACATCAACATTGAACATGGAAGTAGTTTGATATTGGATATTAGACAGTCACAAAGGTTTATAGGGTGAATATATCATTGTTGGGGGAATAATGGATATTCATCCAGTCACTTCAATTAGATCATGTGGACTGTCCTAGGCTGTTGTGCCCGAAACAGTCAAGTATGTTTCCAGCTTGCACAGCCAGGCATTGCATGGTCGGTCTCCCAATATCCCCCATGAGATATTCCCTGACAAAAACTATATTAGAATGTCCCATGTCCATTATCGAACTATGTAACTTTACTGTCAAATATTGAACTCAGATACAGGGGAGAATAAGGGTGCAAGACTATCTCTCATTTGTAAAGATTTTCTTACAATACATTACCCTGGCTAATTTGTTCTTCATTTCACACGGGTATGTATTTTTTGATTTCAGAAGACAAAGGAATAGAGGGCACTCCTATGATTAAAAGTACATCCCGAGGGGATGGCAGAGAATTCAACCCCTACAACTAGGGACTCAACTGCGGTAACCGGTACTGAAGAAAAATGTCCGACTCCGAATCTGACAAACAACGGCCCAAGGTGAACCTATAAACATTCATGTCGTGCCCTCACTGCCAGGCATCATTCACTGATTTACAATGCTTGACGATCCGACTCCATCCCATTCACAATGGAGGGCATTCAACAGGGGCACAGCATGTACACATTAAATTTTTTTTCCTTTTTTTACGGAGTCGTATAAAAGTGTTGACATCAGAAGAGTTCAGCTTTCATAGTCTGGCAGTCATAAATCAAATATAATTACCAACGGCCATGTTTTTTATGGTTCAAATCCTAGGCTGAAAATTACAGGGGACGGGCACTGTGTGACCAAACATGCATCAAATTGCATGCATACATAATTTGACGGCGCTAATTGGGGTGTATCAACTAAGACTGGTGACCCTGTTGACTCCAACACTTGAGAGTGTTCTGCCAGAGTGGAACGAGGGAGCTGGCACTCCAGACAGTCAATGCGTGGGTTTCACATGCAAGCACTGCCCACGTACCGCAAGGCAGACAGAAAACCTGCTGGGCACACATCCATTCCGGCAAAAAAACAGAGAGAAGAAATTGCGATTTCAGCTTCTCTATCCCAAGTTTTGGGAGGTAAAACTTTTGGCAAAATGTGAAATTGGAAATGAAGAAACGAAAACTGTGTTTATCTCCGTTTTAAACATGGAGCAAAACAGGTCCAAGACAATGTGGTTATGCATGCACCCAGTATCCTTATTTCCTCTGATGTAAATGCCACCTGACCTCTCTTGGTGTTGACATACTTCAGGGCCAATTTCACAGATCTGCTTAAGCACAGAATTTGCTTAAGCATGAAAAAACCTTGCTTAATAAACAAAGCTTACCAGCTCAAATTTTACGTGATTGTCATGCTGACCAAAAAAAAGGTAAATACCATTCCAACACAGTATACATCACAAGAGGTTTGGGCTGGTAACCTAATTTGTCAAGCAGGGTTTTTTCAGGCTTCAACAAATTTTTCGCTTAAGCAGCGCTATGAAATTGGCCCCAGTAAGCTCCACTCTGAACTAGTGGTTAAATACAGTAGTACAGAAAGAAACTTTCTTAATGACGTATGTACACACACGATTTTAAAAATAGATACCACGTCTTGAGAAGTAGAATTGTGGGGGGGGGAGTCAACACAGTAAATTGCTTAACAAGCCAACAGGGAAAAAACAGAGCAGACCAGTGCTTGTACAGGACACACGTTTGTACACCGTTGGTCCATGGTTCCCAGACAACTTTTGGCTAAGCAATATTTGACTGCGAGGCAGCCAAAAGAAATATATTTACAACTCCCGCAAGGCTAGCGAACTGGTTACTTGTGAACTTTGCCGAGTTATGAATTGTCTCTCACTCTCTGCCACACTACGTGTGCACAATACCAGAAACCTTCAAACTTCAATCAATTGATGCTGTTTGGATAAGCAGATTACCACAGACAGATAATCCACTTTCCCTGACCTGCCATAAAAGTGAGACATCCTGATTTGCATGACAAAAACCTGCCGTTACATCCATACAAACTCCCTCCCTGTGGAATGCAACTGTCACAACTGTTTGTTTGAATGGGATGACGAGGTGCAAGGTCAGAGAGACTGGTGAAGTAAAAAGAAAAAAAGATCCCGGTAAATAAATAAACCAGAAACAAAGGCAAGGCAGATCTTTCCATCTTTTCATTGCCAATTTGGGCAATGAACGAGCAGAGTTTGGTGAAAGATGATAACTCCTGATTGCAAGGCCAACTTGCCATAGTTAAATTCCCAACTTCCCACTTGTTGACAAAAGATCACTGCAATGCAAGAATAACTGGATTGTGTTTTACACAAGACTGATTTTAGAAATCCCTGAACACTGCCATGGTTTTCTGCAAAGAACGGCAGATGATCAATGATGTCGGGGGTAAAAAGAGGGCATGTGTGGGTGACAAGTTCAGGGACAGACTGGCAGCCTGTCCTTGCCAGTACAGAGGTGCAGGCAGCCCCGACAGAGCTCCGTGAGTTGTGTTGGTTGCTGCGCCTTTGTGCGGAAAGCCAACCTCACTCAAAACTACAAGTTTCTGAGGCAGGGTCACTTGCTGAGAATACTGAAGACACTTTCACTTCTGAGAGCTTCAAGAGATGCCCAGAAATTGGACGTCACCTTCATGTTGAGGTTGAACATAAAGAAAAATACATGAGCTGTCGCACATGTAGAGGTAGTGCTATCTGGTACAGCACTGTGGCTATAATTGAGCGCATCTTGATGAGCACGAGTAGCCACTTTTAGTACCCAAATGTACTCAAAGGTGATCATGAGTAAATTGGAGGATTCCCTCTTGAAAGGCTGGTGATCTGCTGTGGAAGTACAGTAGGCGACACAAGCAAGCCTTGTACTATGCGCAGGTTACACCGTATCGACTAAAATGGACATCTCAGTTGTCAATGGCAACCATTTCCCGAGGTTTCTGGGAGGCTCTGCCTGTCCCCCAGGTGCAGTACACCGTACAAGTACTGGTGTGTGTGCCCTACGTACCCTACAAGTGTGTGAAGTCCGGTCACCAGACAAGAGAGCTTATTTGCAATGCATCATAAGTCCAACCTCAGCTAATGTAATGAGATGGAGGCAGACAGTCAAGATTTAGCCTGGGGCGTGTCTGGCTGTTCAGTATGCCATGTTACCCTTACAGCCACCTGTGCACACAAGGCAATATTGACAGTCCTCCAAACCGCATTCAAACTAATGAGTGGTTTTTGCTCTATCAAATCTTAAAAACTGTGTGATCAAACCCCACCTCGTATAATTTCAAATAGTCAGCACAAAACCCCATAAAAATCACAAATTATTGAGTCTTTTTTTGAAAGTAATATCATACTACAAACATGTGCCAGTATGTCCTACATACTGGCTCTGCAAAAAGGCGTATTAATTATGTCCCTTTCTTCAAATTTGAATTATCAAATTGCTCACATCCTAAGCTTTCATTTGATGTATGATTCATTCCAGTGGCATTTTGGAGTTATTTGCCATTTGCAAAGTCAAATAATTTCATTTTATCGAACATGCTTTTTGAGATAATGCCCTTTAAACGTAACGAACAAACATGAAAGTTACATAAATTAGACACTCTCTTGGCTTTCCTTAGCAACAGAGGCTTTCTGGTCAAGCAATTGGCCTGAAAATATTTCCTAATATTTTCACCCTCGGCACATGGAATGGGCCATAACATGTTTTTGCACTGCACAACTTAATACACCTTTTTGCAGACCAGGTAACATATGTACATGTACTACAGTAGATTAATTCCAAGAGCAAGTTGTCATCTCTATCCACCTTGAGCAGAAGCACCCCCTCATTGGTTGAAAAGAGCCATGTTGGTTGGGAGTGTCCATGTGGTTGGCAGCGATGTCACTGTAATGTGTGCATTTCATGGTTGTCTTTGAACCAGCAAAGCAAAAGTTCCAATCAGAGGAGCTTCTGTCGCTAGGAAAATTACAGCCCTCTTGGCTGATAGAGTTTTGGGCCTTCTTTTTAAAATCATTAATAAGCTCAAATGATTTTTTTAATCCGGTGAGAAAACGTGCAGCTTTGGAATACTTGATATTAGCAAAATATTTCCTCTCTCTGAAGGAATATTATATTTGTTGGAATACTTATGCCTCCAAAACTGATTTTCACTTCAACACACATGTGCATGAGCTGCGTCTTGAGCCCTTGCAGCCAATTTTTTTTGGGGGAAAAAAAATTACTGTCAGTTATCACTCAAAGACTTTTTTGGGGGGCTTGGATTCCGCAGAATAAACACCCCTCATCATAGCCACTTGGGGACAGAGTTTGTGCAACAGGGAGCCGCCACTTCAAGCCACTCGCTCCCGACAGCCTCTGCTGTCGTGTCGAAGGTCGAGCCTGCCGCCGATCAACCCCCAAATCCTCGCCTCTCCTCCCGACCGAAGCGACGGTCCAAAAACACCCACGCAGAAAAACTGCATGATGGACCGCATGCCGTGACCCCTACCTTGTCAAAAATTGTCTGACAACTACATGTACATGTACATGTACATAACATGCACAAGTATGTACAGTGTGCAGCACCATGTAGCTGGTGAGACCAGCCTGGAACTGTGGCCTGCTGACATTTTCACCAATTTGTGGTCCTCCTGGGAGGATTAGACTTTAGAATTTCGGGTAATTTCTTTGAGGAAAAGAAATTGGAAGTGGTCCCAAAGTGAGGTTCTTAAATGCACATGTACACAGATCTCAGTACACACTTCTTCCCATTCCTTCCTAAGATTTTTTTTTTGGAACTTAAAACTTTTTGAGATTCAAGAAGAATCTTTGTCTTCCTGAAAGACAGTGATACCAGAGCAGCATTCAGGGTGCAGTACTTGGGACTTGACAGTTCTGCTTTTTTCTTAATCTGTAGGCACAAAATTCATTGTACCAATACACATGTACTCACAACACAAATTGTATCTAACTTTCAATATGACAGTGTGCGCATGCAAGCCTAGATGCTTCTGTCTAAATGACTATTGACAGGTTCAAGCCTATCCTTGCATGCAGCTTATCTGCAAATAAGGCTGCGACCTCAGTAGATTTGTTGTGACCCTGAAGGCCCTTGTTTTGACAGGACAAGGAAATCAACTTGCCAAGCAGCGTGGTTCTCACCCTCCGGGAACAGTACATCTTCTGAACTCCCTTCGAGCATGGTATCAAGACCACATCCGTACTACTACTGTAAATTCTTACCAAAAATCTGTTTAAACCAAATCCCACTGAATTGGAAATCAGGGCCAGACGCGGGTCTCTAGAGGATGTGGCATTACAAGATGTCATCTAGACAGAGCTCTAGGTGACCTTTCAATTACTGACAAGCTTGGTCCTTTCTTTACCAGCCTGAGATTCTGGGGTCGTGACCCCTCAGAGCCAGCCTGCCAATGTTTTGACATTTTAAGGTGGACCCCAGCAGGCCCTTTTTTGTTGGTCCTTGGTCTCCTTGGAGACTGGTTGGGATGCAGAGGAGGAAATCATCCAAGAGGAAAATTGAACATGGGAATTTGCTTTTAAAGGGGTGCTAACAGTAACAGGTACCTTGGAAGCTAGAAAACTTGACTATGGCTTAACTGACTCCATAGCTACATGTAGGTACATGTACATGTAATGGCTACGGCCATTCCCCATTGACTAATATGTTATCTTCAGCCACAGCCTGTTTTCTGGACACTGCTTCAGTCTCTGTGTGGATTCCAGGCCAAACAAGATAATTTCAAAAATACGTGGAAGAGACTTTTCGACATACACATGTAATTGAGTCATTCCATGGGGTTGGGGCACAATTTGTGACGGTGTCCTTGTTAAATTGGTAACTTCTACCACCTGTCGAAGTAGATCATTTACTCTATAAAAATAACACACACCTTAGTATGCAGCCTTGCATTGACGGAACAATGTCAATTTGGAATCTACATGCAGGGAAATAACTGTTCATTTTTAAGGAACCCACGTAACAATGGACAGCTGTCCCAACAACTGTCCCTAGCACAACTACAAGGAGAAGAAAGGTTACCTGTATGGATCTCATGAGAATTCAAGGCACTGTACTATAAACAGACCTTAGCAACTAAACAGAGCAGAACTTGGTGCTAAAAATGGTGTGCTTATTCCTCTAAAAAAATGACCTGCATACTAGAACAGGGAAGTTCTGCACACGTCAAATGGCAAGTGCTCACGCGCGCGATTCGCAATACACTGTAGTGCGCCTCCAAGAGTTGGCCAACGCATTGGCCAACAACGCGCGAAATCTGTCGACCCCTTTCAAATGCGCACTGGGTCAACAGATTTTGTGCACCCAGCACTAAAAAAGTTTTCCAAGTCTCTCCCTGAAGGCACCAGAATCTCCCCTAATGGTGATTGACAAGTTTCCCTGAACTGCTTCCCTTAATCTCTCAACCTGTTTCACTGCTTGTTCTTTTTATACAAGAGGTGCACTTCCATACACATAGTTGATAAAAACCAGTGACAGAAATTGTGCATACATGTACAACTAAAGTACACACATGCATGTGCAGGTTAGGACAACAAGAAAAGAACTTAAGAAGGGTAAGGTTCAACATGTATGGTACTTGTCTGTGATAACTTGAACACCTTGGCCTGCTCAACAACGTCTCATCAACTTGGACCAAAGGTTGTGGAACTTTTGTATCTCGGTAGGATACGCGTATACTCTTGTACAAGAGGTACATGTACAGTCCATTTCAGGAAGCAGTTTAGGCCACATAGTTTTTACAAAGTAATACTTTGTATAAAGCAATATAACACTGTGTACTACAATGTAACGTTACCATACATCAGTGTCACTAGTGGGCCGTAACTAGGTATCTAGCTGTAGGGCTTGGCAATCTGCCAAAAGGGGGAGGGGCAAGCAAAAGGGAAGGATGATGGCCGATCGTCCGTACAGGTCCCAACATGATGTCTATTCACGACATTCACACATGTTCTCCTGTGGTTTCCCGACAACTGTTTACATAATCAAACCTTCTGAAGTAACAATTTCTGGGTAAGATGTTCGCGCCGCCGAAACATTCCATTTGCTGCGCAAAATAAACCAAACCAAAAATTACAAACTGGAGACAAGAGTGATCACAGCACCGACGTCATTTGTAAATTGTCAGACGTGATGTAATGGGAAGCCGATTCTGGAGCAAAAGGGGGGGGGGAATGATGATATTTTTAGGGTTCGGGGAGGGTCGACGAGCAGAGCACAGCTGGTCCCGCATTTCTCTGAAGTCAATCGGGTCGGCCCCGGTGCCGCATTACACAGGCGATGAATCATGAGGAGAATTTACAACCCGCACATGGTTTCTGAGGGGGGGGGTTAGGAGGGAAATGAGAGGAATGAATCCCGTGATAATTGACACACATTTTGGCGTCGACATTGCTGAATATACCGGTCTGGAACACGTGGCTTGTGAAGCCTGAGACTGGGCCCATCAGTTCAACGTGATTGACAGCTCCAGGAAAAAAAAACGACCCCCCCCCAAAAAAAACCACAATATTCTCCTTGAGAAAACCTACAAATTACCAGTACAAACGGGGTTTTGAAGACTGGTTGTGCACGTTTTGCAAAAAAATGTTGGTAGAGTCTTCTTCTCATTGGTTCATCTGTATTTTCATATCAATACGGTCGTTTCACAATGGTGCGCCTCCAAGAGTTGGCAACGCTTTGGCCAATCACAATCACAATTTGTCAACCCAATGCGCCTTTCAAAAGGGTTGACAAATTTCGCATGTTGTAATTGGCCAATGCGTTACAAACTCTTGGGGGCGCACTATTGTGAATCGCCCTATTAAGCATTTAATCACCACCAGTGGCTATACCTGTTCTGGTTTAATACAGGGTTCGTGGACATGTTTCCATACGTATCTGGTTCATAAGTGACTTCGTCATACACGCGGATGCGCCACAATTTGCACGCTCCTATTGGACAATTGCTGAAGTTGTGCGTTAACTTCCGATCCCATGGTTCGATGTAAACGGCAATCAATGCTCGTAACTCTTTGTGCAGTGCAAGTGCCATGGACAGGGTTTAAACTGAAGTGACATCAAACTTAATGTACGAACCGGATGAACACCCATACACTCATGTTTCACATGGAATCCCTAACGTGTCTCCAATCCGTGGGATTTCCAAATTCAGGTCAAGCCTTTCATTTATTTTTCATCCTACTTGGGACAGCGGGACCACTTGTCCTCCCTGTGCAGGGGAAAAAAAGTATCTTTCCAACCACATATCGGCATACATGTATGAACAAGGCCTACAGTACCTCAAATACACATGGACATCTGTTCGAGTTGCAAATCATTCCAGAGCTCACATACATGTACACTGTCCAAGCTCTTGGAAAGCTTTTTTTCCCACACAAGCCCTTGAGAATTTCACAAGCCAGCCTGCTGGGTTCGTCCTCGGGAGAAATGGGTCAAAAATCATGGGGCTATAAAAAAAAACACTCTCCTTGGCACAAACCAAAATAAGATTGTTAAAGCGCTCATGTCCCCTTCATTGGGACTAACCAGCTGGACGTGTTCATATGCACAATGCAAGTAAACATGCACTCTACACCATCCTGTGTGTGATGGACATCAACGGTCAACTCCCATTACAAAGAACCCTGTTACAACATACCGTTTTAAAAAACAAATTTCAAGAATCCCAATTTCTTTACTCTTTTCTTTGGTCCATTTCTTTGTTTCTCCAATTTTTCTACATGTGCATGTACGACAAAGTCCTGGTTATAGCCATTAGCAAAGTAATTTGGTCCCTGCGATTACAATGAGAGTCAACTGTACAACGGGTATCACTGCTGGAGAGGAAATCGACATCAGAGCTGGACCGAAACAAGTTGGATCTGCCTGTCTGCGTGACGCAGTTGACCTTATTCACAAGTTGGCCATACTGAATTGAAAGCGAGGTTAACTTGATTATTTTGGACGCTGTGACTGAAAATGAAAGCAATGAAATGAAAGTTCTTAACAGTAGTTTCATTCACGATGATAAATAATTCAATAAAGTGAGGCATGTACTGGAACCGAGAACAGTCTGGCGCCATCCCAGTTATATAAGATAGAGTCGGGGAACATGATCAAAAATGACTTCCTTGTGAATAAGGCACATGTACATTATATGACTGCAGCTGTGGCTGACAGCCTTTATCCCTAAGCAGCCGTTTTCCATAGACATGTGTAAGAGCCAGCCTCAGCCAAGACCTGCGGAAGCAGTCGGAGACGGTATCGCACAGATATCAACAGCTGCATCGTCAACGCACCCGAACCCCCCTCCCCTAGGAATCGTCAAATAACTCGCTTGAAGAACTCACTCAGCATACATGTACTTTGTTACCGGTTTTGCGCGGCCCACAGACAGATGCTATCCGGTCTGGGGCATCTGCTCGCTAAGACAAACGAAAGCAATGCCCCCTCCCTTCCTCCAAAGATGCCAGGCGATGATGTTACACCCAGCCGTAATGCCATCATCTCCCCTGGCTAATGACAGCATGAAAGATGTGCTTTGATTGGATAAGCATGTGTCTACACCGACCCATCATGATGAAATGGTCCCCCTTGGATCTACATGTAGTTTTCAAAGGAGAGATTCCCACGTGGGATTTTCTTCTTCACACCGATGCTGACAGTCTGGACCAGTTCCCATCTGACTAACACATCCTAATTGCCAGACAAGAGACAACGCTGTCGTTGGAAACATCGTCGAGGCGATGTACATCGTGTGTACGTACATGCACAAGGCGCATCCAAGTCTGGTATCTGGTTCCTGACTACGGGCACACGTACTGCCACATAAATTCTCTATCGAGGAAACTGCCAAGTCTACATAAGACACGGCCACTCCCCCTACGGCTTTTTCTAGTCATTCGTCCAAGTCCTCCGAAATCCTGAGAGTAAGAACCCAATACATGGCCTGGTCCTTGTGCCGTGGAGGCCAACAGTTGTAAGGACAGTCCTGATATCGAACTACATGTACGTAACAAGCTCAGCGATTCCTTCTCTACCGAGTATTCTTGCTGAGTTGTGTAGAATTCATGATTGGGAAGGTACTGCTAAATGCTGCCACGTTTTTTTAATTCCCACTAGTTTCTTCACTTTCGCAAGCATGCAAAAGTAAGTTTTCTTTTCTTCTAAACCCTCCCACGCCAAAATGGTAAACAAGAACTTGATGGTCAATCATTGAGATTTTTTTTGTTTAGAGTTTTCAAAAGAGTGAACGTAGGATGTTAGTCCCACAAAGCATTTTGTTCACCCTTGAAAAAGATTTAAAAGAAAATGGACGACCCCTACATGTATACCGGTTTGTACATGTATACCGGTATGTACATGTATGTAAGACCACAACTTCCTGAAAACGTTTTTTCAACTTTGCAGGTAGGACGGCTGGCTGTTCCTGACCACGAGCGGAAAAAAAATCGAACGATCTGAATTTCAGATAAGAGAACTGGTGCACTCATAGCCATGTCCTCTTCAAGACTATGTGAATCTGCCTTGCCTAAAATTATGGGACATTTCTTTCGGTGCTGTTTGTTTTCTATTAGTGACGATCGGAATATATGCTACTCCTCTAATTGACAGTGACTGATTGGCACGGAGGGCAGAGTGTTGAACCAAGAATGTAGGTGGCAGAGGTTAGAATCCGCTACTGCAGACCATCATCTATTTATTGATAATAAATGGTATGCCTTATTTTCAGATGATTGAATTTATTAGTATGGCAGAGAACTTGACTGGCAGAATCAAGGGCAGAGGTTAGAATCCATCATAGTACTCCATGTTTCCATTCTCATTTTCCCTGCATAATTATCAATACCAAGTGGCATGTGTTAGTTTTTCTTTTCCAGTTGCTTAAAATAAATTGCTTCTGTGGGTTGAAGACTTGACTATCAGTGTAGAGGGCAGAGGTTAGAATCCATCATAGTACTCAATGTTTCTACTCTCATTTTCCCTGCATAATTATCAACAATAAATTGCATATGTGCTAGTTTTTCTATTCCAGTTGCTTCACTTGGCTTCTGTTGGTTGAAGACTTGACTAGCAGTATAGAGAGAGGAGGTTAGAATCCATCATGGCTTTCTAAGCTTCTGTTCTCATTTTGCTCCAATTTATAATCAACAATTTGTGTTGTGAGATGAGTCTTCAAGTACATATGCCTAACATGTTTCTCAGGTTATTGCAATTTACATGTAACCTTATTTCAGTTGCCTGATCACTTAACCAAATACAACAGTGAACGTCCGTTGGACAGTTCTCCTTCCAGTAAAATTTTGGATGAATTTCTGTTTCGTTTTGACTTCATGAGCTTTGACTTTGAGCAGCAACTGTCCAACTGACAGAACACATGTACATGAAGTAAATATACACAAATGGTGTTTGGAATTAATACCTTTCAAAGCTCTAAAACAAACACAAAAAAACACCTGCTTAAATTAAACAGACTCGACAGAATGCCAACGCATAATTTCTTCTGGCGAACTGTGGTGATCACGTGATCAAGAGGCTCATTATGAAAATAAAATAATACAACCAGCCGAAAAATCTCCAGAGGTGATGTTGACATTCATAACACACACTGCCTGCAGTCTGGACCGGACAGAACTGCTTACTAACAGTACATTGTACCAGCATATTTCCCGAACACGTCAGCCTCTTGTCAGGGCAAGGCCTTGATATTGAAAGCAAGCCATTCAACCAAGGGAACTCTTTCACTTTACTGACTGTTCTCCGAAATGGAAATGATGCTTTCGTGTACATGTATGCTTAACTTACAATGTCAACAGTGTGGGGGCCACACAAGGTACCCACTCTGTGAAATTGAGTCATAAGTCACCAGAGCCACTTTTTGAGTTTTCATTTGTATTGGAAAGAGCAAATTGAGGTTTTTCGTTTTGAAGTATCACTCAGTTTGGCATCCTGATGAAAGTGGATACTCCATGGTGACAAATGCTGCGGGGTCCTATTGATTTACACTGTGCAAAATTATTCTAAGGGACTTTTTACTCCAAAGTGACTCTGGCGACTTAAGACTCATTTTTACAGAGTGGGTCACATATGTTCATGGCAGTGGGGAACATACAGTGCATGCACACACGTATGCATACAGAGCAAGTATGCACAGGATATTGTACATTTGTTCGTAAACATGCCCCGCCTTGGAATTTTGAGACGCAAGTGACCAACTTGGCCGTGTTTTTTTTGACACCTCCTCACATCTCATTTTCAAGTGCATGACAGGAACTTGGACTTTGACAAACGAGGAAATTCCAACCTTCACGAGACTTTGTCAAATGTTTTTTTTAGTTTTTAAGTGGCACGAGTGTGGAGTGAAAAACAAGGAAATCAGTCGATATGAGGAAAAGCTTTGCACCTGGGATTGTGCCTGTGGTAAGGGAGCCTCCAACCTAAACACATCGGGTAAGGCAATGTCCCAATTTGCATTTAGTGGGAAGTGGTCGCCCATAGAGTCGTGTGTAACTTTAATTTAAGCCCCAGCCAAGAAATTTCGCCACAGCTCTGAAGCAAGACAGCACAAATGCTTGACACAAAAAGGAACACCCACACAGTTTCCAAACACGGTACAGGCCTACATGTATATTATACTCTTGTTCTAGTGAACTCACACAGAGCCAGAGTCTCCATCGTGGCTTCCACATCACGAAGACAGTGCCGGAAGCTAAAGTCACCGACCAAATCGAATTTGAAAAAAAAAAAAAAAAAAAAAGAGGCCCACTCCTTCCCAAATTCACCTGACCACAAATATTCCACCATTGGCACAGTCCACTTGCCCCACTAGCCTTCAATCTGCAGGGCATGCTCCTTGTTCATCGTGTATCCATCCACTCCCCACAGCTTGAGAATCCTCCATTCAGTGCGGGATACAAAAACCCGATCCCTGTCCGGACGGCAGGGGAGACCGGTGACTTACCTGTCAAGCACTCGGTCCCAGACGCATGGGGTGAGGCTCGGCGTCGGTCTGCAGATTTGGGGCGTCCCGGCTTTTATATAAGGCTGCTACTACGAGTATATCCACAAAAGGCAACGACTGGGTGCATCTGCATGTGGAAAGATTTAATGTACATTTCACCGTGTTAAAAATGTGCATGGTGCATGTACATGTATCTGGACGTAACCCTTGCAAAGAATGTACATATACATTTCACCATGTGAAAAATGTGCATGGTGCATGTAGCTGGCCTTAACCCTTGGTATTATTGCTTTAGCGCAATAATAGGGACCCCATTGAAAATAAGTTGCAAAACTTTCATGGGCTATCCCTGGTATTACCTAATTTTTTGTGTACATTGTACAATTCTTCTTCATAGCATTGATTGATTGGTGACTGTATTTTTGCTGTGAGGTAGTATCAAATAAATCCAATCCAATGGTACAGCAACTGCCTGTCACCTAACACTGAACCTGAACTGTCATTGTTTTATGATGCCATTGGAAAATGTATAAGTTTAGAAAATAAGAAATGGAAGCTTGCAGTTTGACTTCCGTTCGGGTGGCAATTCACACGGATGGGACTGTGGGAAAGATGCAAAGTGGAAAGTTTCTCTATGACGAATCTTTTCACAATGCTTTGCCAAACATCGGCGTGAATATATAAAAAAAAAAACCGGAGTGGCCTCTCAACTTCCGCACAAGTGGGCCCGCTGTCCGCAACACATGGGTCACTGACATTCCCTGTTGGTTTTGTAAATTAATTCCCCGGCCCCTGGGGGCAAAGCCGAGGTTGGATGTTTGTGGGGCCACAAACAACCAGGGGGGGGGGAAATGACACCTTGTATCAGACAAAATGCTGGGGCTTCGTAACATCAATATGAGCCACTGGCTGGTTTATGTTTGGCACCGCATGGAACGGATTTTGCTTCAAGGAAACTTTCTTATTTCTTGTGCGTGAATATTTATTCCACCAAACTATAATGAAGGCCAAGATCATCAGCGTGAATTTCAGTCACAGGATACAGTAACAGATTGCGTTCCCACTCACAGGGTTTCTTTTTCGAAGGCTTTCTAAACTTTGAACGGCGTGGTCATTTCAACACCAGAAGACTTTGGTTTATGTAAAGAGTATATTACAGAGTTAACATCTGCTCCTTGGACAGAACACAAGTACATGTACAGGTACATGTATATATTATCGCTGATGGGTTTGGAATTTGGAGATAAAAGACATCAAGTAAACAATCGCCATATATTAAATAAACCCAGCAATAAGATAGGCCAACGGTTGGAGTGGGTCATGTGATCCAAGGTCACGCAGACTACAGACCATTTGAGAATTTTTTAACTGTTAATGTCTAAAATACATGTACATGTAGTTGATGTCACTCTCTAAAACACAAATATGCATGCATAGTGCATACATGTTCATATGTACATGCTGTGAAGGCTATTTTTCACTCCCTCTGAAATTAGAACCCTCCCGTGGGGACACCTCTCCACAGGGGGTTTTGCTCGCCAAATTGACAACCCTTCCATGTCCTGTAAATTTCAGTGGGTCGTCCCTGCTCTAAGTTAACAAAAATGTACATGCACATGTAAGATCTCTGACAATGATCCTCCCCCCCGCCTTTTAATAAATGATTCGGGCCAGGAATTATGCGGCCGACAGGTGATGTCACTGGATCCTTCTTTTGCCTCCGGAAAGAACGCCCTCCGTAAAATGTGTCTGTCTAGGAAGCTGGAGACACTCCCACAGCATGGAAATTGCCGCACATGCTGTTCTTACAATGCGATCGCACATCACTTATGTACATGTACCGGTAGTGTTCATATGTATGAAGAATTCATGAATGCAGAGACTGCAAACAATTCAAGTCTGGACTCAAGTCTGTCCGGTGTGTATTTGTGAATGAAGCACGTGCGCGAGTCGGTGTATGGCCGTGCTGATGGGACCGGGGCGGCCTCATGCGCATGCTGTTCCCGAATGACCTTGGACGGGCTTCTTTTTGGAATACCGCATTGCCTCACTGTTATCATGGAAAGGCCTGCGCAGATTTTGAATGGGCCAACATCCATGTACACATCATCATCCTGTACATGTCCAATGTGCAAATACTACATGCACACTTCTCCTTGGGATATCTCCTACTTGTAATCATCTCTACTTAAACCTGTACAAACAACAACCTACACAATCTATTCCCAGCATCTGAATTTCCTAAAAAAAACTAAACCACTGTTCAATGTACAAGCCTCAGACAAATCTGATCTTGTGCCTAGACTCCCCTGGGTGCCCCAAATGCCATCCGACAGCACTTAGTACCCCCCAGGGGGGCTGGGGACTGCAGCAATGAGTAAATGATCAGATGGATCGAGGTGTGACATATGCTGCATAATGCAACAATGACTGCCACAGTACAAGGTGTGTACACTTTTCACAGCTGAGAGTGACTCCCGTGGGACTCCAAAGGCCTGCATTTCTGACACCTTGGAGCGCCAGTCTGTCCCCACTGGCCCTGGCTCATAAATAATGCATGAGAGCCACAGCAGTCACTCATGAATAATTCAAAAACGGACTATGTTCCTTTAATACCTATATACATGTAGATGCATAAACTTGTTTTTCATATATTCCTAGGAGAGCAACATGGACACGTACATGTACATACTCGTGAACTTACAAGTGGCAATCTAAATAACAGGTCTGAAATTAGAGGAGTTACAATTTTTTGACATAATGTACATGTACAGTACATGTACATATGTACTGTCTACATGTACATGTACGTGAAATGACAAACAATGCCAAACATAAACATAAAAGGGCTGGATTTCAGATTTTGAAAATAGTCTGAAGGATACCAAAACTTTCTGTAAAAATGACATCACACTGCAGGTCTTTGACTTGGAAGTGTCATCAATGAATGCTGCGTGATTTGTGAATAGCCAAATAGGGCCGGGTCACCGGACCACTATCGGACCCCCAGACAGCGGAACATCCTTGCACGTTATTGTCAACACAAACGGCTCCCTCTGTTTTCTCCCATCCATATCATCACGATGACACAATGGAACAATTCTCCAACCCCGCAGGCTACGACCTACAGTACATACACACACGCAGCCATACGTGAATGAAAAGGCCTTGGTAAACAAAAGCGGGGCACCGGTGAAGTCTGGCCAAAAAAACGATGCACACCCCATTGTTCGCACACCGCAGTGTGGCATGCTGTTTGTATTGGTATGACCCTATCTGGTTCCAGAGTTCTGCTTGTGACGCATGTGTTTTTTTTCTCTATCAATAGTTCCAGTGACTTGGCACTGTACTGGCAATTGCAATCGACCCGTGACAGAGAACTATTCTAGGAATGCACATTCCAGCACGTCTGCTGTATTAAGTTTGATAATATTCAGAAACAACCCTTTCCCCTTGATACTATTCACTCAATATGCAAATTCGTACAAAATAAAGCAATCCCAACACATGCATGTAATCTTGATAATCAGCGCGTACTTGTATGAGACAACGGTCTGGAATTTCCCACTTTTCTATGCAGCGGTGATATTTTAGGAAACAGATCTTGACTAGTTAGAACACAAACAATGAAAAACTATGAAAGGAATGCCCGTACAAATAATGCAGAGTGCAAAATCAACATTACAATTTGATTTTGGTCCAACTGTTTCAAAGTGCGCCACTGTTATTTTCGCGGACCAGGCCCGCACAATGGCAGGTTTCCCTCAAAAACACAACTCCTGGTCTCAGTCTGTGCTCTGCACCTCACAAAGGCCTCAGCATTTGCCGTCTAAGTACCGAACATTTGTCCCATAAACTGATCCTCAGGAGCCCAAAAATGTGACGAATGTCGATTTTGTTTACGAGAGACGTGCCGACCGGAGGGGGGAGGGGGGGAGGGAAGGTTTGCTGACATTACCGCTATGCTCTGGCATCCCGCTGGCCGTGCCCCGTCACTTTTCCTTCTTTCCCTTTTGGAGGGTCACTTGGATGTCGAGGCTGTCATAATCAGGTCAGACGCCCGCGCTCATTAAACGCAGTGAAACATTACTTTTTCGTCTCCGTCAATAAACACGGCCCAGAATAACTTGGCTAGAAGAACATCAGTTCAAAACGCAACAACAGCGTGCTCAATGTCTTCGCTCGGCGACTTGTCTTCCGAAGCCTAGCTAAAAGCGAGGGTTGAGATCACTGACGTGATGTCTAAATTAATAGTTCTGGGTTATTTTTTAAGCATGTGTATCCACAATCAACGACGGGAACCTTCCCCAATTCCTCCTTTATCCACTACTGGTCAATGTACATTGACATTTCATATTTGATGGGTGTCATTTGTGAAGGCCATTGTACAGTGTGGTGGTGCTCAAAGTGATGCAGGCTGTCCTGAATCGTCCTGGTGGATTTCAAAAGGTCTTAAGATGGGTGATGTACTGATGTTAATCCACAGTCTCCACTAATACTGTTATGTAGGCCTGTAAATACCATTACACCTTGTTAATAAGAGGTCCTTCGGACTTGGCAAATTACCTTGTTATAGCAGGAAGCAACCATGCATTATCAGGAATGAAAAAAATGAAAAACAAATGAAAAAAATAAAGGACTGGGACCTAAGCTTTCCTTGTTAAATAAGCAGAATTTTGTGTGAACACTGCTCTTACTAACGAGATTCGACTGTACCTCCAAGAATAACAACACTGTTGTTGCCTTCTCCAAAGGCACATGTTACATGTACATGTTAACTCACCCAAGCCAAACACATGTCAACCAAGTCTGCCTTGTGTACATGTACAGTACATGGTAAATTCATTATACAGTGTAAACACCTGCATGTACATGTACATGTACATATGTACATGCACCTGTAAGTACTACACAAACTGAAGTCCAAATGTGCAGTGTTCACCATACACTTCGCAATACATAGTAGTTTGTAAAACCTCTGTAATGCCTAATAGATACCGGTACACGCACCTAGAATATACTAGCATTTAATGAACCGTGACCAAGATCTGTTAGGTCTCATCAACCTGTTTATGTAACCCTCTGTGATCTTACACAAGTGTTACTCTTTCCACGTCTGTCACATCAGTGCTGGCCAAAATGTCAACGTGCTGGTATCATGATGGATTGTCTTACAAACAAAAAACAAGCTCATGGCTGACTACATGTGAGTCCCTGGGCTTATCAAGGGGAAAATGTGTCCAGAAATGTAGGACAGGGTCATGTGTTGTCTCTGAGGCTGGAATGGTAAGAGATCCCAGGCCATAAAACAAACAAAGGTGTTTTGTTGTTTGGGTAATTCAGGACAACCCCGTCATCTGTCAATCAATTAGCGCCGGCAGCTTTACTACAAAGGAAGTGCCAGAAGATGCTGGCAAATGACTTTTAAAGTGCAAGGGGAATCTCGGTCTCAGTGATCATGCCTTGACGAAAAACTTTACATTGTACATGTTGACAAATGAATAGATATTAAACAATGCAGTCTTGTGTGGCACCAACCCCATTCCTTTCTGTCATCACTGGGAGTCGCGTTGGTGTGGGGGGGGTTCTTTCCTCTCCTTTACCCACTGCGGCCCGGGTTCGATTCCCTGCTCCCACAGGTGGATTGGGTTTTTAGTTCCCACCTGATTCCAGGGGTTTTCATCTGGAATATTCCTCTCAGGGTTTTCCCCCTGCCTCTAAAACTGTGATTGCTTCTCGTCGTCTCTGCTCTATAGGTTTTTTCAGGCTTGCACGCTACAGTGCCTAGGGCGCTCAGTTGAGGAATCCTTGGTGTCATTGGCAGTAATGCTTAAATTTACATGTATAATCATAACAAATAATTATTATAATCATATGGAGTACCATTCACACTGTTGCTATCCACAGCATCGACAGCTCTGGCAGTTCACAAAAAAGCACCGTGATAAGAGATGCCAAGGGGCAAAGGCGCCTTTTTGTACACAACAAAGACCGGGCAACAAACACTGCGATGTTGCATGGCATCGGCCGCATCAGACAAAAATAATGTCTGCGGCCATAGCGTCGAGTACAGAGTGCAGTCCTGGTCGCTTGCTGTCCGTTAAGGAAAAAAATGCACCCCATGGGGCATTCAGAGTCCAATAAAGATGCTGGTGCACACATACGCAGTACACGTACAGTATATGTAACCTGTGGTCCAACAGTCAATAACGCATCTTAACATTCTTACAAGCGCAACTCTCATGGGAGGGAATGCAGGAAAATTAAACGTAAACAAAAGAAAAAAAATCACTAGAAGTTCAGAGGGCTGGGCAGCAGTGTGGGGTCCATGTATACATTTGCCTGAAGGCACCCCTAGAAATTCCTGTACCTGGTACCGTACCCCTTTCTTGTGTTCTGTATCAATTTTTATTCGTAAAAACATCTTGATGGTAAAACTTCAGGTTTTCCGGAGTTGAAAAGCAATTCTTGAACCATCCTGAAATCAGGTAAAAAAAAAACTGAAAAAAAAAAAAAATTCTGAAATCGGGAGAAATCCTGACAAATTTCACCGCTGAACTCGACTGGAATCTGCGATGGTGATGAAAACGGTCCATAGCAGGAACAGATACAGGTATGGACATGCAACTCACAGCATTCAAAATGCAGATGCGCCACTGATGCTGTTTCCAAACCCCCCCCTTGTTTGTAATACTGGGTATTACGGCCTAGACTCCACCCCCCATGGCAATTCCAGCAACACTTCAAACTGCCAGGGAAAATTGTCCTACATGTATAATTGTATATGTGGCATTTTTTGTTAAGACCAAAATTCAGTCCCTGCAAAAGTCAATCATTCCCAAAAGAATCCCCCTTTCTTTTTTGACCTGAAGGTTTGCAAAGATGCCTACGTCACGTTTTGAAATTGACATCCAAAGTTTCAAAGGAAATAAACAAGTGCCCAGTCTTACAAGCCCAAACTGAGGTCTTAACAAACCTGGCGATTTCTCAATAATGTGCCAGCCATATGGCAATGTTTTGACAACCCTGATATATGACGACGGCCAGCGAACACGTGGGAATTGTTTGGATGAAAATTAATTTAAGGTCCAGAAATAATAGAAACCAGATGCTGTGGCGTTTCACCTCAACTGATCACAATTTGAACTGAGACCTCAAATCCAAAAACTCCAGTTTTATGAATAAAACATTGAAATCATTCATTCTTACGGGATTCCTACTTTTCTGCTTTTGATTTCTCTGCGTTTAGAATACTTTTTTCAGGTAAGATGTCCATGTCTGGTGATCTGTAATAGAGCTTGTTGGGGGGAAGCCATTTTGACATGCGTTTCCTAAATGTATTACGATTCAATGTAATTTGTTAAATGCACTGGAGCCTGACTAGTCTGGGTTCCAAGCCACACTTCCAGTTTCTTAAGTGTAGCTTAAATGATTTTAAGGACAAACAAAGAACTTGACAGGAGTGGGATATGAACCTGCAACCTCTGGAATACCGTACCAGTGCTCTACCGAGCTATCCAGCCCTACGTTGGTGGCTCTTCCCATTTGTCAATATCTCTGTTCAGGGGGCACAAGCCAGAAGCCATTAGACCTGAAACACCACGTAGCCAGGGATCACACCCCGATAACACGATACAACCTGGGAAGTGGTGAACCCCGCTTTATTTTTAACTAAATTAACAAACTACCGTACGATATTTTGTTGATTTGTTCTTTCCCATTATGAACTGTGTGTATCCCTACTTTTAATGCAAGTACGTGTACGTTTGCACAAACACTGGTACATGCGCTGTACAGCCCTTTAAAAGTGTGGGTTTTATCTGCCAGTGACCACCACTGGAAAAAAAAAAAAATCTGCAGACCGCAGCTCACCTGTTGCTACTGTACCACAAGGGCTTGCTTGCAAATTGTTCCTGAACTGCTGTTATTGTTGTCCCAAGGCCAAATCCCCCCTCCCCCAGGGCCAGACACCGCACTGAATCATTCCACCAGTGAACAATTTCAAATCTGAATACAACTGTTCCTTTTGTTCAGGCACATTGTACTTTCAACTTGGTAAGCCACAACTGTGGACGATACACGTACGGGTGCATGAAGGGGAAACGAAGGGGAAACGAAGGGGAAACGGGAGGGGACGGGGGGAACCTGTGCTAAACTGGTTCATAGAATGAGGGTCACTTTTTTTTTTGGTACAATGTACTGTCACGGTGTAGGCACCGTTCTGAATGTACCAGGGTTGAAAATGAAAACTAGTTACCCCAACAAGTTGTGTAACATTTCACCTGTTTAGCCCAACCGATGTACAGGTGTAAAAATGTACAAACCTTGAACTACATACACAGATGCATGTTAATGTACCAAAGCAGCCATTTCTCAAAGCAGAAGGTCTGATTTCCAACATCTGAAAAAGCAATTGTTCCTTCACTCGGCTGTCACACACGGGATTCCGTTTCACCATTTCTAACCACATCACACACGCAGTATATATTGGGTTTCTTTTTAACCATGCACTGATTTCTTCCAAAGAAAAATCACACACAAGAATTTACATACATGTCACCACAAAATAACCTCATTTCAACGATTAACAAACTTCAGTCAGTAGTTGTTTTTTTTAAATTCAAGTCAGCAATGACCCTTGTTTGTACTTTTAAGAGCCCCTCACAAACATCACAAAGCATGGGTTTACCACAGCGTGTGTTACAGTTAATAATTAATGTTGACACAATCGTGTGTGCTTAGTCAATATTACTGACACAATATTTTAATATTCAATCCAGATTACAATGTAGGCCTACATGTACGCCAGACTTCGGCCAATCAGCTACTGCGCAGCATGTAGGCATATGCAGATGAGTACAGGTACAAGACGCTGACCACAAAAACAGCAAACACACCCTGGCACCGAGATGTTACCTTTAACATTTACTGGAAATTTGTTTATCCTTGCACACACAAGAGTGTGTAAAATGCGTCTGCCCCATCCAATTTATAATATTACAGGTTAATTACAACTACTGCCAAATGTCCTTTTTACACATGAAAATCTTTCGTTTAACAGCAACGCTGTGATGTCCCTCCGGGCAGATGGGTCACAGGTGCGCTATTTCAATCACTTAGACCCAAACTTTTCTGGGGCAAGCGAGTGTCGGGAAAGGACCATTGAAGATTTTTTCTTCCTCCCGGAGGGATTAAGGCTCGGGTCAATGCTTATCGATGCACATGGTGTTGGTGAGACTATCCTGTGGATTCACACCATCGGGATCCATTCAAGTTCCGGAGAGAATGTTTACGTGCACTGGGGCATTCCACTGACAGACAGAACTTGTTTCACTTTTGTCGCAGTCACAATATCAAACATTGTCAAAGCCACTGCTTTGTATATTTGCATTTGTGTCGAGCACAAAACGTGAATCATTAAAAAAATAAACATAATCTCCAAGACTCATTTTTTTACACGTAGTTGGCCCTACAATGTACAGTACCAGCAAATGTCCAACAAATGACAACCTCAACTACATGTACATGTATAACAAATAATAAAAATTGTGCCATTTTAGAATACATGTACCCTACAAATGTGTCGTTGAAGCCTTCGAAACATCCAATTGTGCACATGCAGCTGCGGGATACACACACAGTCCTCAAACCTCCAATTTCAATATAATTTTACATACGCTGTTACACTCCAGGGACCTAGGGGAACAGCATACGGTACAAGCTGCGTTAGTTAACCCTAACAGTACCGGGCATTGTTGGGCTAAGAACACCCAGTACTACATAATACTAAGTAACACTCTCAGCCTGAAGGACCTAGCGCTACAAATTACTACTTCTGGCTAGGTTTATTCTGTTTTTACTCGTACAGAGAACAATGAAACCATGCATTCATAGTGCCACAGCACTGTATGGTACATTGTCTTCTCGATTGTATTTTATGGCTTCAGAGAATAATAATGTCATGTCCTCTTACAAGCGACAGGGCTACATTTTACTACTAAGTAGTACTTTGTAGCATTCGGGACTGATAGGGTTAAAGCACTGTACAGATGTCATGAGCAAATTTATACATGCAGGTTTGATCCATCCATCCTTTCAACGAGCAGGGGCTACATGTAAAAAGCAAACCTACAACAGTACACACATTATTATTGGTACTATGCAGAGGACGGATGAACTCACTGAGCTGCCTCTGCTGGCAAAACCACAATCACTCTTCCACTGTGCATTATTGTCTGGCCTTGGGTGTTAAACACAGTGGAAAATGACAAAACATGACCTCATCATTATGAATAATGCAGAAGAAGGAACACTTACAAAAGTACACATATGCAACGCCATGGCTGCAATAATGCACAGAAATACTACCTGTATATAGCTAGGACTGCACACACCTTATCCGATCGGGACGGAGGCAAACTGACTAACCTATTAATCCACCTGCTTTCCTTAAATTTAAAACCAATTTTAAGGGTAATGAGTTTGAGGGAGAATCCTCATCCATTCTTTTCTGATTATGGTTTTTAATTTCCTGGTCTGGGCTTCTCATCAGACATGCGTCACTGTCCCATGCCGACAATCTGGGAGCTATCGATGCCGGATCGGGTGGCAGTTTCAGGTTGCCACAATTGTCGGCAAACAGTTCATTTCATCCAAAGACAAAAAACACATATTAACAAATTTTTAAACAGCAGAATTTCTCTTCACCGCCAAACGTCTGTGACAGAAATTCCAATAAAACCAAAGCATGATATCCTCTAAATTGTTTCACTTTGTATAAATCAGGTTACTTCTGTGTGCGACAGCGAGCAATATGGATTTACGGGAACAAGTATTTCTCAGACAGTAATTTCAAAATGATATTCCCTGGGCTTGATCTGGGATTGTAATAGCTGCCGTCCTTTCCCTGCAAAGTTTGAAAACTACATGTACCTGTACATGTTCACTCCAAATGTAATTTTAAAAAGTCAGAGATGATATAGCCCCGGGAACCCACTTTTTATTACCAGTGTTTTGGAAGGAAATGCGAAGATTTCAGTCACAGGTGCAAAACAATTTATGCACATGTACACGTGCGTGTACCCAAAAAAATTGGGGATTGTGAATTTGCTGCAAGCAAAAACTGCCTGTCCAAAATTTTTCCTAAGATTAGAATTTGCATATCATCAGGTAAACTATGAGTTAACCTCGGTCCACTGTTACATGTACATGTACGTACATGTAATTTGACACCAAACAACAAAATTCCCTTGACATGCAGAACAAAAGCATTTTCCAAAAAGGAAAGCTTTCCACACATGGGCTTCACTTGACACCCTGTGTGACCGGTCTGCAGAAATTCGGCTTCAATATTTTCCCTGCTAAATTTGACTTTTTAGGAAATGTTTTCGATTTCTGGTGGCTGATAATCCATCCCCAGGGTAAAATGTCCGTATGAGGAACTCTTTCCAAAAGAAATCCAAGTTTTAGCCCCGTTTCAAAGTACATGTACCCGTATACATTGTACATATAGGCTTTCCCCCACTCAGTCGTCATGGGAAGTTTCCTGGAATGAATACACCACAGATTTCCTGAATTGCTCAATAACTTCCTCTCAGCTGTCAATTACAATATCGCAAGTATCAAGTGAGCAAAGAGTCAGAAACTAAGCGGGCAAAATGCAGAAGTGGAAACAAGGATATTCATATCAACAGACTTCAAAGGTAAACAGTAACTGATACATTTCAGGAACTAAAATATCATTTTGAAAATTTTCTGAATCATGTCAAGTGGTCAATGGATTATTAAAAATGGGTGGTTATAGGAACCTTTTTTGTAGTTTTCAAGAATGTGACCTCAAGGATCACCCAAGGGAAATAACACAATTATTTGGCTAGTAATTTTTTGTTTGTGTGACTGGAATTCCCCATACACGTAGTTTGTAACTCCTTGGAAAATTTGTTACCAATCATGGGTGTTGGCAGAATTTTTTTCACAGTGGGAAAAAGTCCCCCCCCGGACCATCCCTGTGATGTCCATTTCTCCGATATTAAAAAATTCTGATCAACTCAAAAAAAAATCATGAAATGCAAGGTCCCTTGTGCATACGTCACTCCACATTTTTAGAAACAATATACCTTATGAAATACAACTTTGTGGCAAACTGCAAATTTGTATCAGCATAGCTGGACTGAAAATGGAAAGAATTCCATATATGGACGCCACTTGACACCCCGTGCACAAACCCTATGAGACTGGTCTAAGGAAACGACTTGTTTTTTTCCCTCCTAAATGGAACTTTTCTGGACATGTTTTTGCTTTCTGACGGCTAATAGGCCACTGTAGGGAGTAGTTACCAGCGTCCGTATATAGAACTCTTCCCCAGAAAATAAACGTTTGCACAAGACAAGAATTCCCAATTAAAAAAGATACTATTTTCATTAGTCACTGCTATGAGGGAAATAATTAACCTTGCCCTAAGCACAAATCAAACGCTCCAATGCAACCTGTGACATCAGGCATTCAAACACTTTGACTCACCGCTAAACAATGTGCACAGCCGGCCCCCCCAAATCATTCACAAAACCACCTGACCGACCGACCAGCCGACCCAAGCTTGAATGCGACATCACTCACAAATGACAAGCAAAAGTGGGATGGGCATTAAAGACATCTTAAAAAATTACAATAACATGAAACAACTTTTACAAATCATCAGGAAGGACACTGAGAAATCATCGGTCATTTCATATAATTCATGCTGTTTTATAGTGAGGAAAGACAGCCAGAAAAAACGACTCGAAGGCGCAGCAGTTTCTTTTTTTGGCTTTGCGTACCAACTTTCATTCAAGCAGACGAAAAGAATCATTCAAGAACTGTTGCTTTGACACACTTATTTCTAATCTCATGCAAGAAGAGCCGAAACAACCACGAAATCTATACCTAATGTTCAAATATCAAATTTAACGGGGAAAATTCTAAGTAAACAGGGCTGGCAAACTTGTATTTTCACCGTGGAAAAATGGCCGTTAAAAGTAGCCACTCAATCATGCCCATCGCCATGATCGCAAAACATCGCACTGCCGTTACACCTTTTGAAATATCTCATTTTCTCGTCAAAGGAAATCCGCCAATAATATCACTACTTGAGAAGATTCCACAATATGTCCTCCATTATCTGTTAAAGACATGATATTAGAAAGACACTCACCGGGATGATGGCAATTCCAGAGGAAAGTTCGGGCAGTTTGGCAGGCAATTTAAGTCCAACCGCTGTAACCCGCGTACGTACGTCCCGGATGATATCCGTACGTTTTATGACCACTGCGCACACTCAAAAGAACGCGGCCGTGTCAATCAAATCGACCCCGCCTGGCTCTTCTATGATACAGTGGTGCCCCTCTGGTCGACTCCCCCCATGCGATAGACACAAGAGGGCGCGCTAGTTTCTGATTGGCTGAAAAAATCACCAGTTGATTGCCGACCACTGTCAACGTAATAATTTTCCGTCGAAATACGCAAAAATATCATTTCAAACTGCGCCAAAAATGTACAGTAATTAATTCCGGTCAGATTTGGTTAATGTTACAGTGATATGTAAATGCAGAACTCCAATGGTTCGATTATCCATTATGAGCACATTCGGAAAATGTTCAAATGATGAAAATTGATCGGGCAGAATTTTTAAAAATGACTCTGGGGGGGGGGCTACTTTGGGCTCTCGCAAGCCCCGGGGGAGAACAGGAGTGACGTACATAAAAAAAATCGTCCCTTTTTAATAAAAGATGCCATATGTGTGGGAGCATGGACCCCGGTTTATTAATGCATGATTTAGATCAAATGCATTGATTGACTCTCTGGAACATGGGAACTATTCCCTTGACGGGGGGGGGTGTTCTACAGCGACGTCGACGCCTTTCACACCTTTGTGAATCCTCAACGAAGGGGACCAAGCATAGCTCTTTTGCTTTTTTGCTGTCGTACCAATTGTTTTAGGGGAGTTACAAGTTAATTCCCGATGAGGGGACTGACCAAGGAGAAAAGTGCCGAAGCACGCGGCATTTTTTGCGCGCACGGTCCCACTACAGCTCAAAATCTTTTCTTGCCCGGCGGACCTTTTAGGAGCGTGGGAAGTGCGGATGCACCCCTGCATCACCTAGTTACGGTCCAGGGGACAACATGGCTTTTACAGTTTTTAAAAATGGACCATGGAATTCTCATGCACTGTGGAATGAATGAGCTTGGGGGGTTATTCTGGGGAAAATCCTACTGGCTCAGCGCCCTGAGGGTGCATTCCACCCAATTGTTAGATTTCTACGCACGAGTTCATCAATATTTTGTGATCTCGCAGTGGTGGTTTTACAAAGACATGTCATAATCAGGAGGGATCATAGATCATTCTGGTCCGGGGTCTTTCTTTCACAAAAAGCCCCCGCCAACCTGCGGGCAAATGTTGGATAGAGGCGGGCAGCTACATTCAGAGCTGAGCGAATAGTTTTACAACTATTTTGGGGGTATCTTTGGGGAAAGGCGAATAAAAAATCGTGTGGCTAACCCCTATAAACTTGAAACGAAAAGTGCACTGGTGGCCGTAATCTTGAATTTCCAGTGAAAAAACGGAGGTCAAACTCTTCCCGAGAGTCCACAGGCGGCGCTATTTCAGTCTGATTTTGCACTGTTTTCAGCGGGCGCGTATTTGTGCAGGTTTCAAGGAGTGCAACGGGAACCCAAAGTTACACACTAAACGTAAATGGCGCCCTCTGTTGTCTGACAGACGATAAATAGCAACAATATGGCGCCTGATAAACAACCCGACGGGAAAGGTATGTGCAGAAGTTCCGAACCTAAAAAGATGAAAAAATCTTCTACAGTTTGGTCCAAAAAGTGTCCGATTGCCGGTTAAATGAAACTTGTGGATATTTTCATATCAGAACTTTCACAGCAGGCTGTAGGCCTATATTGGTACATTGTCCAAACCGAAAGGTTCAGCAACTATTTTTTGCTACTCAGGATTAGGCCTAATATAGTTTGCAGATTTTGACCTTCCACAAAGTATCACTTTAGTTTAAACATGATGCTAACTTGAGCAAATTCCATCCTGAAAGGCGAAAGTGTATGTCAAAAACCTGCAAACTCAGCGGTTTGAGTGACACCACTGGGAGGAATGTGAAATCAGGCTCAAAGTGACATCAAGGTTACGTCTATATAATATAGGCCACTTACATGTGGTAACAAAGGATTGTTGTCATACTATTACTGGTACTACAGTAGGCTTTGCCCTTCACACTGTATTATTGGTGTGTCTAAGAATCACAAAAATGGACAAATTTGCTTGGAAGGGATTCGAACCCACAACTTACTGAATACTAGTGTAGACGTCTTAACTACACGACCACTAAGTTTGTCGGTGGAAAATTGGGATTAGATGGAACATAAAGCTTGCCCAAATAGGGGCGATTCACAAAAGAGCTCCCGTAAGAGGTCGCCGTGGGGAGACAATCTTCCAAGTTTGCGGATGTGGGTAAAAATTTGGCCAATGCGCCGTGATTTGAAGTTCAAGCGATTGGTGATAGACTTGGCATCATTTCCATGTCTGGCTTTTCCTTGTTTTTAGCCCCCTGATATTTTGAATTTCTTCGTAGTTATGGGTCATATTTTGCTTCCAAAACATCAAACTGATGGTGGGACGGGGGGCATTTTTGACACCACCAGGCATCAGTCATTGTTAAAAAAGACCTGCTATTTGAATTGGTTTATCCCCAAGTCTAAAAATGGAGGGGCCAGTGGCCTCCCGCCCCCTCTCCAATTGCCAGTGCGTGAAACTGCATCTTTCGACTAATGTCAAAGGTTTTCTTATATGGTGTAATTCAAACTACGGTATCTGCTCTGAGTAGGAACAATAGAGGGCGTGCTTTCACAACAGTGATGGCCCTTGAGTGGGAACCATTACCCGTGTGCACAGGTTTATGCGACCGATCATTCTGTTTGAAAGCGCAGTCTTCGCACGAACATGCACGAGCCTGGTCGGAAAACTTCCCATCAGCTTGCCTTCTCTGTGCCAGTGAGGGTGCGCTTCAACTTGACTCCGATAAAGAGGCCTACAAGTTGTTCCGATTCAGAGCCAAAGCCTGAAACAGAGACAGAACGGTGTGTTGGGACAGTCCACAATTGTTAAGCGGTGCCATAATTAAAAAGAAATAAAGTCGTGGCCGATTGAAAATTTTGAAATGCATTTTGTGTACCTTCTGTTTTGTGCTTTGGAGAGTATGTTATAAAGTTTAATCGGCTGAATGTTTCACTGTGCCTAGAACAGTACCAGGCATGAAACATGCTAAAGGTGGCCAGTATAGTTACCGTCATGTTTCCTGATGGTTTTACATTTTTTGCCACGCTGTGAGCACTCCACAATCTGTTCTGCGTAACACGTAGGCTGAAACTACAAGCAGATTGAGGACCTGTTTGTTTCACATGGATCTGGATCACGATCAGTTACGGGTACCTCAAAGCTGGTTTACACCATTCATTAGACGGGTTCTGGTGTCAGTGAACCAACATCAGATCTTTGATCATAATCTGAATCCACGCGAAACATCAGGCCCCGAGATGAGAGAGCAATTTCCTTTTTTAACTGAAAATCAATGCCCAGTTTGATGTCAATACTGACTGGTAAATTTGGTTCCATCCATTTTTTTTTTACAAACAAGAATAAAAACTTGGTAAAAATATGAAGTTCTCTTCTTTTAGCCTGCATGCCTCACAAGCACAAAATGTTCCTGGATATTGAAATGCTTGCAGATGTTTACAATTGTAGTGGAAACACAGCTAACGTGACTGGCCCCGTGTACTGTGTTTTGTGTGACCTGCACTTTGCTTTTCCCTGCCCCCATCATTAAAAGTAAACCTCCTCAACCTGCCCATTCAGGCATGCTTTCCTTCGCTTGACTGACTCCATTCTCAGCGAGCCATTGTACAGGTACCTGTTGTTGGCTGCTTTTCTCTAGTTGGTTGGAACCCCCTCAAGCAATGAAATCCCAGCGGTAGACTTGTCCAGGTCCTCCTGGCATTGTGGCCTCGAACTTGGTTTGGTTCTGTCCATTGTGTGGTAAGGTTCACCACAGAAAAGAGAAACTTAGATTGAAGTGTAGTGTAAGACACCTTTTCTTTGTCAGAAGAAAACAAATTGATGCAGTTGCAAAGCATTTTGCTCTGGTGCTGTAAAATCCCCTTGCAACCTTCGTTTCTGGATTGCGCTGTTCAGTAAAAACAAAATCGCTTGGGAAGCATTCTTTCAACTCCAGAAGACTTTGTCTTTTAAACCTCTTGATCAGTAAAAGTTATTTTTATTTTCCAGAGAGTTTTTCTGAATTTACAATGCCTATTTCAGGGAGTGAAAAAGAACAAATTGGTTGAATATCGTAACTATCAGACCAACTTGCGCAGGCATAGTACTGTTCAGAGTCACTCAGAACTGCCTGCGTTTGCTAGCTACATGTGTTGAGCAAATCAACTTAATAACTGACTTGGTCAAGTCTATGAACCACCTTGGATGTTTTGTCACTGGGCAACCTGTCAGAAAGCCCAGTCATGTATGATCCATATTGTGGGCCAAACTACGTATTTATTGTGGCTATCAACTCTTGCACAATCGTGTTTATGGCGCAGTAGATTAAACTCAACACCGGTAAACCCTTGTGGTCCTGAAATAAACTACCAAAGTTTAACTTGGATTTGGGGGTCGGTATTAACGCCGGAAGTTGATAACATTTTGCACCAGCCACTCATGATTTGGGTTACCTGTCATTTGATAATGGGCATCAATCAAGATAGCATTGTTGTATGACACATTCCTGAGTGTGAAAAGATCTGATTGGAATTGGACAAGTTTAAGCGTGCAGAGCAGCATTTTGGCGAGGGCCTCGGTTGAATTTTGTGTGATTCCTAATTTTTGACAACTCATCGATTTTGGCCCAGGAATCGGGCCAAGTTGCAGATGTGACTGCTTGGGACTCCTTGTTGCTATGGCAACCCTGAAAGTGTCAACTGCAGTTGGAGAGAGTTGGCCATATATTTGGTGTAAATGAAATCAGAAGTTCTGTCGGCAGACCCACATGGAGGTGTCGGTAACATCAATACCACTTGTGTAATCAACAGCATTGTTGAACTGTTTGTATGTGTATGTGAAGTGGCGTTTGGTGGATCGCTGTTCTGTAGCAACAGGAGAAGGGTTCCTCATGCGAGGCAATTTTCACTGGCTTGCCAACGTCGCCCGGGGCTGAGATTATTGACCATTCCTACCACCTGGGGTACATACAATACTCCACAGCGTTTAATCCTAAGCACATCCAAGACAACTTGTTGAATGGATGTGTGTTTTGAAGGTGTTCTAGCAAGTACTATGCATTACTCTCTGCGGTGCTTGACGAGCACGGCTACCTAAACTTCTGTCAACTCTGTAAAAGAAGAATTCCCTTTTGAAACTTCACACTTCTGAAAAATTTGGGGCTGAGCCGAGGAGAAGCAGAACAGGAATCGGCTGGAAATTATTTCTGTTGGAGTATTCCAAGACTGTCAGCCTCCAACTGGGAGATGTGGATCTTTACAGCATGCCGAATACACACAGAGGAGTGTGTGTGGAGATGTTTAAATAAGCGATTAGTTGGGGATGAAAAAGCATGGAGACGAGGTGCAAGTATTAACTTTTGCTGTAATCTTTTTGAGAGTGCTTGCTGTGCTTGTCCATGGAGAGCTGGATAAATCTCATCTTTGAAAGCTGCAAGAGGCCTGTGATGCTGATTATTAGGGGAACTGGTTGGCTTTGTGTCATGCAAATCCTTTAAGACTGGGGTTTTTACAGAAGAGGACAAGAAATCCCTCCCTTCTTTACAAAGAGGCGGTCTTTCAACAAGAGTGGTGCAAGCCAGAGCGAGATTTGAATCCAGCGGTGGAGACATCTGCCAGCGATTTGGAAAGAAATTGTCTGTTTCAAATGAGTAGTTCCAAAGGAGTAACGTGGTAAAAGTGAGAAGGTGTTTTGTGAGCTCCGTGGCCTTTCAGTCACCTTTCCCTGCTCTTCGAGACTGTCATCAGTTGGGGCTTACCAAGATCATGTGGACTTTAACACTTCAGGATGCATTGTGTTTAGATGCGTTAGCTCGATGCCTCTTCCACACCGGACATCATTTAAACTTTCAACAGGAGCACGTATAGCCAAAAGTCTACTACAAGAATTTGCTGGATATCTCTGAGCGTCCGTTTACAGTAGATTTTTTCAAAGTGTCATCAAGCCTTCGTTGCAAATCCCATCAGAAAAATAAGGAGAAAAAAGGAAATATTTACCCGAAAGTTGATCAGCTCTGAAAGCTCAACGAGTCACTTCACTGAAGACTGCAGTTGGCTGTAGCTGAAGTTCCTTCACATGTCTGTGTACGAAATTTCAGTCAGGAGACATTTATTCAAAGGTTCGTCGATTTGGTGGGATATTTCACTCATGCTTGATAGGTCTGAGTGTGACAAGGGGTTATGGAGGGCTCGTCATTGCTTGCTTAGTAGCGGACCTGTTACAGTATTGCAAGACTCAATCAGTTGGCACTGCCAACCTAATTTCTCTTCTGCAGAAATCTGGTTTCATTGTGAAAGTTCTAACAAGTCCATGCAATGCATTCATTTGGTGATTTACAATAATTTTGTCCCAAAATTGTTGTTCTTTAGTCCTGCATGGGTTTTCTGTGTGTTTAGAAACCTTCAAAACCTTGCTGAAGATACAGTATTTAGTCCTTTGCACTGGTTCGAGAAGTTGTTATGAGTTTTGAGGCTGGTATGTAACAAGCTCTGAAGTGCAGATTGTGAAGGCAAAAACTCCAACCCAAAACAAACAAAAGGACAGAAAATCTTCTATACACAGTGCGTGCGCTCACTAAACAAAGATGAGGGCTTGATAACAAGATTGACACCGTGTAAAGAATGCAAACGGATTAATTGGAAAATACCACCATGACTTAATAACCATCACACGCCAAACAATCACTGCGTGGGAAGGATTTCGGTGTTCACTCTGGTCATTAATGCTCTGCATTCAAGCAGAACTATTTTGTAAGAATGAAGAGGACATTTCTGGCATTCAAGCGATGAGCTTTGGGGATGTAAGGTGACAGGTCTCGCAGCTGAAGAGGAAAGCCAGGTGGCGTGTTGCTAAAGAAGTGTCGGTTGAAGAGCCTCTCTGTGCACGAGAATTGATTGTCGTTGTGAAGTTGTGAAGTCTGCCTTTGTTTCTCTGTCCGGTTGTGGAGGATCATTTGCCTCCTTGTCAATCAGACAATCGTTTTGGCAGATGTTTTAAGTTGGCAATTCGTTAAGCATCTCAGGTGACATCAGTGATGCTAGGTGTATTTTACAGTACCATATCTCCAGCATTCAGGATTGAAGCTTGCCAGTATGCAGTTTTCATCACTTGGAACCGAAAGCCCGCATTTTCTTCAGTTGTCAAGATTTTTCCGACTGTTTTTGCTAGAAGCTCAGAAGAGATTTCCTTTGAGTTAGTAGCTGTTCTTGGCCTCTTCAAACTGTCTTCCTAGAAGATTTTGAAAAAAGAAGATTGGTCAAAGTTACAGCAACCTTCAAACTGTTGTAAGCAGCTGGGTAATATGGCAAGAAGAGAACCGACCAAAAAGACTCATCCCGTACGGAACCAGTCGCAGTCAAAAATCATTCTAAGGGAAAACACGATGACGCTTGGTGAGAAGGTCGCCCTTTACCATCACCGCGCAGATGATTTGGACAATGTACGCGTGGCAGCATTCAGGGAATGGCCTCGCGCTGCCAACAGTAGACATGCTTTTGTAACCGAGGAGGCTCGGGCGGCTGATATGAAAACAGAGGGAGGATTTGGAAGAAAGAAATCAAATGCCAAGGGAGAGAGATTTATCCCCACTGGACGGCGATCAGCGAGCAATATGAGTTTGGCTGTGTGTGTGTCTGTGACAGGTACGTCGTTTTGATAAAGTTTTGCTACTCAACCTTTAAAACTTTAAATGTGCAAATGTTTTAAATCATTTTTTTTGTAAACAGTCTGTAATTTCTGCCCTGTTGGCTCTCAAAGTGGAAGAGAGTTTGCTGTCTAAGAAATGTAGGCAATATCTGTACTATCCTAGTTTAAAAACTGCAGTTTTGAGATGCAGAAATTCAACGTAAGGATAAATAATGATTAATTCCCTTAGGAAAATCGGACTGCTGTGACTGCTGAGTTTGTGGAAACTTCTCTTGGGTTTTTATTGAAGCAGAATCTTAGGACTATTTTTTCATGGATTTTGTTTGACTAGATTAAAAATCTGCCCAGGAAAACTGAGATTTTATCAGGTTGTATGCAGTTATCAGTCTCAAAGATGCACGAATGAGTCGTCACTATGTACCTTTTCAACATCTTAATCACATCACTCTAGTCATCTTGGTGAATGTCCGTAAATAGTAAGTTGCATCAAATAGAGGTAAAAAAAATAGAGAGGTAAAAAGAGATAAAGAAGCAAACAAACTCAGAAGTTTGAAACAGAAATTCTGAAGTTTAGATTTGGATAACCTTTGAGTGTTGACATGACTTGTACTTTTATAAAATGACTTCACCTTTACTTATGTTGTGATTCTGTTTTTGGTAGAAATTTGATAAGCTTGTTTCAAAATCGCTCTTTTCCCTATTGTGAATGCAGGCACAAAATCAATACGTGGAGTTCCACAACTTAATACAAAGTATTGTAACTGATTAGAAATCTCACACAGAAGACACTCCCCGCGCTAGAAATGACATGTAGGTCATAACAGGTCCTCACAAGTCAATCATAGGCCAGATTTTCTCAAGTCACAGACCGTTCAACTGAATTGAGACAAACAAGCTTCCAGGATGCTCGTTTGGCATTTTTTTCATTCATCTCCTGATCACAGTGATTGAATTCCTCCTCTGCATTGCACTTTAGGTCAGCCTGCACCCCCAACGATCGATCCGCAGGTGTGGCCCGCATATCCCACGCTGCTCGGAAACTGCAAAGTTTTCTGCACAAGAAAAACCTTTAATGCCACACAGAGTTAACAATTTGTCCATCAATTTTCCATCAGTCACAAAAGAGCGTTTCCCACAGCCAACCTGTGTTGACATTGCATATTAGCAACACCTTCAGACTCCTTTATAAACGGGAACAATCATCTTGATATGGTTGATGGACTTGTTGACTGGGCTGGTCTTGACAAAGAATGACTCTGTATCCACAATCTGGAGAGATAAATGGTTGAACATTGATTTTTATTCAATTTCTCTTCAAGCAATAGTTAAACTATAAACTTGAGGAGTTTACTAAAGAAATGAATGTATAGTTTCATCCACATGTAGTGACGGCTTGTGTGTTGGATCTAAGTATCAAGCCACTGAAAGCGGCAAAGAAATGTTTTTTAAAACGTTTAGAGGGAAAGGTAATTGTTTGGTAACCTGCTTCATAGTGACATGTAAAAATACCCAAATTTAGCCTTGGCCCTTGGAAAGGCTAAAGAGGTTACATAAAGAAATTCTCAGTTTTTATTTTTTTGAAATTTAGGTCTGCATATGACCTGGCGTCCCTGGTGGACATTGTGACTAAATCCCACAATATGCATCTGGAGCTCATTTTCAATTCCTTTTCTGGGCAAGAATTATTGCTTAATATGCCATTCTCTTCAACATGCATTATGTTTATACATGTATATCTCCCAGGTACATGGGTGAAAAAACTTTCCTGTGTGTTCTCCAAGTGTAAGATTTGTCTGTAGACCTGCAGCATGACGTCTGACAACTCATGACTGACTGAGTCATTTGGTGGTTGACAAAATTTTGGAAAAGATGAAAGGCCAGAAAAGACTTGAAATTCGTCAGTCGTGGAGAGGTGTGAATCGCAAAGACTTTGGAGATGTTTGACAGGAACTTTGGTATGAACACATTGCAAATTTGGGAGACTTTGGATGAAAAGTTGGTGTGTCACGGCAGATTTTCGGGAAGTATTTTCACAAAAAGGAAAGAACAAAGCAGCCAAGCACTCCAGGTGATATTTTTGAGGCCTGTGAAATCAATCACGTCAGCAATGAACAGTCTTTTTCTCATTCAAGATTCCACCCACGAGCTGATGGAGGCAGCGGAGAAGGGCGATGCGTCAGTCGTCCGCCGTGTCTTGAAGGAGAGCTCGGCCGACATGAACTTTGGCCACTCGGGCGACTACAGAACGGCTCTCCTCCGGGCGTGCCAGTATGGACAGGTGGACGTCGTTAAGGAATTGCTAGAGGTTGGCACTGTTACATGTATTTATCTTTTTCCTAATAGACTGGTTATTATCCAAAAAGTTTTAAAAATACTGAGACTTTTGATGAAATTGACTTCTGTATGGAAAATGGATGAATCTGTTACCTGATAACTTCAATAGGCAAGTGTAATATGTGAAGTTATTGCCTAGAATCTTGCACATCATCTTGCTGAAATTTTCAAAATTCTTAACAGGCTGGTGCTGACACGAGTATCAGGACGGTCAAGAACCGGACTCTCCTGCACGAGGCCTGCGTTGGCGGCCACCCGAAGGTCTTGGAGCAGCTCCTGGATCGGTTTGACGACATTGATGCCGTGGACGCAGAGGGCCAGAGCGCGTGCCACGTCGCGGGGTTCCAGGGAGAGCTGGAGTGCTTGCAGGTGCTGGCCGAGAAAGGTAGCCATGTTGGACTGAGCGTTCAGGCAGGAAACATTCCTGCATTTCAATCAGGATTGAGTACTTCTTGTGCAAAGGTCTAATAAAATTCTGTTCTGCTTGGTAAAACAAGTCAATGATGCTTTTGAAACTAATTCATGCACATGTTATGAAATGCACCCAGCGAACTTTCAGCAGAATGAGCACAACCATGATGCATCTTTGCCTAATAATGTGGCATTCACTTCAGCATTGACATTAATACCCTTCAACAAGTGTCTTATTAATTCAGCGCTTAGATCACACGGGTCATGATGCTTGCAGTCTCCGTTGGGAGTGACTATCTGAAGTCTAATTATCATATTCTAATTGCTTCACCTTTCTCAAGAAGTCTCAACAAAATGGAAATGTTGGCCATCTCACTCTGTATAGTGTTTATATAAGACTTGGTTAGTGTCTGAATTAATGGCTATGGCTTGTAAGAGTACATTCTATGAGAAATAGCTGCAGCTGCTAGACAGTGGATTTAATAGGTACGTGTGTAGCTTCTAGCCGTAGCCTTAAATTTAGACACAGCCTGAAAGATGACGATCCAGGCTTATAATTATATTACATTCCGGTAGATCAAGTGCCTCAAATCTTCACCACTTTTACTTCATATTCAAATGTTTGAAATGTTTAATAAATATTCAAATTATGTAAATTATGGTACAGGTGCTGACACCTCATTGGAGGACAAGAATCTGAAAAGCCCCGCCCACCTGGCAGCAGAAAGGAACCACCCTCGTATCCTGAGCTATCTGCTCAGCAAAGGCGTGGACATTGAGACATCGGACCGACTGGGGCGAAGACCCACCCACTATGCAGCCATCCACGGGGGTAGGCTTCAATATACCTCCTACAATGACATTCCAGATAACGTACTTTGAAAGGCCTGGTAAAGCAAACATGATTGTGATTTTGTTACATTCGATCCAATATTTGCGCTGCAAATTGGCAAAAGCCATACACTTTTCAGCTCATTTTGGCTGCGAATGACGTCTTGAGGTCAGTTTGCTTTGCTTTCGGAATGAATCAGCTTTTCAAATCAGGCAGATTTTGTGCATGCGTTTGCCCCCTCCGTCTCTAGGCCTGGAGAGCCTGATCCTCTTCGTCCAGGGCAACTGCGACACTCTGGCCACGGACAACGCAGGCTGCATCCCCGCCCACTTTGCGGCCAAGAAGGACCACCTGGACTGCCTGCGGTTCCTGGTCAAGCATGGCGCGGACCTGGCCGCGAGGGATGGGTCGGGCAGGACGCTGGCTCACATGGTATGCATTTTATCTGAATAATCTCGCTAGTAATTTTTTTTTATCCACCTGGAGCGGAAACACCCCCACATCTGTTGAAGGGAGAGATGTTGATAGCGGGGCATGCACTTCACAGTTGTTCCTGAACCAGCGAAGTGCAGTCCTACCAAAGGAGCCTGTTTTGCGAGGAAAACTGTGCCCTCTCTTGGTCCAGCTCAGAGCTCATTGGCACCTTTAAATTCCTCAATGCCGCTCAAAGATAACCCCACCCACATCACACTTTTGTCATAACAAAACCAAGCCACGTTTTAAGCAGATTTCTTCTTCCTCTTTTTAGGCAGCTCAGTCTGGTGCGATGACATGTCTTCATTGGCTGTTTGAAAAAGGAGCCGATGCCTTGGCCAAAGACAGTAAGCATCTTGAATTAATTTAAGTATTAAATTAATTTCTTGGCAATGGAAGCTTTTTTCACATTGTTTAATTCCATTATTCTGACTGACAATAAACTAATAAACATTACTGGGCTGTATATAATAGGTTTTTTGTCCTAACCCAACATTTATATTAATAAACACTGTATGCTCAGTGCTTGTCCGAGAGCTTGCGAAAAAATTCACAAGCTTACTCGGGTGGGACTCGAACCCACGACCTGCTTACCTGTGCAGACGTCTTAACTACCCAACCACTCGAGTAGTTTAAATGCATCAAAAGAAAGGTATGGAGCCTCTTCAAAGTCAGACGGTTCCTTTGAGCTCAAGGTCATTAAGAGAAATCTGCTCTTCAGGCTGTTATGCCACTGACTAATTCAGCCTTGGAGTGGGTAACAGTTCATTGTTCCAACAGCACATGCCCAACATGAAGCGTGTCCGAGGGTATTCGGACGTGAGTGCCAGGTCTGCTCTATCATCGCACGCCCTTTGCAGTCTCGTGCACGTGCTTTGTTCCTGAATAACCTTGCTTACTCCAAGTACCAATCTGGCTTAGCAAAGACTCGGAACTGAGTGAGTTGGCAGGTGCATTGGTAGGAGAACACTCGTTTATTGAAATATTGTTGTCATCTCCGTATTGAATACACAGAGCACTGCAGGGTAGCAGATAATTTGGTTTATATGAATATGTAAATATGTTAATGTGCATATTGACAATGATTTATGCACAGCCCAAGGGAACACCCCCGCCCATCTGGCTGCGAGTGGGGGTCACGCCAAGTGCTTCAACTGCTGCCTGCAACACAATGGGTCCCTGGATGCCATCAATGACCGGCAAGACACGCCCATGGACTGCGCCCGTCGGGCGGGGCACCCGCAGCTCATGAGCAAAGCTGGTGGGCACGAAATTGAACATTAAGCGCGAAAAAAACCTTGCTTAATGAACAAAGGGTACCAGCTTAAACTCTATGTTATTGTCGTGCTAACCAAAAGACAGGTGAATTCCATTCAAACCAACATATATCACGTGGAGTTTTGGCTAGTAACCTGATTTGTCGAACAAAGTTTTTCCACACTAAAGTAAATTACATGTTTAAGCAGCCCTATAAAATTGGCCCCAGGTCTGAAAAATAGAATAGCTTGCATGGTTTTTGCATTGCATGACTGTTAATAGTGTTGGCCGTGGAAACGTAACCGTAACGTTGAAATATCTATCAATCCGAAAAACCAATATTGTTGATATTTTTTCTTGGGTTTAAAAGTTTTCTCATAATTTCTGGCAAATATTTGGGACAAAGTTGATAACCCAAAACACTCACAGCATAATTTGCTTAAATAATGTTTCCAACTAATGTGGACTTTTGGCCAAATATCCCACGTTGGCATTTGTGTTAGCGCTTGTTGTGCTGAGCACATGTCATCCTTCAGTGTGCCGTTTGCTTTCAATGCGCAGGAAACAACGAGGTGCGATGTGTGCACTGTGCAGACAACTACGAGCTAGTGGAATGGGAACGCGGCCACCAGCCCTCCAAAGTACAGAAAGCCATCAACGAAAAGAAAGGAGACATGTTCACCTCTCCCCTGCCCCGAAAACCGTAAGTTCCAGGGAAGACTTACCAAACAACGTAGCAATTGCATTTCTATCTGCTCTGAGCGTGAACAAGAGAGGGCATGATACTTATCCTCAAGTCCTTAGGCCTCAGGACATATAACTCTCGTTTGGTCCCTCCCAGTTTCTCAGGGAGCATAGACATGCACTAGTGACCTCACTGCCGGTCCATAGGTGTACTATTACATGTATATAGACAGTATGTATATTGTATGTGCATACACTAGTTGACAATTAGTGGGCTTTTTGGCTTAACTTACCTGTTTTGGGCTTTCAGAACAACAGCTGCCTTTGTATTCAAACTTTACTCAAAAGCTTACATGTAGATCTAAATCGAGCTCTAGACTAGATGTGGGCGTGGTGTCACATCTCACCTGGCTAAGGATCCGTTTACCACTTTCTGGCGTATTCCAGGAAAGCTCAAGAAGTGCAGAGGCCTAGAGATGCCAGGGCAAAAGTCACAGGTCAGGGGTCATCATCATCTTACACAGAGGCGCTGCCCAAGAGAGATTTGGCCGCACGGTACTTTGGACGGGAAGACCACAAATGACTTTTTTAACGGGGATCCCTTGGCCGTGGGCGACGGAACACAGCAATGAGAAAGTGTGACATGGTCCCGGACCATCCACTCTACATCGTGCCACTAATGTTCACAACTGCGTTGTGTTGGAGACCACTTTGTGATCTACACAAGACCTCAGGTCTGAATTCAAGGCGCAAGCCATTCAACCAATCTCCAACAAAAGCATTCCTTAGTCGCTGTTGGACCTACGACTGGTCCTGTGCATCGTCTCGACTACAGCAGTTTTGTAATAAAAAAATGAGTAACTTTTGTGGATATTCATAATGTAAATACTGTATATAAAATGAGATTCCTCAGAATGAGTTTGTGCCTATAGAATACCAAAGTAATAAATGTCACTCACAGTGAAAGTCAACCAAGAATGGCAGTCGTTAATTCACTTCTGTTTTAATTCAACAAATTTGATATCTGAAACACTTTGGTGTCCCAACTGAGAAATGAAAGTTACAGGAGAAGAGATTTTCAAATAAGTCTGGTACATGAAGGTACAAAATCTACTCTTTTTAAACTGGAGAGGCCAAATTTTCTGTCCTTTGGTAACAAATTATGTTTATTTGTTGAAAGATTAAGAAACATCATGGTTTTAAAAAGCAATACATCACCATTCGTGCTTTCAAACGCAACGTTGGCGAGGGTTACATCTCGGATAACTTGAAATAACTAAGACGGCTCCGGATAACTCAAACATGAGATGTTTAATTGGTGGTAGCTTACTCACAGTGGACTCAAAGTGATGCTGATTCTTGTCAATATTAAACTTGAGTTACTGACAATCAAATACATGCTCCGCCCATCCATCCATAACCCCACCCCTATGCTCCGCCCACCCATCTCTGCGCACATCACATGACTGTATGTACATATAAATCTTGTGGATGGTTTCAGAGCTTTATGGTCTGTGACTATGGATATCCACTGAAGCGTTCTAATGACATAGCCATAGCCGCAGCCAAAAATGACCACTTTAGGCACAGCCTGGGCCCAGTATCATGGCCTTGCTCAGCACACAAATATACTGGATGTTTGTGCTTCGCAACAAACCACTCAAAAAGGAAAGGTCCAGAGGCGTGAAGCTGCTAAGCATCTAAAAGTGTCAGCCTATCACAGCAATTTTTTGGGCTTAACAAAAGGCAAAAACAGGCCACCAGCTAAAATGCTGTGCAAATAATTTGACAACATCCCTGGTTCCCAGCTGCTCTTTATTCAGTAAATAAATCCCCAAGTGTTTTATCTCACACCACCCAAGATGTGCTTTGGTTCAGAAATACCCGCTAAGCATTCTGCGTAGCTGATGGCTAGTTCCTGCTAAATGTATTTCTGTGGTAAGCAGAATCGTATGCTGGGGAGCCTCACGACGGGGACACATTGCTCTCTTATTTACAGTCAACAAGTTTTATTTGAGCCGCTGCACGATGACGGCGTTGAGTAGCTTGCCGTCGGCGAGCGTCTGTGAGTCTTCAGTCAGCTCTTTGTTGGGGAAGGTGGTCATCAGAGCAAAAAGCTGACCGGCGTAGACCGGCCGAGCTCTGAGTTTGCGGAAGTCAAGGTAAATCCAACAGCTTTACAGATGGCAGAAATATTAAGTAAAAGGCAGTGTTGCATTCGAGTCCATCACAAGGCCAGTCACAAGTCCCTTCACATGGCCAGCCACAAGTCCCTTCACAAGGCCAGCCACAAGTCCCTTCACAAGGTCAGTCATAACTAACAGGGTGAACATTGACAAGAGAATGCTTTTGTCACAGCTCATTTGAATAGCTTGCGCATAGGCTTAAGACTGAATGACTTATGACAGACTTGTGATGGTCTCGAATACAACAGTGGTTGCCAGCCGAAGAAACATAAGTAAAAAGATTGCGGCAGCACCATGCACGGACATCTCTTCTGTAAGTGTGGTTCTCAAATGAAGCTTCAAATCTCATCAGAAATGCTAACCCTGGCTTTCGCAGATCCTTCTCACCGTAAACCCCCTTAACGCCGGCAGACGTTTACAGCCGCGGCTTTGCGTGGGGATTAGTGCTTACCACACATAAATTCTTTTCATCATGCACCTGCGGTTTCAGTGTGGGCCTGCTGCTGGACAGGGCTTTGCATAGTGGGCACACCGCAGCCCAGCAGTCGCGGTCAAAAGAATCCCGGCGTTAAGGGGTTAAAGGTGAACACTACAAAGGATTTAGACCGCGTCACAAGACGTGGTTGATTACGAGAGGTGTGTTGTGTTGAGGTCTTAGGCCAGAGCCTGTGTTTGTTACACTCACCAGTGCATACCTTTGAGCGGAGATAATACCTTAAAATCATAAGCGCTGCTCTCGAGTATCATTCACCCTGACAGTCCTCAATCCTTCAATTTCAATTATAATTTTACATACACCCTCGGGGGGCGGGGTTTAGGGTTAATCAAAAGGAACTGCTGGAGGATTGGGACTGAGGATTCAGGTAGAAGTCCTCTCTAACATCTGTGATAAGGCTTTAACTGTCATAGCGCCCTCTGTTGTTAGAATGTAGGGAGCTGAGTGGTGTTTTCCGAAATGGCCACCGTCTGCTATGACGCGTAAGAATTTAACAGAAGCTCTCAATTTAGTGTGTTTTGGCCTGTTTATAACATCGTCCTCCGAGAAATAATGGCAGATTGGGGAGTAAAACTGGGTCAAATTATGACCCGGGGGCACTTGGAGGCTCGAGGTTCCATCCTAGAAAAAAATGCCTGGGATTACAGCGCGCCGAAGTCTGCATGACAACTATTGCGACTCAACAGGAATCAGCGACAAGAAAACTGGCTCTTGAAGGGACGAACACTCGGCATTTTTGACATGCTCGCAGCAACGTCTGATCTTCTCTATTTTGACGACGATTCTGGGCTGGAGTTTTGAAAAAGGATACGTTGTGATGTATCTCCTGACGTCGGCTACTGTGTGGGAGTGGTTGAACTTTCTGACTAACCTGAGTTTGAAAAGAAGAAAGAGTCTGAGAAATAAAGTACCAGGTGTAGTGTACAGTTGTTCTAAGTTACATAAATGCATTTTGTTGGACAGGAACCAAGTCACTGGCTCTTCATGTTTGCCGTTACCAATTAAAAACAAAAGCCGGAAAGTCTTCACAGGCGTGAAACTTTCTGACTTCATTGTCCCACAACAACAAAATTAAAGCAGAGTTTTCTTAAAGAGGTTTTTTTTGGAGCATCAAACAGGTAACTAACAAAAGGTCAACTAACAAATTTGATGCTCTGAAAATAAGAGTGTTCCATTAAGATTTCTACAAGATTTTAACTGCAAATAACCTTGTGCCGTCCGCAAGCCGGATTTGAATACTGGTGACCGGCTGCGACTCGTCCAGGCTGACTGACTGATTGGCCGAAGCCTCGTCCTGTTTTGCAGCTGAAGCTGAGGCGGGCGTAGAAACGACTGTAGGAACGGGGCTGTCGGAAAGAAGGATGCAATGTGGTAACTACGTTGTACAGGACAGACACTGCTGTCAATGGCTATGTCTATTCACTATGACATACACCAGTGTTGTAGTCGAGTAGCTTTCTACGAGTGTGAGCCCTTTCCCATGAGTGAGTACTTTTCCCACAAGTAAGAGTACTTTCCCATGAATTTGAGTACTTTTACCATAAGTATGAGTACTTTTACCATGAGTGTGAGTACTTTTACCATGAGTGTGAGTACTTTCCCATGAGTATGAGTACTTTTACCACGAGTGTGAGTACTTTCCCATGAGCATGAGTACTTTTACCACGAGGGGTAGTACTTTCCCATGAGTATGAGTACTTTTACCATGAGTATGAGTACTTTCCCCATAAGTATGATTACATTTTCATGAGTATGAGTACTTTCCCCATGAGTATGAGTACTTTTCCTATGAGTATGAGTACTTTTCCCACGAGTATGAATACTTTTCCACTTTTTTCTGTGAGTATGGGTACTTTTCCATGAGCATGAGTACTTTGGTACAAAGTATGAGTAGATTTTCATGAGTAAGAGTTCAAGTGCAGAAAGAGTACTCGGGTACGACATGTGGTACACTACAAGCCGTAGCCACAATATTCCCTGTTCAGGCATGGCATATTATTCTTTGTTCTTATGCTGGAGTGATGCTTAAGTGTAGCCCATATAATAGACTACCAGGTTGTTTCTGGATGTTGCGGCTGAGGCTGTCAGTACAATGTGTATATGGGAAGAGATTGCCGTTGGTATAAGAAAAAGCCAAGACTAATTAGCCGTGTCTGAATTGGCCTTATCGTGGCTATGGCTTCCACGGGTCCCTGTGTTACTTTGAGCCACAGCTGAAAGCTACTAGACAGTACTCAATTCAGGCTCATCCAACCTAGCACATGTCCCAATCACTTGGCTGCGGCTATCAACAACACACAAGTCTATGGATAACAGCTGCAGCCGCTTCCACAGCCGTGTCTCTCTTTCTCAGTCAGAGCCATTCTGACGAGACATTCTGAAGTACAACCTGCTAAGGCCTCTATCATTAGTCACCTGCCCAGCATGCTGCCTTGACCACTGAAGGGCTTGACCTTGACCTTTGGCCTAGTGTACTCCTCGTCCCGATGGTCCTCCAGGTCAAGATTCACCTCGCCTCCTTTGGCCTCCCGGATCAGCTCCATTGGAATTTGCCTAGAAGAAGATTGGGAACAAGACGGTTCCTCACACTTTAGAACACTGAAATTCCATGACTTTCAAAACGGGGATTCAATCAATGCCTGATTCCGTGGGTTTTACCCTGAATATGCTTCTGGGGTTTTCCTCCCACCTCTAAAACTGTAACTGCTTCTCATTGTCTCCTCTCTACAGGTTTCTTCAGGCTTTCAGGCCACAGTGCCTAGGGCAGTTTTGACGAATCCTTGGTTCCATTACCAGAAAGACTTAAATAAATATTATTTTAAAAATCAGCATACAAGAGTCTGAGGACTGATAAAAATGGAATTACGCTGAAAGGTCATGAAAATCCTGAATGCAAATTGTACGGAAAGTAAAAATATGGGCAGCTTTTGGTCATTTCAGAAGTAAGCTAATTAAAAAGATAAAAAAAACAATTATCTATGAAGTGAACAGTACAATTATCAATGTAGATAAAATTTAATTAATCTGTATTTTATCATTAAATGCTCAATTTGAGTCAAAATTATTAAATTAAATTTATTAAATTAATAAGTAACGTTTATAACTATCATTATATCAGATGGCAGAATCAAGAAGCACAGTGTAGTCGACAGGACACAGTTCCAAAGATGTTATTCTGTGAACACCCCGATCATAGCATCAGTCCAAACTTCTGGGCTTGAGAGACTCACCCCTTTGAGATGGCGTTGAGGAAGTCGGCATTCTGTGGGTCTTTGAAGCCTCTCAGCTCCCCGTCGTCCACGCTGAACCCGTTCCTCCACAGCTTGAGAATAATGTTCCTCTGCAGGACGTACAAAATGACGAGCCTGCTTCAATGTTTGGACGTTTTCCCCAAAAAAATTGTTCCCAAATCCTGAACTTTCGTCCCCCGATCGGCTGACATCCCCTTGACCTTCCCCCAAACCTTTGAAAAGTACTGACCCCTCTTGGTTCCTTCCCGGGGAGCGTCCCCACCGTGCCCGGCTCCGGTCTTGCGGGTCCTGACTCCGAATCCCCCAGGCGGTAACCAGCCCCTTTGAAGATGAAACTGCTTGGGGTACCCTCTGATGTGCTGGACGACCCGGCGCCGACCTCCTGCGCTCCATGCCTTAGAAATGCCAAGCAAGGATTGTGAGCAAATACACTCAAACTAGAGAAAACACTTTTATGAGAACTTTAAAGGAACCAGGGAATAGAAACATTTTCATAAATTTTACTAAGAACCCTTGAAAGTGCATCTTTGGGTTTCCATTAACCTCATTTTAAATTTTTGTTTTGCAATTTTAACCCCTATTTTGATGGTTTTCTTTGTTTTTATGCTAATACACATTTGCATATTCATGAGCAGAACTAAATGTCATCCAAGGCACCGAATCTCAATGTTGCACTGATTTGTGCACTGAAAATTTCAAGATTTTTTTAACCACTGCTACGGCAGATTTCATTTTCTTTGGCAATTTGTTGCTATGTAAGTATAAGTCAATAATCCAGCAAACATCCTTTTCAAAGAAATGTTCCCAGATAGCAAAGTTGGGGTTCACAATTTAAACATGGAAACATGCAACCTGAACCATGTCTTCCTGGATTTACGTCAAAGCAAAAGCGCCCTCACCTGTCTAGAAATGCTTGGTCAATTTTTAATGTTTGAAAAAGTGCACCATTCAGTTCACATAATTCAAAAAAGATGTCAAACAGACTTCATACATGGAAAAAGAGTACAGAGATACACAGAAAGTGATTCTAAGAAAACTTCATTTCCTGGTTCCTTTAAAAGTGAAATCTGGAAAAACAGCTTGATTTTTTTGTAAGCTTGCCTAGCTCATAAGAAGTGCCTCAGAATTCTTAAGCGAACGACCACCGAAGATCAAAATATTTGAAAAAAATAGATGCACAGGAATGTCCATGTCATATCTTGTCATTTTACGAAGATTTGTGTTTTCCGCCAGAAATGACAATGTGCACAGAACAAATTTGTTGTGGACTAGTATTGAGCAGACTGATAAATTTATATTTTTGCTGGAATTCATTTGAGTAGCTTGTGACTTAAAGTCAGACTGGTGATTTTGAGTTGGAGTCGGGATGGTCTTTGGTCTCCTTCTGTAACCTGTGAAGTACTTGGCAGGGAACCTGCCGTGAGCAGCACACATCGCACAAAAGGTTTAGCTGGTTACCAACACTGTTAAGCCAACAGATTTGAAGCGTAGCAAGTCCACCTGCACTTCACATTTTCAACTTACTCGCGGGCGCTCTTGAAGAGATCGTTGATCATGCTGTCTGTGTTGCTCTTCTTTTTCCGCGGACCAACCACCTGCTGTCCGCTGAGTGAGGAAGGAAAAAAACGGGGCTTACTGATGGAGTTGAGACAAGTACATGGAACAGATGCGGATACGACGGTTGAAGCGGGGGAGTGGAATACCCAACAAAACAAAACACGGCCATCTGCATGTCCATTGAATAATCTGTACTCCAAAAACCATGCCCCAGAAATGACATGAGACAGCGGCAATGGATTTAAGTGCACATTCTGACGAAATTCTACCTGACAACTTTTGGAGAAAGACACAAAAGTCTGTTTTTATCATTCGCCGTAGTTTGGTTTTTAATAATCCTAAAGCTCTCCTCACAAAAACCTTTCCTGGTCTTTGTATGAAACGGTACTTAGTGATTTGCGTCAGTGGTTGCCAGTTACACGATTTGAGCAGTTTCCTAACGTTGGTTGGGACTTGGTTGTGATACACAGCCCTAATGCGGCACCTCGGCACCTGATGAAAAATGCCTGGTGTGTGGTTCCATCTTGTCAGTTTTATCACCCAAACTTTCTTTGCGATGTATGTTGCCTCACATTTCCGAAAATGGAGCTCAATTTTAACCCTAACACTCCTCAGTCCTCCAACAGGTGAAGGATTGAGGAGTGTTGGGGTTAATGAAGGCTCGAAAAGCCAAAGCGCAGCAGCGATATGAAAAAGAGCAACGTTAGCTTACTCTCTGCAAGTCAAGCTTCAGCATGACTGAACTAAACAACTTCTGACTTCGGGCTGGACCAGAAGCTAAATAAGGGGGTAAAATGACCAACCGAATGAGGGGCCAAAACATACCTGCCATGGTCAGCACCCCCAGCATAGAACGCCTGCCCCTCCTCATCGCTGTCACTGTCCGCCCCCGTGTCCCTGGCAAAATCACTGACAGTGTGGAAGCGGGAGGACGGTGCGGGCGGGCGGTTCCTCCCGGTACCCCGCACAGCCAGTGGCGCCCCTTCTGTCTCCGGCTCATCTGCGGAGAGGTCCACCACCTCGGGTTGACGAAGGTTCGAGGGGCGGAACTCATCCGAGGCCTCATGGAACAAAACGTCATCATCGACGCCGTCGTTCCCCCCATCGTTGTCGTAGAAACTGCCCAAAGCGATCTACAAGACAAAGGGTCACAGGGAGGAGTAAATCACTCATATCTTAAGTGCCGACACTTGGCAGGCCTTGAAGGAGTGAAATGGGGGGGGGGGTGCTGATTCAGCAAAGGTTTGTTTCTGACTACCACATACTCACAGGGTTCACCAGCAAACATTACGGGAATGTTTGTTTCATACAGGTCTGGATCTCGATCAGTGATCCCGACGCTGGTTCGCACTATCAATTTGATGTCTGTAAATGAATGATGGATCACTGATCCAGTTTTTTGTCATTTCAATTTTGTAAAACTGGTCAGTCTCCCGCAAAATGAAAGGCAAAGCTCTCCTTAATGTGCTGACACTAGTTCTTGGAAATTTCGAAGTATGAAATGAGAAATAGGCCTATGGCTTTCTAACTGATAAAACAGCCAGGCAAATTTGATATCCACCATGTAGCCTACTGTCCGTTAAAACACCGACACAGTTTCCCCCTCATAATTTCTTTAAAAACTCAGAAAGGTTTCCTCTTTTCATAATATCAATCCTAAGGCTTCAGACTGGTTATAGGCCTATTGAACATGATGTCACTGTCATCTAGCCTACGAACATGACCAAGGTGAATTCTAAAGTTAAAATGTGGTCGGTGTACAGGTTGCCATGAGTACGAGTTGACCTGTTCCAAGTTGATCAAGCAATTTTGAAATGCGTCTATCGACTGATCGCACCCAACAACGACGATATGGAGGTCACCTTACATGTCGAAAAAAGGTGCCCAATGATAGTTTCAATGCAAAATCTTCATAACCCCGTGCAGTGCGCCACACATGCCGAACCACGAACCAATTGTACGACACTCATGTAAAATCTGGATGTTCTAACGTTTTGCTAAATCCCAGACCACTACCTGAAGTTGCCATCCAGATGATTCGAGATAAAATTTTGCTCTGTCGGCATCTACCCCAGTTACACCAGCGAAATCGGCAATTAATCCCGCTTTTTGTGCTTCGTCTGCCATGATGATTTAGCTGAATGGACATTCCGTTATCGCTTGGTGGCGGTATTACAAAAACACGGCGCAACCAACCAGGGCGCAACGCAAACTGGCTGAGGGCGCCAGCTGCAAACGATCTTTGGTCATCACGCGTTATAGGGCGCGCTGCAGCTGATGACTCGGCACGCCCTAACGCGTGATGACCAAAGATCGTTTGCAGCTGGGGCCCTCAGATATGCTGGGGCGTTGCACCTCGACGGGTTTCCACGATTTTATTTGACATAGGTGGATTATTTTGGCACAGTTATGGTAAGTAAGTTGACTAACCTGAGACCTTTTTTGGCAGAGTTTTGGCTTGAATTTGCAATTTTGTTTCAGCATTGCTACCGTGGAGGTAGAAATAGATATCCTTCATCTTGTGCCAAGGTTTTTTGTGTGAATTATCCAGTATTTCTTTGATGTTTGTTTACATTTGAGCTTTTCGACTTGAAAAAAAGCGGCTTGATTTTAATTTTTTGCACCCCACAACGGGCTTCTTTCTCAATTCAGAGCTCCTTTAATTAACCATTCAACCAGTGGTTTACGTTACAGTGCACAGTTGGGAGTCTTCTACTTTCATACGTTTGGAAAGTTTTTTTTCTTTTGACTCATTTTCTGCAACTTCTTTCGTCATGGAGAACTCACTGTTTGATTTCACTGGACGAAAAACTGTGTTGAACTTCTGAACAGAAACAAAAGCGAATTTAATTGGACCTACAAGATGTCAAACTCATGAGGGGTCAGACCTGTGGGGCATTGCATGGATTACATGTACGCATGGACCCCCATAGCTCAATTGAATGCTTTGTTTATGTTTTGGTAGAAGTTGCAACATGGACGATATTGACTTGTCCTGACAGCATCCATCAATCAGCAAAACGGAGGAACCAAAATGAAGAGGATTCGGAAATGGTTGGGCCGGTATGTATCAGTTTTTGAAATTTGGTGACTATACCCCCTTTGGTCCATCAGGGAGTGCTGTGAATGGATGTGATCTTCTCAGAATCAAGTATTCAAGGGCCAAATTGGTCTAAAAGCAAAGTTCTGCGCAGACGGACTTGAATCACTGTGACTCCAAAGGACCAAATCCACAATTTTTTAAAGATTTCATTAAGCGGTGGTTGAAAGAGTTAATTACTCATGCTAAAAACTAGGTACTGATGCTGACAATTTGGTCGTTTGGGAAGTTCTTTACAAAATAATGTAATTAATTTGTGATGGGTTCAGGAAATTGGTCTTCACTGGGAGGGGAAGTAGGAGGAGCCAACGAGAGGCAATGCTATCAAATGAACGAGAGACACAGAAACAGATTGCTGACAGAGAATGTCAGCAGATGGAGGAACGTACCCAGGCAGTCAGGAGACCAGACAACCAGGACCAGACAATAGGTGGGGAACAAACACTGGCTGTGAGGAGACCAGACAACCAGGACCAGACAATAGGTGGGGAACAAACATTGGCTGTGAGGAGAACAGAGAACCAGGACCAGACAACAGGTGGGGAACAAATGCTGGCTGTGAGGAGACCAGACAACCAGGACCAGACAACAGGTGGGGAACAAAAGCTGGCTGTGAGGAGACCAGACAACCAGGACCAGACAACAGGTGGGGAACAAATGCTGGCTGTGAGGAGACCAGACAACCAGGACCAGACAACAGGTGGGGAACAAATGCTGGCTGTGAGGAGACCAGACAACCAGGACCAGACAACAGGTGGGGAACAAACATTGGCTGTGAGGAGACCAGACAACCAGGACCAGACAACAGGTGGGGAACAAACACTGGCTGTGAGGAGACCAGACAACCAGGACCAGACAACAGGTGGGGAACAAACACTGGCTGTGAGGAGACCAGACAACCAGGACCAGACAACAGGTGGGGAACAGACACTGGCTGTGAGGAGACCAGACAACCAGGACCAGACAACAGGTGGGGAACAGACACTGGCTGTGAGGAGACCAGACAACCAGGACCTGACAACAGGTGGGGAACAGACACTGGCTGTGAGGAGACCTGACAACCAGGACCAGACAACAGGTGGGGAACAAATGCTGGCTGTGAGGAGACCAGACAACCAGGACCTGACAACAGGTGGGGAACAAACACTGGCTGTGAGGAGACCAGACAACCAGGACCTGACAACAGGTGAGGAACAAATGCTGGCTGTGAGGAGACCAGACAACCAGGACCAGACAACAGGTGGGGAACAAATGCTGGCTGTGAGGAGACCAGACAACCAGGACCAGGCAACAGGTGGGGAACAAACACTGGCTGTGAGGAGACCAGACAACCAGGACCAGACAACAGGTGGGGAACAAACATTGGCTGTGAGGAGACCAGACAACCAGGACCAGACAACAGGTGGGGAACAAATGCTGGCTGTGAGGAGACCAGACAACCAGGACCAGACAACAGGTGGGGAACAAACACTGGCTGTGAGGAGACCAGACAACCAGGACCTGACAACAGGTGGGGAACAAACATTGGCTGTGAGGAGACCAGACAACCAGGACCAGACAACAGGTGGAGAACAAACATTGGCTGTGAGGAGACCAGACAACCAGGACCAGACAACAGGTGGGGAACAAATGCTGGCTGTGAGGAGACCAGACAACCAGGACCAGACAACAGGTTGGGAACAAACACTGGCTGTGAGGAGACCAGACAACCAGGACCAAATAATAGGTAATCAGAAGCAAACACTCTTATTTTAAATTATGCAGGCTGGAATTCTAAGTCTTGACAGTTTAGGATGAGCTTTTTTCGTGGATCGAAGTAGGTAGCAGGTACTGTGGCCTTCTTTCCCCAAATGGGAAATTGTTTTGTCATTTTTAAAAAGAGTTCATGTAATGAATAAAAGGTTTCCTCGTTCACCCCCCTCGATTTTCTAAACACTGACAAAGCTCCAAATTCATTCTAGCCCCTCGGACATGACGTGAAAGGTTTCAGAAATTTTCAATTACCCCTTGAAATGTGGTATAAGAAGAAAAACATTCCGTTCCAACCCAGAAGTTTGGTTCACAATTCGTCTTTGTTCCCTTTTTGTCCTTTCCCAGTTCCGTTACCCATTGCAGTCTTCCAACAGATGTTACAGACACAGCACCAGGTGTCAGGCTCTGGAAACATTCCCATCAACAACCCAACAGATTGCACCATCAATATCTATCAATCAAAAGGTATCCATCCAGTGTCTGCCATAGGCACTGGTTCTCTAACCTATGTACAGATACCATCAGGTTTCTGTGTTGATCTAGGTTTTCTGAACTTACTGTTTACTGTAACTTCACAGTAGACAGTGTTGGAGTTTGTTCACACCTTCTTGATTATTATAATTACTTTAAGGCAATTCGACAAAGAAGAGGAAACTTCTGAAAAAAGGAAAGTTAAAATTTGAGGGAATGTAGAGTGAATTCCAACCACCTTTGTGATTGGCATTGCCGACTCATTTGCTGATGTATCATAGAGTAAATGGAGTTTGTCATGTCTTAAGGAAATAAAATATTCCATTATGGTAACATATGAAAACATTTTTCTGCTCAAGTTTTGGCACCAATTTCTGTTTTAAATATTCCCAACTGATCAACTCCTTTTCTTTGGTATGTTTAAATGATTACACCTGTAGACAGTGCATGCACATCACACCAGCCTGGTCAACCATCAGGTGACACGTCAGAGAATCAACCCAGTATGTCACAGCAACCGACCACTCAGGGTGCTGTCTCACACTCACTCACACCAGGTAGTCAACATCATGTGGATAAAATATCTGAGGTTATGCTTGGCAGTATTTCACTTTAAAGTTGAAGGTCTTTTTCTGCCTGTGAAATTTCTTGAGACATCTATTTTTTTTAAACAATTTAAATGTCAATTAAATCTATCTGAGAAGTTTCTTCAATTTTTAACAGGGGTTTTGTGTTGAAATCAGCCGTTCGATAATGAAATTCATAATTACAAATCCAAGGTTTTAATTATTATTATTATAAGCAAACTGTTGCAGCCAAATTTGAGCTTTCATCTGAACAGGGGGGATTTGCCATTAGTTTGACATAAAAGTTCAGACCTTTTGTAGTGAACTGGGCAGCAACTCTCTTTTTGTGGGTTTTTCTATGGTTGTAACCAGAACTTTTGCCCTTATGGAAATATTTTAGGATTGGTGCTATTCAAATGGTCTTTTGATTTTTTTAATTAATTAGAAAAGTAAGGTGCAATAAATGTTCTTTGTTTCTGCTCTTGTTTCCTTGATATTTCATATCTAGAATGCTCTACATCTGATGTCCAATCCCACGCTGCTGCTGCTAAATGTAAAGATGCACTGAAGGAACACTACAGAACCACAGGTAGCTATCTACATCAGAACCCATATGATGTGGACAAAAAACGCATCCCGGTCATCTATACCAGGTTACAGTTAGCAAATGCTAAGGGAAACCTTAGGGGTACTCTGGTGTCCTATGAGGATATTTTAGTCCTCGAAACAGAAGAGGGTGATGTGATCAAAATAGCTGTGTTAAGTGGTTTAGCTGGTAGAGGAAAGAGCACTCTTTATGACAAGATTGCCTATGATTGGGCAGTTGACTGTAGCCAGGCACTGCAGAAGTATGAACTGGTCTTCCTTTTGAAAATGAGCTATTTGGAGCAGGCGTCAAACCTCATTGAGGCAGTTTTTGACCAACTCATAGCTGAAAACATTGCTAAACACATAGACAAAGGTGCACTGCAGTCATATATTGAGAAGAATGCCGACAAAGTCCTTATTCTTTTGGATGGCTTTGATGAGTTGAAGACCACCTCCTTCAGTAAATCCTCATTCGGTTCCATACTGAAGCTCCTGAGTAGAAAGTCATATAGAGGCTGTACTGTACTTGTCAGCACACGCCCCTCGCACTTGCACAGATTGGTAACAAATGAACTGGTTCAAGAACCATTCACACAAGTCGAGGTCCTGGGGTTTGATAGAGAGAGCATTGAAGAGTATGTTCAGAGATATTACTCTGATGAACCTGACAAGGCAAAGGGGCTTCTGGAAAGGATTGGATCCTTTGGCAACCTTTCCACTTTGGCAGAGAGTCCAATGCTGCTCCTGTTGATGTGTCTACTGTGGAGAGAAGACTCCACACTCCCAGAAACAATGTCACGCCTTTATCAAAATGCGATTGAATACATTGCAAAAAGAAAGAAGGTTTCAGAAGACGAAATGTCCAGAGTTGTGGTTGCTCTTGGCAAGGTTGGTTTACGGGGTCTTCTCTCTCCAGATCAAGAGCTGACTTTCAAGGAAAGTGATTTTGAGCAGAGTGTGCTTGACATAGCTCTAAAAGTAGGTATTCTGACAAGACAGAGAGTCTGTAAGAGACTAAAGCCTTACAGCGTTGTGCAGTTCATTCATAAGACATTCCAGGAATTTTCTGCTGCTGCATACTTGCAAGAGATGCTTCAAGCAAACACAGAAGAGTTTCATGACACTCTGAATGAAATCATGTCAGAGGACCTATTGGATTTTGAGTATCTTCTGCGTTTTTGTTGTGGTGACAATGAGGCGTGTACATTGGAGATACTGAAGGTATTTCAGGAGAGGCATCAGAGGGATTTGTCATTTGACAGTGAGGTGGGTCAGTTGGCACTCCACTGTTACTTTGAAGGTCAGTGCAAATGCTTGCCTCGTGAAGAATTCATAGATTCATTTCTAACTGATCACACTGTCATCGGCAATCTTAACAATGATAGTAACAACTCAGTAACATACTTTGTGCAGTGCATTGCTGAGCAGATAAAGGACAGCGGCAATGCAGATCTTGCTAAAGTAAAGAGCGTGGATATCAGTTCGGAGTATGTACATGTATCACGTACTGTTGAGGCTTTCAGTGGTCTACCCAACTTGGTTACATTGAGTCTTTCTGGTAATAACCTGGGCGGTACAGCAGCATTATGGTGCAAGCAGTTGGGGCAGTGCAAGGCTCTGCAGGACCTGGACTTGAGTGAGTGCGAATTGAATGGACAGGACATGGTACATGTTGCTGAGTCACTCTGTGGTTTACCAAACTTGTTTACATTGAATTTTTCTGGGAGTGACCTGGGTGGTACAGCAGCATTATGGTGCAAGCAGTTGGGGCAGTTCAAAGCACTGAAGAAGCTGGACTTGAGTGGCTGCAAATTGAATGGACAGGACATGGTACATGTTGCCAAGTCACTCAATGATCTACCCAACTTGGTTATGTTGAATCTTTCTCATAACAGTTTGTATGACACAGCAGCGTCATTGGATCTGAGTAGCTGCTCATTGAATGGACAGGGCATGGTACATGTTGCCGAGTCACTCACTGTTCTGCCTGATATGGTTACATTGAATGATTTTCTCAATTACCAGGCTGGTGAGGCAGCATCATGGTGCAAGCATGTAGGACGTTGCCAGGCACTGCAGCACCTGGACTTGAGTCACTGCTCATTGAATAGACAAGACATGGTACATGTTGCTGACTTTTTCAATGGTCTGCCGAACTTGGTTACATTGAATCTTTCTTTTAACGTTCTGGTTGGTACAGCATCATCATGGTGCAAACAGGTGGGACAGTGCAAGGCACTGCAGCACCTGGACTTGAGTCGTTGCTTAATGCATGGACAGGACATGGCGGAAGTTGCTGAGTCACTTTGTGGTCTACCCAACTTGGGTAAACTGAATGTTCGTGGTAATGTCCTGCATGATACAGCAGCATTATGGTGTAAGCAGGTGGGGCAGTGCAAGGCACTGCGGGACCTAGACTTCAATTGCTCAGGATTGAATGGACAGGACATGGTACATGTTGCTGAGTCACTCAGTGGTCTACCCAACTTGGTTACATTGAATCTTTCTGACCATGACCTGGGTGGTACAGCAGCATTATGGTGCAAGCAGTTGGGGCAGTGCAGGGCACTGCAGCACCTGAACTTGAGTGGAAGCAAATTGAATGGACAGGACATGGTACATGTTGCTGAGTCACTCTCTGGTTTACCCAACTTGGTTAGATTGGACCTTTCGTGGAATAGACTGTGTGATATGGCAGCAATATTGGACAAGCAGTTGGGGCAGTGTAAGGCACTGCAGCACCTGGACTTGAGTAACTGCTCATTGAATGGACATGGCATGGTACACGTTGCTGAGTCACTCGGGGGTCTACCCAACTTGGTTACATTGTCTCTTTCTTGGAATGACCTGAGTGGTACAGCAGCATTGTGGTGCAAGCAGTTGGGGCAGTGCAAGGCACTGCAGGACCTGGACTTGAGTCTGTGTTCTGTGAATGGACAGGACATGGTACATGTAGCTGAGTTTCTCTGTGGACTACCCAACTTGATCACATTGAGTCTTTCTGGTAACCACAATCTGAGTGGTACAGCAGCATTGTGGTGCAAGCAGTTGGGGCAGTGCAAGGCACTGCAGGACCTGGACTTGAGTCTGTGTTTTGTGAATGGACAGGACATGGTACATGTAGGTGAGTTTCTCTGTGGACTGCCCAACTTGATCACATTGAGTCTTTCTGGTAACCACAATCTGAGTGGTACAGCAGTGTCGTGGGGCAAGCAGTTGGGGCAGTGCAAGGCACTGCAGGACCTGGACTTAAGGAACTGTGCATTGAATGGACAGGACATGGTACATGTTGCTGAGTCACTCAGTGGTCTACCAAACTTAGTTAGATTGGATCTTTCTGATAATAGAGTGCTTGATTCATCAGCATCCATCCTCATTAGGGCAGAGATGAAGAAGTTCAAGGCCCTGCAGGAGTTGAAACTCGGTCCTATCGTACAGACAGATGGATGAAGAGGCAGAGTGCATCCGTGATGTGGGGATGGCACATGATCTGTGCACAAAACATACATGGCGTCTTGTGTTGCAAGTGCAGCAACATGGAAGGTGATAGTTTGGATTCGTAGTGAGTGTGGGTGTATAGTGAAGTGGGAAAAAAAAAACTGGAGAATGGGATTTGCTTTATGCCTAATGTCTTCACCGATACCCTAACCACTTCGTGCCAGGAGGCGGCTACTAGACACGCCGTAAAAATTGAGATCCTCAGCCCGCTTTTCAGCTATTGTTCTCGGCCCACGCTTGAGCAAACACGGTGAAAGAAGGCAGACCCTGGCTCTTACGGTAATTGGTCATTGTGCGTAGCCCAGAAATGAAAAGACCGAATTTGCATCATAATCACCAGCTTCACAATAGTCCCCACTTTGAAAAGAGGCAACGGGAATGTGGAAGGGTGAGTAGAGCTGCATGCCACCGAACAATCAGCCTTTTCACAGTGTAATTCAAAGCGTGCAGAGCACGCAGGGCCACAACTGAGAATTTGCAGTTTGGCAGGTGGACTTCGTGACCAAGCAAGGCTGGAATTCTTGGAGTCGGCTTTCAGCAGGAAATTCCCTCCATCAAGGGGCTAAGGCACTCTAAGGCATAGGCGCCAAATTTTGCATGTGCTTCACTCATTTTCAGAGCAAGTTTCATAATGCCAAGGACTCATCTTACTCATAGGCTCGGGTATTCCTCCCATTTTTGTATCGACAAAATTCCATGATTAGTGCCCATGTTTATTTCCCTAATTTCGCTGCCCGTTTTTAAAGTCTGGTTCGTTTTCACAGTAAATGTCAAAATTAGAGACCTGTCGCCGTTAAGTCTATGAGTCAACCGTCAAATAGGAAGCTACCGTACATCAAATGTCTGTGGCTGTAATCCAGAGAGAGTCAAAAAGGAAAAAAAAAAGAATGGACAGACATGCATCTACCAGTATCCCCACTTGGAAAAAATCAAGTGTGGCACAGGAAAGTTCTTGGAGGAAGGACAAAATCTGCCCTCACCTTGCTGTGAAAGGGGCCAAAATGAACTGACTCTTTCAGTTTAGGGTCTATCCAACTCCGTTGAGCTTGGACACTGTGACTGCCAACATGTTTAATGTCAATAACTGAAGGTATGCCTTGCTGGCATCTTATTGGTATCTCGGCTGTTTTTGCTGTTTCAACCATGGATGCACAAAAGATTTACATGGGCCTATCCCAGTGATACAAAGCTGTCACCCACATTAACCTCTGTTTTGTGTTTTGCCACATAAAAGTTTGATTGATCAGGAGGCAAATGAGACACATTGACTCGGTGATTGAGTGGTTAAGATGTCTGCACTAGTAAGCAGGAGGTCGTGGGTTCGAGTCCCACCCAAGTAAGCTTGTGACTTTTTTTAGCAAGCTCTTGGACAAGCAGAGCATATAGTGTTTATTAATATGTACGTTAGGTAAGGGCAAAACCCGTTATATAAATTCACATTGACGTTACTTGGGAATATCACACTGATGTGGTCGTTTTGGATCTAGTCTGCCTGTGATGCACTTTTGTTAATTGGCATTCTGACATCATGACCATGGATAATCTGTTAAAAGCAGACACAGAGAAGTTTCATAACAATCTGAATGAAATCATGTCAAAGGACCCATTAGCGTTTGAGTATCTTTTATGCTTTTGTTGTGGTGACAATAAGGCATGTACATTGGAGATACTGAAAGTATTTCAGGAGAGGCATCAGAAGGATTTGTCATTTGTCAGTAAGGTGGGTCATTTGGCACTTCACTGTTACTTTGAAGGTCAGTGCAAATGTTTGCCTCCTGAGGAATTCATTCATTTCTAACTGATCACACTGTCATTGGCAGTCTCAACAATGAAAATTCACTTAGATACTTGGTGCAGCGTTTGAGGTATGTACATGTGTCAAATATTGTTGACACTTTCAGTGGTCTACCCAACTTGGTTACATTGAAACTTTCTGGTTGTATGCTGGGAGGTACGGCAGCATTATGGTGCAAGCAGGTGGGGCAGTGCGAGGCACTGCAGGACCTGCACTTGAGTGGCTGCTCATTGAATGGACAGGACATGGTACATGTTGCTGAGTCACTCAGTGGACTACTCAACCTGGTTAAATTGGATCTTTGTTGGAATGACCTGGGTGGTACAGCAGCAGCATTTTGTGCAGAGATAAAGAGGTTCAAGGCCCTGAAGGATTTGGACCTCACAGGCTGTAACATGACAAAGGAAGATGAAAGACACATCAATGAATTCAAGGCAAATAATTTAATTCATGTTTTTGATCACTGACTTGGTTGATGATCACTGAATGTTCGAAGGTACCCGGTAATGTTGAAGTCAAATGTATTTTAGATGGTTATTGCCTTGGCCTCGTTTCTTTGGGTTCATTGTGGATTTGAGATCATAATACTTTTCCCCTTACCAGTGGTTAAAATACTTTGCTGAATGAATGTTTAATGCAGTTTGAACAAATTGCCCATGATGCCTTTGAAAGTGTAAAAGAAATTATCTTTAACACTGTGACTGCCAATACGGTTTGAATACTTTGTGAGTTGACATTACCGTAAACTTGAAGCAAAAAGCCTGTGATGTACATTAACATTGCTTGAGAAGATCACACTGATGTGGGCATTTTAGTAGCAAAGCTGCAGTTTGACCTGGTCACAACCAATCTGAATCAAGTCCCTTGCAGATCAATACATTTCAGGTGCACTTCTTCCTTGTCAATTCTATCGGCTTTGCAAACATTCAGACATTCTACAATTTCTTTCTTGTAGAAGGTGATGTAATTATATTGACTGGCGAGAATTTGAAGTGCAGCGTACACCTGCCGGTGTGGCTATGACGGGCAGTCTGTCAAAATTCTTCAAATTGCAGGATCTTTCATTAGTGCTTTATTAGCAAGCTGACTTATTGGCAACACCTTGTCTCGACTGTGCCTCTGTGTATTACTGCCACTCCATGTGTCTTTGGGAAGTGAGTTCCAGTCATCTACCAGTGGTGAGGGGATCTTTCTTGTCTTCGTGTGTTTCTGTTGGTTTGTGTTTTCCCCGAGGGAGTGAGTTCCAGTCATCTACCAGCTTTGAGGGGATCCTTCATATCTCCGTGTGTTTCTGTTGCTTTGTGTTTTCCCTGAGGGAGTGAGTTTACCGGCTGTGAGGAGATCTTTCATGTCTTAGTGTGTTTCTGCTGCTTTGTGTTTTCCCCGAGGGAGTGAGTTTACCGGCTGTGAGGAGATCTTTCATGTCTCTGTGTGTTTCTGTTACTTTGTGTTTTCTCTGAGGGAGTGAGTTCCAGTCCTCTACCAGCTGTGAGGGGATCTTTCATGTCTCCGTGTGTTTCTGTTGCTTTGTGTTTTCCCCGAGGGAGTGAGTTTACCGGCTGTGAGGAGATCTTTCATGTCTCAGTGTGTTTCTGTCACTTTGTGTTTTCCCTGAGGGAGTGAGTTCCAGTCCTCTACCAGCTGTGAGGGGATCCTTCGTGTCTCAGTGCTTTTCTGTCCCTTTTTGTTCTTTCCTGAGAGAGTGAGTTCCAATTATCCAGCAACCTCAGACTGTACCTGCTCTGAGCAATGGATTAATCTTTATAAACTTAAATTCAACATTTCTGAGTCTCTACAACTGGGGGGGGGTGCCAAACGAGGAACCTCACCTTTGTCATTCCCCAAAATCTCTCTGCTGAAGTGAAACATTACAAAATGCGAATTTCTCAATCTAGTAAATCTTGGAACTTATTGCACACCTGAATTACTTTATTGCATTGCTTGAAACCAGTTTGGGAATGCCAACTTTTGAGCCCAGTCCAGTTGCAAGTTTTTGTGGACTTAAGAATAAGCAGTACTGTCCTATAGCATCTCGGAGGCTTTCAAAGAGACCCCAGGCAAATCATTTGTAACCATGGCACGCCATGGACTATATGCACCAAACTCTATGACTATTGATTGAGGAGGATCTTGTACAGAGGAGGCAAGAGGGAGGTGGTGGCATTGACTTCTATGGAATCTGTGAATGATGAGAAACCTTCTCACTGTATCCTAGCAACTTGACGGTGACAGTTGGTAACCGTTGTAATTACAGAATCATTACTTCCTTGATGAGTGTGATTGAGGATACATCACTGTCCATGTATAAATTAAGTTAAATCTGTGCTTGTTATTTGGAATAATGCAGTGATTGGGTGGAGATGTGAAGTACAGTGTATGTCTGTTTGTTAGTCTTTGATTTGTTGTCTGGTTGTCTGTCTGTTTTCAAGGCATTTCACCACAAGCCTCATAGTGCAAACGTCATCTTAGCTTCTGTTTGTATTGTTTTTTCATCCTTGTTTAATTGTATACATTCTCACGACTTGAATGTCTTATGTCATGTCAGAATTACATGTAATGTCAATTGAATTGAATGGAAAGCTTTTAACTTTTCTATATTTCTATTGCCTTTGTAAATAGCAAGACAAGCAATGTAAACTTGAAATATGGAAAGGTAAAAAGAACGATTTTATGTAGATGTCCATTGTTTTGTTAACAGTCTGAAAACAGAGCAAGGATTTTATTTCTGCGACAAGTTATCAGAATTAGGGAATTTATCTGTGCATTTCAAACTATGTTAGTGTTCATTCGTTCATTCATAAATAAAACAATTTGTCACTCGTGAAGTATTCAATCAGTTATAAGCAGCTCTCGGTGATCAAGAGCCTGTTGGTTGGCTTGTCCTAACATGGGTTCATAATGACGGCTTGTCCTATCGTCAAGCACATTTTATTTTGCGTATTGATTGAACTTGATCTGCCTTGATCTTTGTATCTTTAGTGATGTCTGTGCATGCCCTACATGTACTTCAAATCAAGCGATAAAAAAGACGGAGGTAAAAAATGGAATCTTGTAATAGATTAATGTATTCAGACTCACTGGACACATTTGTATGGCTCAAGGCCTTATTTCATGGAGGCTGCTAGTGTGAATCATTTGCATACTAGGATGTCGTCCATTGCAAAAGCAAAGACTGCGCAACATTGTACAGTGGTTTAACCATACTCGATTGTGCTTTATTCATGATGGCATACCACACTCTTTCTTGGAGGCGTTTTGGATTTTAACAAAAAATAACTGTTTTCTTCTGGATAAGTCTTGAAAGTTTGCATGGTGAAGAGGTATATTAGAAAGTAGGTTTGCGGTAGCACCATGGACGTATCTCTTTTGTGAGTATTTGCATTTCTGAAAAGAACCAGTGGTACTCGACGTTTGGAGCAGTATGCTCTGCTTGTCATCAGGAGAAGCTGTTTTCTTCTGCTTCATAGATAACAGTCCAAATGAGTTTATTAGACTAGATGTTTGGTCAGTTGTATTCATGCTTTAATCCTGTAACCAACCAACTCCATCAGAATCTAGTTTTGGAGGATTTTCATAGACTTGGACCTTGAGGTCCAAAGCACCGCAACTGCATTCAGTGCATTTCACAGTGGCAACAGTACCAACGGTCCGTAATGGGCCCATCAACAAATGACACACACATCAGTGGCAGGCTTGCCGTAGATTTTGCAGGCATTGTTGGATTTTGATGGATTTAGTCTAGTGCCTAGTAAAAGACACTATGGAGTTGGGGTTAAAAAATAATGCAATCAGACATACATCAATGACCACACTGCAAGCCTTTGAACTTCTACGCTTGTAAATGTATAAGCACGTTCTGAAATTCCTTCCATCCTTGGTTTATGAACAGGGGCCAAATTTCATAGAGCTGCTTAAGCACAGAATTTCCTTAAGCATGAAAAAACCTTGCTTCATAAACAACGGCTACCAGCTCAAACTCTTATGTGATTGTCATGCTGACCAAAAGACAGGTACATGTAAAATACCATTCCAAAACAATATACATCAAAAGATGTTTGGGCTGCCAACCTGATTTGTCAAGCAAGGTTTTTTTATGCTTAAATTTTTCACCCCAGGTTTTTAGTAAAACGAACTACTCTCCGTTTTGCACTGCTGTTGATATCTTCTGAAATACAAAGTTAGATTTTTGTTATTGTGAGGTACACTTCTAATTTTTGAGCTGCAGGATCAAGTGAATTTTGTATTCTGTCCTCGTAACAGAGTAACCTAGTTGTTAGGAGTAGACACACGTACTGTACACCTCTAAACTGGACACGTAAAGCCGTATTTTGGAAACAATTGGTGAGTGTCATTGTTTCCTTGTCTTATAAATCACACGATATATCAACTAGACGATTAGCCTGATTGAATTGACTGAAACATTTAGAAAACAGGTTCTTTTGGTTATTCTCTCATTTCATTTGCCTTTCAAATGGTTTTGATTGCTCTGTGACTAGTGATTCTTAAGAATGTCGATTGACTGTGTAAACCAATCTAAAGTAATTATTTAGTGACATGAATGTAGTTTCTGTATAAGAATTGGATAGTCACCAATATAAATTTTGTACTCGGAAGGGACCATCTTGGTTGAGCCAGTGGTGGTTTGAAAATGCAATCTTTTACTGATCATTTCAGATGCCAGTGTAAGATGAATTGTTGTTTTCACTGTATTGCATTTAAGTGTGATTTTGCAGATTTGTTAGGGTTGAAATGCTCAAAGTTTGTCATGTATTTCTGCTGAACTTTCTATGTAGTAATTGGCTCAGATCATGAGGCCACAGGCCTGTGTCTAATGTGTGCATAACACTGTTATAATGAGCAATGCCTCTGCTTATCATCATCCCTGATCATACACCACATGTGGCAGGGTTCTGGTAGAAACAATGAAGTTGTTATTTTGTTGGAGCCTACTGGAGTAAAAAAACCCTTAGGCCATCTGGCTGAGTGTAATGTTGGTATTTAGGAAGTGAGCTTATCGATTGTTGTATGTCCATGAACTGTAGGATTGCATGTATGTATCAATATTGCTGCTTTAGAGTTGAAGTTGTGTTTCAATTTTAGTTTGCTCCAGTAATTGATATACGATCATTGCCGCATCGCTGCACAGGTTTACCCAGGAACCACTGATGATTGAAAACCTAAATAGCATTCTGTGCTCAAGACTGTGTTCTACTGCTTTTTGCCTGATTAGATATTCGCTCTGTTTTTGGAGTTGAGTTTATCTTTACACAGCCTGTATCAGGTCTATTATGTTTTCTTTGTGGGTATATAGTTCCTGCTGCATAGTTATCTGTTCTTAAGTGTGTTGTGTTTAAGTTTCCATTTTACTTATTGCATGTATTTCCTCTTTTTCTGTTTACAGCCAATCCACCAACCCCTTTTATTTTGCCTAAGATCGAAAGTGGTTGTTTGCTAATAAAACAGCCTAGCTTGAGGAACCTGGTCCGGTTACACATAGTTTGTGTCTGTTTCTTCGTAAGTTGAGTTCTACAGAGGGTGGAAATGGAGAAAATCCCTCAAATGGGAGGGGGGGACCAACTGACAAAAATTGTCCTGCTGTGCAATCAATACATGTAATTGAATCCTCATTTAATTGATTTGTTTGAAACGGGAAACAGTGATTGAAATATGGCTTCTTTTTCAAACTCTTTTTCCCCACCAATAATCTGGGAAAAATTGCTGCAGTGGGTTCTTTTTTCTGTTCACTGTGGTCAAATATTTTCCAGTTTCGCCACTTTCACAAGTGTTGTCAGCCCACCATGTGCTTATCAAAGCAATAAATGCAAACCAAACTAATTTCAAGACTCTGTCCCAGCCTTTTTTCTCATGGTGGCAGCCATTTTGATCGTTGTAATGCATTTTTTTGGGGGGGGGCTACTGTCATTTGGTGAGAACATTTGTAAAAGAAAACTCAAATCTCTGTCATATTTTTGTTTTTGAGAGGGAATTGATTCAACAGAAAAATTATCACCTCAGGAAAGTAAACACAAATTTAATGTATTCATATCTGAAATCATCCACCGTCAGGCGGAGACTGTGAATGGAATGAAATAAGGGGGGGGGGTTTCCTGAATGGTAGTTATGGTGTCAGCTGGCTACCTGTTTTGCAGTGTTATAGTCATGACCATCACAAGTCCAGGAACAAGACCAGTCACAAGTGACAGTGTCAACAGTGACAAAGGAATGCTTTTGTCGCAGTGTCTTTGAATAGCTTGTGACTTGACTTCAAAATGGAGGTCTTGTGAGGGATGGAGTCTCAATTACAACACTCTTACTTTGATAGCAGGAGATCACAGTCTAATGGTACATGTCTAAGGATCCACCTGTACGTTTATACAAGATTCAAACCATTTGGGAATTGGTGTCATTTCCAAGAGTAAAACATTAGGTTGGATTCCACTGGCCCAGACATTTAAACTGAACCAAACTTCAAAAACAACATCTAATACAAGAGTAAAAGCATGCAATTTTGGGCATGTCCTTCACAAAGTACAGTACCAACACCACAAAAAGTAACTTGGTTACCAGCATTTTGGGTCACAAAATTGGCTATCCAAGACTCCGTCAGGGCCTTACTTAGATTGATCTACGGCATTTGACTGGAGTTCTGGGCCCGACGTCACGGCATTGCCAACCATGCACGACTTCTGCGCTGCGATGAACATGCTGCGCAAGTCCACTTATAGAACAAAAATGGACACATTCCGAGTGAGCATACAATCCTCAGTTAAAAGATTTCCACATGTCTACAGTTCAACACACGCTTCCTTTAATACAAGCCTGTTCAATACAATCCGTTTCTGCTAAAGCGAGCCAAGACCTTTCCCCTAATTTAAAAGCAACTTCTGACAGAGACCTAAAGCATAAAATTGCTAAGCCTCATTTACATGTGTACTTTCCTTTCGGCCTCCTGGGATTTGTCCTAACTCTCTGCCCAGGAACTTGCGAGCCATGTAAACAAAGTGAGATATCATTAGGCTATGTACATGTAGATCTACTGAACCATGGGCTTAGGTTGCGTACACAGGTACATACATAGTTTTATGTAAACATACGTTCATATCCTTGTGATTATATGCTAATATATCAATACATATTTGTACGTGTCCACCAGGAAAATTGTGATTAGAAACAGTTGCTTTTCTGGACTTTTGACTTCTCAAGTCAAAGTTTTTCACACTGCAAAAAACCGTGACCTCCTCCGTGGAACGCCACGTTGTCAGAGCCTATTCTTGCAGCAAAGATAGCAACAGTAACCCTCAACACCCTCAACCCACACGAAGTCCATGTAACGTAGGCAGTGTTGTAGTCGAGTACTTTCCGAGTGCCAACATTCTCCGCAAAATACTGAACTGGGTAAGAGGGAATAAAGCCAGAGTGCACAGGCATTTGATGGTAAATGTGCAAAGGTAAGATTACAAAATAAATGTTAGACTTCAGACACTCCCAGTTGTGTAAAATTTAAGTTTTGAGGAGAAAAGTACTTGGCCGAGTACTTTTGTCCTAAAAAGTTAATTTTAATCAAACAGTGATGGTCTGAAGTCATTATGTTGCTTTGTAATCTTACCTTTATGCATGTATCATCAAATGCCGATGTACTTCAGCTTTGTTCCCTCCTAACTAGTTAAATATTTGGTAGAGAGCTTGGTACTCCAAAAGTACTCGACTTCATCACTGAACGTAGGGGATGCCAAAATGTGCAATGCTCTGCCTGTACATTTTAAAGCCAAGTGGAAAAACATTCACAGAAAAAGAAGACTTTTTTTAACAGAGGTCACACAATTCCAAATACCCGTCCAGGTGTCAATGTTATATCAATTACAGTGATTTTTAATTATGTGTACTTTCTATGTACATGTACTCAGTGGCTTAGCTAGGATTTTACTAGTAGGAGGGCACAAAGGGGTACAGAGGGGGCACAAAGGGGTACAGAGGGGGCACAAAGGGGTACAGAGGGGGCACAAAGGGGTACAGAGGGGGCACAAAGGGGTACAGAGGGGGCACAAAGGGGTACAGAGGGGGCACAAAGGAGGCATTAACTTTCACTATTTGGGGGCAAGTTTTTGTTAGACTTGTTCAATACGCATTCATCTTTTTTTGTGGTGGGGGGTCACCTGGAATTTGTGGGAACGGGGAATGTGCCCCCCCTAGCTAAGCCACTGTCAACCCCAAACCCACGCCAACTGATTTGCAAGAAAATATGCTTGAAAAAAAAAAATGTGCTTGAATATATAACTACACCTCCTTTTTCAATTTTTTATTCTGTTCGCCACGAGTAACAAGCAACAGGTCTTGTCTAAGACCTGTTGCTTGTTACTCGTGGCGAACAGAATAAATCATTCATAAATTGGATCACCGACTTTCTTCACAAAAAGGAAGTTTTCAGCAGCAACGTCAACCCCAAACCCGCGCCAACTGATTTGCAAGAAAATACTGGCACAAAATGTGCTTGAATATATAACTACGCCTCCTTTTTCAATTTTTTATTTTACAAATACAGCGCACTAAGAAAAGTTTAGAGTGACTATGTTACATGTACTAACATGCGTGCATATTGCAAGACTTTCACAAGAAACAACATGGCTGTGTAAAAATAAAACTGGTACGCACTTTTGCAGAAAATGTACAAGCAAAAGAAAATCTTTGATGAGAAAATTAATATGTACAATCTCAGTTTGTAATGTAAACTGTCTTGGCCAGAAATGAATCTTTATCATCACACGGAAGCTGTCTCTTGGTTTGACACCAAATATCCATTCCGACCGTCATTTCCGTTTTCCTGCTCAGTGGCTCCCGGTTTCAAGCTCTCGTCATCTTTGACGAGCCGGGCAAAGCGGATGCCGCAGAAGAACGCCACTGCCAGTAGCGAGGAGCAGATGATGAAGATGTGGCGGGTGCCCTCCCGGGAGGAGTCGCCGTGGAGCACCATGAGCAGGACGCAGGCGATGAGGTTGAGGGGCACGCGGAACCAGTTCATGATGCCAGCCCGGTGGGTCTCGGGCAGGACCTTACCCCGGAGGAACCCCATGGAGGGGAAGTAGAGCCCGCAGGCCAGCTCCAGAAGAAGGAAGGCCAGGTAGGACACGCTGTCGTAGTTCCGGTAGAACAGGACGCAGGTGAGGGTGGACACCATTGCCAGCACGATGGAACCGTTGACGACAGCGTAGGCGGGCACCTGCAGCCGACTATGGGAAAGCAGCTCATAGAGGTAGGAGCCAATCATGATGCAGGCCATGAAGCTGGAGAAGATGAGGCCCAGCGGCGCGTCTGGCGGCTGGTCCAGGACTGGTGTCCAGATGAAGATGAAGATGTACATGACGCTCTCGAAGAGGGACTGCATGGCTCCGATCAGCAGCATCCGCCGCGAGCCAACGATGTGCCGCAGGCCCTCCGTGCAGGCCTTGGAGATCTTCACCTTCTTGGCCCCTGTGTTCTCATTCCAGGAGGAGGCTACCACTGCCCCAGAGCCCAATAGAAGTGGAATGGCAAGCAGGAATGGGGACACAGGGCCCAGGTGCAGAGGATCCACCAGGAAGTTGGAGACCACCCCAGCGCCGATGGCCAGGATGCCATTCCAGAAGGTGGCCTGTGAGAAGGTCAGTGTCACCCACTCCTTGGGGAAGTCATGCGTCTCCACGTGCTCATGGAGGTACCAGGCCTCGTAGGCAGTGAACAGCAGGGAGGTGGAGATCCCACCCAGAACCCGCCCCAAGATGAGGACATAGTAGCTGTAGGTTAGCTTGGTGAGGCAAGAGGAGTAGATGATGGAGAAAGTGATGCAGCAATATGAAAAAGAGCAACGTTAGCTTACTCGCTGCAAGTCAAGCTTCAGCACGACTGAACTAAACAACTTCTGACTTCGGGCTGGACCAGAAGCTAAATAAGGGGGTAAAATGACCAACCGAATGAGGGGCCAAAACATACCTGCCATGGTCAGCACCCCCAGCATAGAACGCCTGCCCCTCCTCATCGCTGTCACTGTCCGCCCCCGTGTCCCTGGCAAAATCACTGACAGTGTGGAAGCGGAAGGAAGGTGCGGGCGGGCGGTTCCTCCCGGTACCCCGCACAGCCAGTGGCGCCCCTTCTGTCTCCGTCTCTTTTGCGGAGAGGTCCACCACCTCGGGTTGACGAAGGTTCGAGGGGCGGAACTCATCCGAGACCTCATGGAACAAAACGTCATCATCGACGCCGTCGTTCCCCCCATCGTTGTCGTAGAAACTGCCCAAAGCGATCTACAAGACAAAGGGTCACAGGGAAGAGTAAATCACTCATATCTTAAGTGCCGACACTTGGCAGGCCTTGAAGGAGTGAAATGGGGGGGGGGTGCTGATTCAGCAAAGATTTGTTTCTGACGACCACATACTCACAGGGTTCACCAGCAAACATTATGAGAATGTTTGTTTCATACAGGTCTGGATCTCGATCAGTGATCCCGACGCTGGTTCGCACTATCAATTTGATGTCTGTAAATGAATGATGGATCACTGATCCAGTTTTTTGTCATTTCAATTTTGTAAAACTGGTCAGTCTCCCGCAAAATGAAAGGCAAAGCTCTCCTTAATGCGCTGACACTAGTTCTTGGAAATTTCGAAGTATGAAATGAGAAATAGGCCTATGGCTTTCTAACTGATAAAACAGCCAGGCAAATTTGATATCCACCATGTAGCCTACTGTCCGTTAAAACACCGACACAGTTTCCCCCTCATAATTTCTTTAAAAACTCAGAAAGGTTTCCTCTTTTCATAATATCAATCCTAAGGCTTCAGACTGGTTATAGGCCTATTGAACATGATGTCACTGTCATCTAGCCTACGAACATGACCAAGGTGAATTCTAAAGTTAAAATGTGGTCGGTGTACAGGTTGCCATGAGTACGAGTTGACCTGTTCCAAGTTGATCAAGCAATTTTGAAATGCGTCTATCGACTGATCGCACCCAACAACGACGATATGGAGGTCACCTTACATGTCGAAAAAAGGTGCCCAATGATAGTTTCAATGCAAAATCTTCATAACCCCGTGCAGTGCGCCACACATGCCGAACCACGAACCAATTGTACGACACTCATGTAAAATCTGGATGTTCTAACGTTTAGCTAAATCCCAGACCACTACCTGAAGTTGCCATCCAGATGATTCGAGATAAAATTTTGCTCTGTCGGCATCTACCCCAGTTACACCAGCGAAATCGGCAATTAATCCCGCTTTTTGTGCTTCGTCTGCCATGATGATTTAGCTGAATGGACATTCCGTTATCGCTTGGTGGCGGTATTACAAAAACACGGCGCAACCAACCAGGGCGCAACGCAAACTGGCTGAGGGCGCCAGCTGCAAACGATCTTTGGTCATCACGCGTTAGGGCGCGCTGCAGCTGATGACTCGGCACGCCCTAACGCGTGATGACCAAAGATCGTTTGCAGCTGGGGCCCTCAGATATGCTGGGGCGTTGCACCTCGACGGGTTTCCACGATTTTATTTGACATAGGTGGATTATTTTGGCACAGTTATGGTAAGTAAGTTGACTAACCTGAGACCTTTTTTGGCAGAGTTTTGGCTTGAATTTGCAATTTTGTTTCAGCATTGCTACCGTGGAGGTAGAAATAGATATCCTTCATCTTGTGCCAAGGTTTTTTGTGTGAATTATCCAGTATTTCTTTGATGTTTGTTTACATTTGAGCTTTTCGACTTGAAAAAAAGCGGCTTGATTTTAATTTTTTGCACCCCACAACGGGCTTCTTTCTCAATTCAGAGCTCCTTTAATTAACCATTCAACCAGTGGTTTACGTTACAGTGCACAGTTGGGAGTCTTCTACTTTCATACGTTTGGAAAGTTTTTTTTCTTTTGACTCATTTTCTGCAACTTCTTTCGTCATGGAGAACTCACTGTTTGATTTCACTGGACGAAAAACTGTGTTGAACTTCTGAACAGAAACAAAAGCGAATTTAATTGGACCTACAAGATGTCAAACTCATGAGGGGTCAGACCTGTGGGGCATTGCATGGATTACATGTACGCATGGACCCCCATAGCTCAATTGAATGCTTTGTTTATGTTTTCGTAGAAGTTGCACCACGGATGATATTGACTTGTCCTGACAGCATCCATCAATCAGCAAAACAGAGGAACCAAAATGAAGAGGTTTCAGAGATGGTTGGATCGGTATGTATCAGTTTTTGATATTTGGTGGCTATACCCCCTTTGGTCCATCAGGGAGTGCTGTGAATGGATATGATCTTCTCAAAATCAAGCATTCAAGGGTCGAATTGGTCTAAAAGCAAAGTTCTGCGCAGACGGACTTGAATCACTGTGACTCTAGAGTAAGGACAAAATCCTGTTTTGAAAGGACTGGAAATAAATTAATGTGGGATTATATTAAGCGGTGGTTGAAAGAGTTAAGTACTCATGCTAAAAAGTAAGTACTGATGCCGACAATTTGGTCGTTTGGGAAGTTCTTTACAAAATAATGTAATTAATTTGTGATGGATATTTCAGGAAATTGGTCTTCACTGGGAGGGGAAGTAGGAGGAGCCAACGAGAGGCAATGCTATCAAATGAACGAGAGACACAGAAACAGATTGCTGACAGAGAATGTCAGCAGATGGAGGAACATACGCTGGCAGTCAGGAGACCAGACAACCAGGACCAGACAACAGGTGGGGAACAAACACTGGCTGTGAGGAGACCAGACAACCAGGACCAGACAACAGGTGGGGAACAAACACTGGCTGTGAGGAGACCAGACAACCAGGACCAGACAACAGATGGGGAACAAACATTGGCTGTGAGGAGACCAGACAACCAGGACCAGGCAACAGGTGGGGAACAAATGCTGGCTGTGAGGAGACCAGACAACCAGGACCAGACAACAGATGGGGAACAAACATTGGCTGTGAGGAGACCAGACAACCAGGACCAGACAACAGGTGGGGAACATATGCTGGCTGTGAGGAGACCTGACAACCAGGACCAGACAACAGGTGGGGAACAAATGCTGGCTGTGAGGAGACCAGACAACCAGGACCAGACAACAGGTGGGGAACAAACATTGGCTGTGAGGAGACCAGACAACCAGGACCAGACAACAGGTGGGGAACAAACATTGGCTGTGAGGAGACCAGACAACCAGGACCAGACAACAGGTGGGGAACAAACACTGGCTGTGAGGAGACCAGACAACCAGGACCTGACAACAGGTGGGGAACAGACACTGGCTGTGAGGAGACCAGACAACCAGGACCAGACAACAGGTGGGGAACAAATGCTGGCTGTGAGGAGACCAGACAACCAGGACCAGACAACAGGTGGGGAACAAACACTGGCTGTGAGGAGACCAGACAACCAGGACCTGACAACAGGTGAGGAACAAATGCTGGCTGTGAGGAGACCAGACAACCAGGACCAGACAACAGGTGGGGAACAAATGCTGGCTGTGAGGAGACCAGACAACCAGGACCAGGCAACAGGTGGGGAACAAACACTGGCTGTGAGGAGACCAGACAACCAGGACCAGACAACAGGTGGGGAACAAACATTGGCTGTGAGGAGACCAGACAACCAGGACCAGACAACAGGTGGAGAACAAACATTGGCTGTGAGGAGACCAGACAACCAGGACCAGACAACAGGTGGGGAACAAATGCTGGCTGTGAGGAGACCAGACAACCAGGACCAGACAACAGGTGGGGAACAAACACTGGCTGTGAGGAGACCAGACAACCAGGACCAAATAATAGGTAATCAGAAGCAAATACTCTTATTTTAAATTATGCAGGCTGGAATTCTAAGTCTTGACAGTTTAGGATGAGCTTTTTTCGTGGATCGAAGTAGGTAGCAGGTACTGTGGCCTTCTTTCCCCAAATGGGAAATTGTTTTGTCATTTTTAAAAAGAGTTCATGTAATGAATAAAAGGTTTCCTCGTTCACCCCCCTCGATTTTCTAAACACTGACAAAGCTCCAAATTCATTCTAGCCCCTCAGACATGACGTGAAAGGTTTCAGAAATTTTCAATTACCCCTTGAAATGTGGTATAAGAAGAAAAACATTCCGTTCCAACCCAGAAGTTTGGTTCACAATTCGTCTTTGTTCCCTTTTTGTCCTTACGTTACCCATTGCAGTCTTCCAACAGATGTTACAGACACAGCACCAGGTGTCAGGCTCTGGAAACATTCCCATCAACAACCCAACAGATTGCACCATCAATATCTATCAATCAAAAGGTATCCATCCAGTGTCTGCCATAGGCACTGGTTCTCTAACCTATGTACAGATACCATCAGGTTTCTGTGTTGATCTAGGTTTTCTGAACTTACTGTTTACTGTAACTTCACAGTAGACAGTGTTGGAGTTTGTTCACACCTTCTTGATTATTATAATTACTTTAAGGCAATTCGACAAAGAAGAGGAAACTTCTGAAAAAAGGAAAGTTAAAATTTGAGGGAATGTAGAGTGAATTCCAACCACCTTTGTGATTGGCATTGCCGACTCATTTGCAGTGATGTATCATAGAGTAAACGGAGTTTGTCATGTCTTAAGGAAATAAAATATTCCATTATGGTAACATATGAAAACATTTTTCTGCTCAAGTTTTGGCACCAACTTTCTCTGTTTTAAATGTTTCCCAACTGATCAACTCCTTTTCTATGGTATGTTTAATGAATGATTACACCTGTAGACAGTGCACATACACCACTCCAGTCTGGTCAATCGTCAGGTGACACGTCAGAGAATCAACCCAGTACATCACAGCAACCGACCACACAGGGTGCTGTCTCCAACCCACTGACACCAGGTAGTCAATATTATTAGAAAATATGCGGTACATCATGTGGATAAAATATCTGAGGTTATGCTTGGCAGTATTTCACTTTATAGTTGAAGGTTTTTTCTGCCAGTGAAATTTCCTGAGACATCTATTTTTTTTAAACAATTTAAATGTCAATTAAATCTATCTGAGAAGTTTCTTCAATTTTTAACAGGGGTTTTGTGTTGAAATCAGCCGTTCGATAATGAAATTCATAATTACAAATCCAAGGTTTTAATTATTATTATAAGCAAACTGTTGCAGCCAAATTTGAGCTTTCATCTGAACAGGGGGGATTTGCCATTAGTTTGACATAAAAGTTCAGACCTTTTGTAGTGAACTGGGCAGCATCTCTCTTTTTGTGGGTTTTTCTATGGTTGTAACCAGAACTTTTGCCCTTATGGAAATATTTTAGGATTGGTGCTATTCAAATGGTCTTTTGATTTTTTTAATTAATTAGAAAAGTAAGGTGCAATAAATGTTCTTTGTTTCTGCTCTTGTTTCCTTGATATTTCATATCTAGAATGCTCTACATCTGATGTCCAATCCCACGCTGCTGCTGCTAAATGTAAAGATGCACTGAAGAAACACTACAGAACCACAGGTAGCTATGTACATCAGAACCCATATGATGTGGACAAAAAACGCATCCCGGTCATCTATACCAGGTTACAGTTAGCAAATGCTAAGGGAAACCTTAGGGGTACTCTGGTGTCCTATGAGGATATTTTAGTCCTCGAAACAGAAGAGGGTGATGTGATCAAAATAGCTGTGTTAAGTGGTTTAGCTGGTAGAGGAAAGAGCACTCTTTATGACAAGATTGCCTATGATTGGGCAGTTGACTGTAGCCAGGCACTGCAGAAGTATGAACTGGTCTTCCTTTTGAAAATGAGCTATTTGGAGCAGGCGTCAAACCTCATTGAGGCAGTTTTTGACCAACTCATAGCTGAAAACATTGCTAAACACATAGACAAAGGTGCACTGCAGTCATATATTGAGAAGAATGCCGACAAAGTCCTTATTCTTTTGGATGGCTTTGATGAGTTGAACACCACCTCCTTCAGTAAATCCTCATTCGGTTCCATACTGAAGCTCCTGAGTAGAAAGTCATATAGAGGCTGTACTGTACTTGTCAGCACACGCCCCTCGCACTTGCACAGATTGGTAACAAATGAACTGGTTCAAGAACCATTCACACAAGTCGAGGTCCTGGGGTTTGATAGAGAGAGCATTGAAGAGTATGTTCAGAGATATTACTCTGATGAACCTGACAAGGCAAAGGGGCTTCTGGAAAGGATTGGATCCTTTGGCAACCTTTCCACTTTGGCAGAGAGTCCAATGCTGCTCCTGTTGATGTGTCTACTGTGGAGAGAAGACTCCACACTCCCAGAAACAATGTCACGCCTTTATCAAAATGCGATTGAATACATTGCAAAAAGAAAGAAGGTTTCAGAAGACGAAATGTCCAGAGTTGTGGTTGCTCTTGGCAAGGTTGGTTTACGGGGTCTTCTCTCTCCAGATCAAGAGCTGACTTTCAAGGAAAGTGATTTTGAGCAGAGTGTGCTTGACATAGCTCTAAAAGTAGGTATTCTGACAAGACAGAGAGTCTGTAAGAGACTAAAGCCTTACAGCGTTGTGCAGTTCATTCATAAGACATTCCAGGAATTTTCTGCTGCTGCATACTTGCAAGAGATGCTTCAAGCAAACACAGAAGAGTTTCATGACACTCTGAATGAAATCATGTCAGAGGACCTATTGGATTTTGAGTATCTTCTGCGTTTTTGTTGTGGTGACAATGAGGCGTGTACATTGGAGATACTGAAGGTATTTCAGGAGAGGCATCAGAGGGATTTGTCATTTGACAGTGAGGTGGGTCAGTTGGCACTCCACTGTTACTTTGAAGGTCAGTGCAAATGCTTGCCTCGTGAAGAATTCATAGATTCATTTCTAACTGATCACACTGTCATCGGCAATCTTAACAATGATAGTAACAACTCAGTAACATACTTTGTGCAGTGCATTGCTGAGCAGATAAAGGACAGCGGCAATGCAGATCTTGCTAAAGTAAAGAGCGTGGATATCAGTTCGGAGTATGTACATGTATCACGTACTGTTGAGGCTTTCAGTGGTCTACCCAACTTGGTTACATGGAGTCTTTCTGGTAATAACCTGGGTGGTACAGCAGCATTATGGTGCAAGCAGTTGGGGCAGTGCAAGGCTCTGCAGGACCTGGACTTGAGTGAGTGCGAATTGAATGGACAGGACATGGTACATGTTGCTGAGTCACTCTGTGGTTTACCAAACTTGTTTACATTGAATTTTTCTGGGAGTGACCTGGGTGGTACAGTAGCATTATGGTGCAAGCAGTTGGGGCAGTTCAAAGCACTGAAGAAGCTGGACTTGAGTGGCTGCAAATTGAATGGACAGGACATGGTACATGTTGCCAAGTCACTCAATGATCTACCCAACTTGGTTATGTTGAATCTTTCTCATAACAGTTTGTATGACACAGCAGCATCATTGGATCTGAGTAGCTGCTCATTGAATGGACAGGGCATGGTACATGTTGCCGAGTCACTCACTGTTCTGCCTGATATGGTTACATTGAATGATTTTCTCAATTACCAGGCTGGTGAGGCAGCATCATGGTGCAAGCATGTAGGACGTTGCCAGGCACTGCAGCACCTGGACTTGAGTCACTGCTCATTGAATAGACAAGACATGGTACATGTTGCTGACTTTTTCAATGGTCTGCCGAACTTGGTTACATTGAATCTTTCTTTTAACGTTCTGGTTGGTACAGCATCATCATGGTGCAAACAGGTGGGACAGTGCAAGGCACTGCAGCACCTGGACTTGAGTCGTTGCTTAATGCATGGACAGGACATGGCGGAAGTTGCTGAGTCACTTTGTGGTCTACCCAACTTGGGTAAACTGAATGTTCGTGGTAATGTCCTGCATGATACAGCAGCATTATGGTGTAAGCAGGTGGGGCAGTGCAAGGCACTGCGGGACCTAGACTTCAATTGCTCAGGATTGAATGGACAGGACATGGTACATGTTGCTGAGTCACTCAGTGGTCTACCCAACTTGGTTACATTGAATCTTTCTGACCATGACCTGGGTGGTACAGCAGCATTATGGTGCAAGCAGTTGGGGCAGTGCAGGGCACTGCAGCACCTGAACTTGAGTGGAAGCAAATTGAATGGACAGGACATGGTACATGTTGCTGAGTCACTCTCTGGTTTACCCAACTTGGTTAGATTGGACCTTTCGTGGAATAGACTGTGTGATATGGCAGCAATATTGGACAAGCAGTTGGGGCAGTGTAAGGCACTGCAGCACCTGGACTTGAGTAACTGCTCATTGAATGGACATGGCATGGTACACGTTGCTGAGTCACTCGGGGGTCTACCCAACTTGGTTACATTGTCTCTTTCTTGGAATGACCTGAGTGGTACAGCAGCATTGTGGTGCAAGCAGTTGGGGCAGTGCAAGGCACTGCAGGACCTGGACTTGAGTCTGTGTTCTGTGAATGGACAGGACATGGTACATGTAGCTGAGTTTCTCTGTGGACTACCCAACTTGATCACATTGAGTCTTTCTGGTAACCACAATCTGAGTGGTACAGCAGCATTGTGGTGCAAGCAGTTGGGGCAGTGCAAGGCACTGCAGGACCTGGACTTGAGTCTGTGTTTTGTGAATGGACAGGACATGGTACATGTAGGTGAGTTTCTCTGTGGACTGCCCAACTTGATCACATTGAGTCTTTCTGGTAACCACAATCTGAGTGGTACAGCAGTGTCATGGGGCAAGCAGTTGGGGCAGTGCAAGGCACTGCAGGACCTGGACTTAAGGAACTGTGCATTGAATGGACAGGACATGGTACATGTTGCTGAGTCACTCAGTGGTCTACCAAACTTAGTTAGATTGGATCTTTCTGATAATAGAGTGCTTGATTCATCAGCATCCATCCTCATTAGGGCAGAGATGAAGAAGTTCAAGGCCCTGCAGGAGTTGAAACTCGGTCCTATCGTACAGACAGATGGATGAAGAGGCAGAGTGCATCCGTGATGTGGGGATGGCACATGATCTGTGCACAAAACATACATGGCGTCTTGTGTTGCAAGTGCAGCAACATGGAAGGTGATAGTTTGGATTCGTAGTGAGTGTGGGTGTATAGTGAAGTGGGAAAAAAAAAATGGAGAATGGGATTTGCTTTATGCCTAATGTCTTCACCGATACCCTAACCACTTCGTGCCAGGAGGCGGCTACTAGACACGCCGTAAAAATTGAGATCCTCAGCCCGCTTTTCAGCTATTGTTCTCGGCCCACGCTTGAGCAAACACGGTGAAAGAAGGCAGACCCTGGCTCTTACGGTAATTGGTCATTGTGCGTAGCCCAGAAATGAAAAGACCGAATTTGCATCATAATCACCAGCTTCACAATAGTCCCCACTTTGAAAAGAGGCAACGGGAATGTGGAAGGGTGAGTAGAGCTGCATGCCACCGAACAATCAGCCTTTTCACAGTGTAATTCAAAGCGTGCAGAGCACGCAGGGCCACAACTGAGAATTTGCAGTTTGGCAGGTGGACTTCGTGACCAAGCAAGGCTGGAATTCTTGGAGTCGGCTTTCAGCAGGAAATTCCCTCCATCAAGGGGCTAAGGCACTCTAAGGCATAGGCGCCAAATTTTGCATGTGCTTCACTCATTTTCAGAGCAAGTTTCATTATGCCAAGGACTCATCTTACTCATAGGCTCGGGTATTCCTCCCATTTTTGTATCGACAAAATTCCATTATTAGTGCCCATGATTATTTCCCTAATTTCGCTGCCCATTTTTAAAGTCTGGTTCGTTTTCACAGTAAATGTCAAAATTAGAGACCTGTCGCCGTTAAGTCTATGAGTCAACCGTCAAATAGGAAGCTACCGTACATCAAATGTCTGTGGCTGTAATCCAGAGAGAGTCAAAAAGGAAAAAAAAAAGAATGGACAGACATGCATCTACCAGTATCCCCACTTGGAAAAAATCAAGTGTGGCACAGGAAAGTTCTTGGAGGAAGGACAAAATCTGCCCTCACCTTGCTGTGAAAGGGGCCAAAATGAACTGACTCTTTCAGTTTAGGGTCTATCCAACTCCGTTGAGCTTGGACACTGTGACTGCCAACATGTTTAATGTCAATAACTGAAGTTATGCCTTGCTGGCATCTTATTGGTATCTCGGCTGTTTTTGCTGTTTCAACCATGGATGCACAAAAGATTTACATGGGCCTATCCCAGTGATACAAAGCTGTCACCCACATTAACCTCTGTTTTGTGTTTTGCCACATAAAAGTTTGATTGATCAGGAGGCAAATGAGACACATTGACTCGGTGATTGAGTGGTTAAGATGTCTGCACTAGTAAGCAGGAGGTCGTGGGTTCGAGTCCCACCCAAGTAAGCTTGTGACTTTTTTTAGCAAGCTCTTGGACAAGCAGAGCATATAGTGTTTATTAATATGTACATTAGGTAAGGGCAAAACCCGTTATATAAATTCACATTGACGTTACTTGGGAATATCACACTGATGTGGTCGTTTTGGATCTAGTCTGCCTGTGATGCACTTTTGTTAATTGGCATTCTGACATCATGACCATGGATAATCTGTTAAAAGCAGACACAGAGAAGTTTCATAACAATCTGAATGAAATCATGTCAAAGGACCCATTAGCGTTTGAGTATCTTTTATGCTTTTGTTGTGGTGACAATAAGGCATGTACATTGGAGATACTGAAGGTATTTCAGGAGAGGCATCAGAAGGATTTGTCATTTGTCAGTAAGGTGGGTCATTTGGCACTTCACTGTTACTTTGAAGGTCAGTGCAAATGTTTGCCTCCTGAGGAATTCATTCATTTCTAACTGATCACACTGTCATTGGCAGTCTCAACAATGAAAATTCACTTAGATACTTGGTGCAGCGTTTGAGGTATGTACATGTGTCAAATATTGTTGACACTTTCAGTGGTCTACCCAACTTGGTTACATTGAAACTTTCTGGTTGTATGCTGGGAGGTACGGCAGCATTATGGTGCAAGCAGGTGGGGCAGTGCGAGGCACTGCAGGACCTGCACTTGAGTGGCTGCTCATTGAATGGACAGGACATGGTACATGTTGCTGAGTCACTCAGTGGACTACTCAACCTGGTTAAATTGGATCTTTGTTGGAATGACCTGGGTGGTACAGCAGCAGCATTTTGTGCAGAGATAAAGAGGTTCAAGGCCCTGAAGGATTTGGACCTCACAGGCTGTAACATGACAAAGGAAGATGAAAGACACATCAATGAATTCAAGGCAAATAATTTAATTCATGTTTTTGATCACTGACTTGGTTGATGATCACTGAATGTTCGAAGGTACCCGGTAATGTTGAAGTCAAATGTATTTTAGATGGTTATTGCCTTGGCCTCGTTTCTTTGGGTTCATTGTGGATTTGAGATCATAATACTTTTCCCCTTACCAGTGGTTAAAATACTTTGCTGAATGAATGTTTAATGCAGTTTGAACAAATTGCCCATGATGCCTTTGAAAGTGTAAAAGAAATTATCTTTAACACTGTGACTGCCAATACGGTTTGAATACTTTGTGAGTTGACACTACCGTAAACTTGAAGCAAAAAGCCTGTGATGTACATTAACATTGCTTGAGAAGATCACACTGATGTGGGCATTTTAGTAGCAAAGCTGCAGTTTGACCTGGTCACAACCAATCTGAATCAAGTCCCTTGCAGATCAATACATTTCAGGTGCACTTCTTCCTTGTCAATTCTATCGGCTTTGCAAACATTCAGACATTCTACAATTTCTTTCTTGTAGAAGGTGATATTGACTGGCGAGAATTTGAAGTGCAGCGTACACCTGCCGGTGTGGCTATGACGGGCAGTCTGTCAAAATTCTTCAAATTGCAGGATCTTTCATTAGTGCTTTATTAGCAAGCTGACTTATTGGCAACACCTTGTCTCGACTGTGCCTCTGTGTATTACTGCCACTCCATGTGTCTTTGGGAAGTGAGTTCCAGTCATCTACCAGTGGTGAGGGGATCTTTCTTGTCTTCGTGTGTTTCTGTTGGTTTGTGTTTTCCCCGAGGGAGTGAGTTCCAGTCATCTACCAGCTTTGAGGGGATCCTTCATATCTCCGTGTGTTTCTGTTGCTTTGTGTTTTCCCTGAGGGAGTGAGTTTACCGGCTGTGAGGAGATCTTTCATGTCTTCGTGTGTTTCTGTTGCTTTGTGTTTTCCTTGAGGGAGTGAGTTTACCAGCTGTGAGGGGATCCTTCGTGTCTCAGTGTGTTTCTGTTGCTTTGTGTTTTCCCTGAGGGAGTGAGTTCCAGTCCTCTACCAGCTGTGAGGGGATCTTTCATGTCTCAGTGTGTTTCTGTTGCTTTGTGTTTTCCCAGAGGGAGTGAGTTTACCGGCTGTGAGGAGATCTTTCATGTCTCAGTGTGTTTCTGTTGCTTTGTGTTTTCCCTGAGGGAGTGAGTTCCAGTCCTCTACCAGCTGTGAGGGGATCCTTCGTGTCTCAGTGCTTTTCTGTCCCTTTTTGTTCTTTCCTGAGAGAGTGAGTTCCAATTATCCAGCAACCTCAGACTGTACCTGCTCTGAGCAATGGATTAATCTTTATAAACTTAAATTCAACATTTCTGAGTCTCTACAACTGGGGGGGGGTGCCAAACGAGGAACCTCACCTTTGTCATTCCCCAAAATCTCTCTGCTGAAGTGAAACATTACAAAATGCGAATTTCTCAATCTAGTAAATCTTGGAACTTATTGCACACCTGAATTACTTTATTGCATTGCTTGAAACCAGTTTGGGAATGCCAACTTTTGAGCCCAGTCCAGTTGCAAGTTTTTGTGGACTTAAGAATAAGCAGTACTGTCCTATAGCATCTCGGAGGCTTTCAAAGAGACCCCAGGCAAATCATTTGTAACCATGGCACGCCATGGACTATATGCACCAAACTCTATGACTATTGATTGAGGAGGATCTTGTACAGAGGAGGCAGGTGGTGGCATTGACTTCTATGGAATCTGTGAATGATGAGAAACCTTCTCACTGTATCCTAGCAACTTGACGGTGACAGTTGGTAACCGTTGTAATTACAGAATCATTACTTCCTTGATGAGTGTGATTGAGGATACATCACTGTCCATGTATAAATTAAGTTAAATCTGTGCTTGTTATTTGGAATAATGCAGTGATTGGGTGGAGATGTGAAGTACAGTGTATGTCTGCTTGTTAGTCTTTGATTTGTTGTCTGGTTGTCTGTCTGTTTTCAAGGCATTTCACCACAAGCCTCATAGTGCATAGTTTCTGTTTGTATTGTTTTTTCATCCTTGTTTAATTGTATACATTCTCACGACTTGAATGTCTTATGTAATGTCAGAATTACATGTAATGTCAATTGAATTGAATGGAAAGCTTTTAACTTTTCTATATTTCTATTGCCTTTGTAAATAGCAAGACAAGCAATGTAAACTTGAAATATGAAAAGGTAAAAAGAACGATTTTATGTAGATGTCCATTGTTTTGTTAACAGTCTGAAAACAGAGCAAGGATTTTATTTCTGCGACAAGTTATCAGAATTAGGAAATTTATCTATGCATTTCAAACTATGTTAGTGTTCATTCGTTCATTCATAAATAAAACAATTTGTCACTCGTGAAGTATTCAATCAGTTATCAGCAGCTCTCGGTGATCAAGAGCCTGTTGGTTGGCTTGTCCTAACGTCAGTTCATAATGACGGCTTGTCCTATCATCGGTTCATAATGACAGCTTGTCCTAACATCGGTTCATAATGACGGGCTGGTGTGCACGTACTACAGGAATTGATGCAGCATTGTTAGAAAGGAAGAGCTAAATGGTCAAGCACGTTTTATTTTGCATATTGATTGAACTTGATCTGCCTTGATCTTTGTATCTTGAGTGATGTCTGTGCATGTCCTACATGTACTTCAAATCAAGCGATAAAAAAGACGGAGGTAAAAAATGGAATCTTGTAATAGATTAATGTATTCAGACTCACTGGACACATTTGTATGGCTCAAGGCCTTATTTCATGGAGGCTGCTAGTGTGAATCATTTGCATACTAGGATGTCGTCCATTGCAAAAGCAAAGACTGCGCAACATTGTACAGTGGTTTAACCATACTCGATTGTGCTTTATTCATGATGGCATACCACACTCTTTCTTGGAGGCGTTTTGGATTTTAACAAAAAATAACTGTTTTCTTCTGGATAAGTCTTGAAAGTTTGCATGGTGAAGAGGTATATTAGAAAGTAGGTTTGCGGTAGCACCATGGACGTTTTCCTTTGGTGAGTATTTGCGGTTCAGAAAAGAACCAGTGGTACTCGACGTTTGGAGCAGTATGCTCTGCTTGTCATCAGGAGAAGCTGTTTTCTTCTGCTTCATAGATAACAGTCCAAATGAGTTTATTAGACTAGATGTTTGGTCAGTTGTATTCATGCTTTAATCCTGTAACCAACCAACTCCATCAGAATCTAGTTTTGGAGGATTTTGATAGACTTGGACCTTGAGGTCCAAAGCACCGCAACCGTATTCAGTGCATTTCACAGTGGCAACAGTACCAACGGTCCGTAATGCCGTGCCGTAGATTTTGCAGGCATTGTTGGATTTTGATGGATTTAGTCTAGTGCCTAGTAAAAGACACTATGGAGTTGGGGTTAAAAAATAATGCAATCAGACATACATCAATGACCATACTGCAAGCCTTTGACCTTCTACACTTGTTGCAGATGCATGTAAATGTATAAGCACGTTCTGAAATTCCTTCCATCCTTGGTTTATGAACAGGGGCCAAATTTCATAGAGCTGCTTAAGCACAGAATCTGCTTAAGCACGAAAAAACCTTGCTTCATAAACAACGGCTACCAGCTCAAACTCTTATGTGATTGTCATGCCGACCAAAAGACAGGTACATGTAAAATACCATTCCAAAACAATATACATCAAAAGATGTTTGGGCTGCCAACCTGATTTGTCAAGCAAGGTTTTTTCATGCTTAAATTTTTCGCCCCAGGTTTTTAGTAAAACGAACTACTCTCCGTTCGGCACTGCTGTTGATATCTTCTGAAATACAAAGTTAGATTTTTGTTATTGTGAGGTACACTTCTAATTTTTGAGCTGCAGGATCAGTGAATTTTGTATTCTGTCCTCGTAACAGAGTAACCTAGTTGTTAGGAGTAGACACACGTACTGCACACCTCTAAACTGGACACGTAAAGCCGTATTTTGGAAACAATTGGTGAGTGTCATTGTTTCCTTGTCTTATAAATCACACGATATATCAACTAGACGATTAGCCTGATTGAATTGACTGAAACATTTAGAAAACAGGTTCTTTTGGTTATTCTCTCATTTCATTTGCCTTTCAAATGGTTTTGATTGCTCTGTGACTAGTGATTCTTAAGAATGTCGATTGACTGTGTAAACCAATCTAAAGTAATTATTTAGTGACATGAATGTAGTTTCTGTATAAGAATTAGAGTCACCAATATAAATTTTGTACTCGGAAGGGACCATCTTGGTTGAGCCAGTGGTGGTTTGAAAATGCAATCTTTTACTGATCATTTCAGATGCCAGTGTAAGATGAATTGTTGTTTTCACTGTATTGCATTTAAGTGTGATTTTGCAGATTTGTTAGGGTTGAAATGCTCAAAGTTTGTCATGTATTTCTGCTGAACTTTCTATGTAGTAATTGGCTCAGGTCATGAGGCCACAGGCCTGTGTCTAATGTGTGTATAACACTGTTATAATGAGCAGTGCCTCTGCTTATCATCATCCCTGATCATACACCACATGTGGCAGGGTTCTGGTAGAAACAATGAAGTTGTTATTTTGTTGGAGCCTACTGGAGTAAAAAAAAACCTTAGGCCATCTGGCTGAGTGTAATGTTGGTATTTAGGAAGTGAGCTTATCGATTGTTGTATGTCCATGAACTGTAGGATTGCATGTATGTATCAATATTGCTGCTTTAGAGTTGAAGTTGTGTTTCAATTTTAGTTTGCTCCAGTAATTGATATACGATCATTGCCGCATCGCTGCACAGGTTTACCCAGGAACCACTGATGATTGAAAACCTAAATAGCATTCTGTGCTCAAGACTGTGTTCCACCATATGCTACTGCTTTTTGCCTGATTAGATATTCGCTCTGTTTTTGGAGTTGAGTTTATCTTTACACAGCCTGTATCAGGTCTATTATGTTTTCTTTGTGGGTATATAGTTCCTGCTGCATAGTTATCTGTTCTTAAGTGTGTTGTGTTTAAGTTTCCATTTTACTTATTGCATGTATTTCCTCTTTTTCCGTTTCTAGCCAATCCACCAACCCCTTTTATTTTGCCCAAGATCGAAAGTGGTTGTTTGCTAATAAAACAGCCTAGCTTGAGGAACCTGGTCTGGTTACACATAGTTTGTGTCTGTTTCTTCGTAAGTTGAGTTTTACAGAGGGTGGAAATGGAGAAAATCCCTCAAATAGGAGGGGGGAACCAACTGACAAAACTTGTCCCGCTGTGCAATCGATACAAGTAATTGAATCCTCATTTAATTGATTTGTTTGAAACGGGAAACAGTGATTGAAATGTGGCTTCTTTTTCAAACTCTTTTTCCCCACCAATAATCTGGGAAAAATTGCTGCCATGGGTTCTTTTTTTCTGTTCACTGTGGTCAAATATTTTCCAGTTTCGCCACTTTCACAAGTGTTGTCAGCCCACCATGTGCTTATCAAAGCAATAAATGCAAACCAAACTAATTTCAAAACTCTGTCCTAGCCTTTTTTCTCATGGTGGCAGCCATTTTGATCGTTGTAATGCATTTTTTTTTGGGGGGGGGGGCTACTGTCATTTTGTGAGAACATTTGTAAAAGAAAACTCAAATCTCTGTCATATTTTTGTTTTTGAGAGGGAATTGATTCAACAGAAAAATTATCACCTCAGGAAAGTAAACACAAATTTAATGTATTCATATCTGAAATCATCCACCGTCAGGCGGAGACTGTGAATGGAATGAAATAAGGGGGGGGGGTTTCCTGAATGGTAGTTATGGTGTCAGCTGGCTACCTGTTTTGCAGTGTTATAGTCATGACCATCACAAGTCCAGGAACAAGACCAGTCACAAGTGACAGTGTCAACAGTGACAAAGGAATGCTTTTGTCGCAGTTTCTTTGAATAGCTTGTGACTTGACTTCAAAATGGAGGTCTTGTGAGGGATGGAGTCTCAATTACAACACTCTTACTTTGACAGCAGGAGATCACAGTCTGATGGTACATGTCTATGGATCCACCTGTACGTTTATACAAGATTCTAACCATTTGGGAATTGGTGTCATTTCCAAGAGTAAAACATTAGGTTGGATTCCATTGGCCCAGACATTTAACTGAACCAAACTTCAAAAACAACATCTAATACAAGAGTAAAAGCATGCAATTTTGGGCATGTCCTTCACAAAGTACAGTACCAACACCATAAAAAGTAACTTGGTTACCAGCATTTTGGGTCACAAAATTGGCGATCCAAGACTCCGTCAGGGCCTTACTTAGATTGATCTACGGCATTTGACTGGAGTTCTGGGCCCGACGTCACGGCATTGCCAACCATGCACGACTTCTGCGCTGCGATGAACATGCTGCACAAGTCCACTTATAGAACAAAAATGTACACATTCCGAGTGAGCATACAATCCTCAGTTAAAAGATTTCCACATGTCTACAGTTCAACACACGCTTCCTTTAATACAAGCCTGTTAAATACAATCCGTTTCTGCTAAAGCGAGCAAAGACTTTTCACCTCATTTAAAAGCAACTTCTGACAGAGACCTAAAGCATAAAATTGCTAAGCCTCATTTACATGTGTACTTTCCTTTCGGCCTCCTGGGATTTGTCCTAACTCTCTGCCCAGGAACTTGCGAGCCATGTAAACAAAGTGAGATATCATTAGGCTATGTACATGTAGATCTACTGAACCATGGGCTTAGGTTGCGTACACAGGTACATACATAGTTTTATGTAAACATACGTTCATATCCTTGTGATTATATGCTAATATATCAATACATATTTGTACGTGTCCACCAGGAAAATTGTGATTAGGCACAGTTGCTTTTCTGGACTTTTGACTTCTCAAGTCAGAGTTTTTCACACTGCAAAAAACCGTGACCTCCTCCGTGGAACGCCACGTTGTCAGAGCCTGTTCTTGCAGCAAAGATAGCAACAGTAACCCTCAACACCCTCAACCCACACGAAGTCCATGTAACGTAGGCAGTGTTGTAGTCGAGTACTTTCCGAGTGCCAACATTCTCCGCAAAATACTGAACTGGGTAAGAGGGAATAAAGCCAGAGCGCACAGGCATTTGATGGTTAATGTGCAAAGGTAAGATTACAAAATAAATGTCAGACTTCAGACACTCCCAGTTGTGTAAAATTTAAGTTTTAAGGAGAAAAGTACTTGGCCAAGTACTTTTGTCCCAAAAAGTTAACTTTAATCAAACAGTGATGGTCTGAAGTCACTATGTTGCTTTGTAATCTTACCTTTATGCATGTATCATCAAATGCCGATGTACTTCAGCTTTGTTCCCTCCTAACTAGTTAAATATTTGGTAGAGAGCTTGGTTCTCAAAAAGTACTCGACTACATAACTGAACGTATGGGATGCCAAAATGAGCAACCCACTGAGAAACATTTGTACAATGTTCTGCCTGTACATTTTAAAGCCAAGTGGAAAAACATTCACAGAAAAAGAAGACTTTTTTAACAGAGGTCACACAATTCCAAATACCCGTCCAGGTGTCAATGTTATATCAATTACAGTGATTTTTAATTATGTGTACTTTCTATGTACATGTACTCAGTGGCTTAGCTAGGATTTTACTAGTAGGGGGGCACAAAGGGGTACAGAGGGGGCACAAAGGGGTACAGAGGGGGCACAAAGGGGTACAGAGGGGGCACAAAGGGGTACAGAGGGGGTACAAAGGAGGCATTAACTTTCAATATTTGGGGGCAAGTTTTTGTTAGACTTGTTCAATACACATTCATCTTTTTTTGTGGTGGAGGGGTCACCTGGAATTTGTGGGAACGGGGAATGTGCCCCCCCCAGCTAAGCCACTGTCAACCCCAAACCCACGCCAACTGATTTGCAAGAAAATACTGGCACAAAATGTGCTTGAATATATAACTACACCTCCTTTTTCAATTTTTTATTCTGTTCGCCACGAGCAACAAGCAACAGGTCTTGTCTAAGACCTGTTGCTTGTTACTCGTGGCGAACAGAAGACCTGTTGACCTGTTGCTTGTTACTCGTGGCGAACAGAATAAATCATTCATAAATTGGATCACCGACTTTCTTCACAAAAAGGAAGTTTTCAGCAGCAACGTCAACCCCAAACCCGCGCCAACTGATTTGCAAGAAAATACTGGCACAAAATGTGCTTGAATATATAACTACGCCTCCTTTTTCAATTTTTTATTTTACAAATACAGCGCACTAAGAAAAGTTTAGAGTGACTATGTTACATGTACTAACATGCGTGCATATTGCAAGACTTTCACAAGAAACAACATGGCTGTGTAAAAATAAAACTGGTACGCACTTTTGCAGAAAATGTACAAGCAAAAGAAAATCTTTGATGAGAAAATTAATATGTACAATCTCTGTTTGTAATGTAAACTGTCTTGGCCAGAAATGAATCTTTATCATCACACGGAAGCTGTCTCTTGGTTTGACACCAAATATCCATTCCGACCGTCATTTTCGTTTTCCTGCTCAGTGGCTCCCGGTTTCAAGCTCTCGTCATCTTTGACGAGCCGGGCAAAGCGGATGCCGCAGAAGAACGCCACTGCCAGTAGCGAGGAGCAGATGATGAAGATGTGGCGGGTGCCCTCCCGGGAGGAGTCGCCGTGGAGCACCATGAGCAGGACGCAGGCGATGAGGTTGAGGGGCACGCGGAACCAGTTCATGATGCCAGCCCGATGGGTCTCGGGCAGGACCTTACCCCGGAGGAACCCCATGGAGGGGAAGTAGAGCCCGCAGGCCAGCTCCAGAAGAAGGAAGGCCAGGTAGGACACGCTGTCGTAGTTCCGGTAGAACAGGACGCAGGTGAGGGTGGACACCATTGCCAGCACGATGGAACCGTTGACGACAGCGTAGGCGGGCACCTGCAGCCGACTATGGGAAAGCAGCTCATAGAGGTAGGAGCCAATCATGATGCAGGCCATGAAGCTGGAGAAGATGAGGCCCAGCGGCGCGTCTGGCGGCTGGTCCAGGACTGGTGTCCAGATGAAGATGAAGATGTACATGACACTCTCGAAGAGGGACTGCATGGCTCCGATCAGCAGCATCCGCCGCGAGCCAACGATGTGCCGCAGGCCCTCCGTGCAGGCCTTGGAGATCTTCACCTTCTTGGCCCCCGTGTTCTCATTCCAGGAGGAGGCTACCACTGCCCCAGAGCCCAATAGAAGTGGAATGGCAAGCAGGAATGGGGACACAGGGCCCAGATGCAGAGGATCCACCAGGAAGTTGGAGACCACCCCAGCGCCAATGGCCAGGATGCCATTCCAGAAGGTGGCCTGTGAGAAGGTCAGTGTCACCCACTCCTTGGGGAAGTCATGCGTCTCCACGTGCTCATGGAGGTACCAGGCCTCGTAGGCAGTGAACAGCAGGGAGGTGGAGATCCCACCCAGGACCCGCCCCAAGATGAGGATATAGTAGCTGTAGGATAGCTTGGTGAGGCAGGAGAAGGAGTAGATGATAGAGAAGGTGATGCAGAGTTTCTTGCGGCCGTAGTGATCGGCCAAAGCGCTGGTGGCCGTGCCCAGGATCACGCTGGAGGCAAACCCACACACATACAGCACAGCAATCTGGGGCTCAAAGAAGCGGTAGTGGCGGTAGAGTTTGTAGAGGTAGGGTCCCTGCAGCCAGTCGGCGGCAAGTGCCAGAAAGTAGGCCAGAAAATACTTGCGCTGGAATTGCACAAAAAGGGAGTTGTGTCCTGTCGTCTCCTTGGGCCGCCGGCGGCTCACGAAGAAATGCAGTGCTCCACAGATGGCAAGAAGAAAACTAAAACTTGCTAAATATGAAAGCAAGTACATTGTGCTGCTTGACTCAAATGCTGATGGAATTTCATACATACACTGCAGTGGCCCTTCCACTTATCGCAAAATTTGGGCCGATGAGAAGTTATAATCGGTGATATTGACACAAGGTGACAAGTACATGTAAGCCCTTTTGCAGGTCTAAGTCAAAATGAAATCCAGTTTACTGATGTCACAATTTGAATTGAACACATTGAAAACCAAGACCTGTTTGACCTAAGCCTTAGCTTGGCCAAGTTAGTTTATGTAGACCTAGCCAATAAGAATGATTAAAACAGGCCTAGGCCAATCACCACTGATCACTTCGTGATACTACACTTAACATGGCTATAGTTCATGACAGCAATAGACTGTTGAAAAGTGCAGCAAAAAAGTTCAGATGGTAGACGAACAAACAACACAGACAGTCTGCTACACTACGGCCATTGCAAAACCTGAACATGAAAAGTGTGCTCTACCTCCGTGGCTAGTGTCACTCAGTTTTGCAGCAAATTAAATTAAATTCGGTGAATTTTCGGGCAGAACCAACTCAAGTTGGTGTGATGAATCCTGTCTGATACCTTGAAAACTCTTTGGTTCAGATTCAGCACTCAGAAATGCCAAAGACACGAAGAACGCCAACGGCGTAGACCCGGTGTAGATGTAGTAGCGCTGCTGCTATTTCGCTCCAACGTGGAGGCAGCCATTTTGTTACAATGCATTATGGGTCACTAGCCAGTATACCGTGCGCGCGACACGCGTCACGCACGCACGGTGGTCACTCGTCACGATCAGCCTTTCCCTTCACAATTGTTATTACAGCCACAAGTTCGGTGACCAGCCCTTCTCACAAAACCATTCATGAATTAAACAAAACAAGGTGAACAATGACAAACGAATGTTTTGTGACATTGTGTCTTTGTGACTAGCCACTTCATTTTTTTCCCGTGGGATGAACCTCCGCGTCCGGCCCTATTCTTGAAAATGAAATGCATCGACTTTCTATCACGTACATGTATTTCATCTTTAAGTTCAGCGCAAAAGGATGCAAAGAAGCCTACGGGAAAAATTAAACGAAACAAAATACAACTGATCCTTGCGTCTGAGGTGATGACGTCGATGAGGGGACTGTGCGGGGGGAGGGGACACGTACGTCGCCCACTATCCCCAATATTTATAGTTCCGAACTTTTCCATGTCCCGAAAACTGTCCAAAAATCCAACAGTATCCTGCTCTCCATGTCTGGCAAAACTTTCAAAAAAACAAAAACAAAAAAAACAACTTGACGCTTCTCTGCTTACATAATGGGGTTTGGGGTGCATGACGCTAATAATATCATCCATTTTCAATTTTTCGTAAACCTGAAAAAGCGGAGGTAACTTACATGTAGGTAAGGCTAATTTCAAACGCTTATTTAAAGAGAAAAGTTCGATTTTTCAGCCTGGGTTGAGAAACAAACCGAAAGCCAAAAATCTACAAGAAATGTACGGATAAGAAAAGCCCACGATTTCCCCCAAACATTTTGAATTTGATTTAAACCGGGGTCTCGTTGGCAATACTTCAACGGCTCATTCCGGTCTTGGGATCTTATAGATTGAAGAATTTAGGTAATTATTCTTCAGTTGGTGAGGTTTCAGAACGAGTCACAGTGCACCGTGACAGCCCCCGCCCGCTCCCCGGTAATCCGCACCGTGACGAGTGCACGCGTGACTACACTGCGAAGCCAGTGATAGGGAGCCAGTCTATACCATGTAGTGTCTGGAAACCTTTTCATTGCTGTGTGTTTCAAAGGGAAATACGGGTTCTCGTAATTTTTATGCACACTTTGTCGTTCTTTACCTTGCGTGCCCTATTTCGTGTCGTCTTGAAGGGGTGAGAACAGATTCAAATTCTCTCAAATCAAGGAGATTTTATCTCCATCACTCCCCTTTTGAACCGAATCCCGATAATATAAAAGTTGCAGAATCTTTAGACAATAAGATTTCGGATAAATTGTTTGTATTAGTTCAGCAAAATTGAAAGATGTTGTCACGTAGTCAAGTGAAGTAAATGCACTTTTCATACTAGCCCCACAAATAGGGCTGTGGTGGCTCTCTTTTACAATCTGTCTCTTATCTGTCGCCATCACAGCCCTACTTCAAGGCAAGTCTTAAATGCCTGAAATCCAAACAGCAGGATTGTCACAAACCTCGAATCCAAATATCTTCCGAAACGAGAATGACTCGACAATTTTACTTGCAGTTACACTGGCATATTCCTCGGAGTTTGGACTTTCATACGAGCACCCTAAAGCTTTCCAAAATCGTAAATTTTCAGATGTATGGCGCCTTGAAAAACCTGGCCTGTAGTATTACATGCTGACCACGGGTGATGCCATTTTAAAAACCGGGCAATTTGCATCCTTGTACCCGTAGGCCAATGCATGTAAACGCACAAATTTGTATGCTACATTTTACATTTTGGGGGGAGAGGGTGGGTTTTTTTTACTGTCGTTCTGTTGGAAAATTGAAGAAGTGATTACTTCTTCATAAAAAGCTGAAAATGATTTATTTCATCTTAAATCCTCATTTAAATGGTGAAATTGTACATTTTGCCCATCCACACTACAGAAGATCAGCATGCCTGATGACAGCAGCATGTATTACTATCAGCTGTATGACATCTTGACCAATTGCAACACACGTCCTACTTTTTCCTTGTTTTCCTGACCCCATCAAAATGAAAACCGAGCTGTGATTGGTCACTAGAATGGAAGCAAATTTGGCCAGTCATACTCAAGTCATAGTTCGGCTTTCATCTGTGGGTGACAGGAAAACATGAAGGAAAAGATAGGAGCTGTGTTGCTTTTTCAATTGTTGGCACAATCGAAACAGCTAAAATGTGCTTATGCGAGTTTGTACAAAGCTACCTGTATTAAATGTTTGTATAAACCTTACAGTTCTGGAAGTATGTCGTTCCCATGCTGGTAACTTGTGTAAGCAGAATATGTTTCTTATTTGTGTTATGGATGGAATGCCACAGGGGCATACGTCAGAGGAATTCTGTTTTGGCAAAAGCCGCAAAAAATCAAAGAAGGATGAGATATTTTCTCTAGAAATTTGCTGAGTATAGACAGGCCAGCTCAACTAACACCACAGCATTTGAAACCTCATCCGTGGTTGGGAGTGATACCGTAGTTTGGGCTTTACGAAACTCTGTCCATTTCTCGCGAATTACCTGCCGATTCCCCTTGATATGCTTGGCAGGACAGACCCCACTCTGTCACAATGGGGGCCTACAAGTACATGCAAGAGCTCTACCGCAAGAAGCAGTCGGACGTGATGCGCTTTCTGGCCCGCATCCGGACATGGAACCTGCGGCAGCTGTCAGCGGTTCACCGCGCCTCCCGACCCCTGCGCCCAGACAAGGCCCGGAGGATGGGATACCGGGCTAAACAAGGTAAAACCAACACGCAGGGTTGGGAATCATTCCTTAAACCTTAACCCTCCTATGCTGAAGTCACTCTTTGGGTCATTTGGTAAACACCTCAAAGAAGCACAGCTGTGTGGTGTTGTGCACTGCACCAACAGTCCCTCACAGGAATATCAGAGTGCACTTTTGTGCTGCCCAACAACTGTGCTTCACTGTTTCATGTGCATCATTGTGCAGTAAACCAAATGCAGTGAAGAGGACTGCACAAAAGACCCTGGGTCATTTTGTGCTGGCAATCTAATGTGTACACACTGAACCTGTGCATGTTTGAGTTCCATATAGAAACTACATGCTCACCAATGACTGTGGGCATTTGTGCACATTTGTGCTGTAAAACCATAGGAGGGTTAAAAAGTTCAAGTTGAGGGATTGTGCCAGTGGTGTCGTGATGGAGGTGTTTTGGAGTTCTTTGGGAGTTTCTGAATAACTGAATGCCTTACAGGAGACCAGTCAATCAAGTTCCAAGTCGAATGTACCTTACGACCCCTTGACTTGGAAGAAGCAAGGCAAAGTCGTTGGGTTGTGAAATTTGATGGATAGTGGTTTAATCTTATACCTTGACCCAATTGAACAGAATTCCACACAAAACAGTCCCCCCGTTGGTTGACTGAAGGACGGCATGTTTTACTTTATGACGTTCATCAATTCTCTTCTGCTGACAATAAAAACTGAAAAGCAAGTGGTATCCAGTTTACTTAAATCGTTCTGAACATTGTCGGTTTGCACCATGAATTGACCTGTCTTGTGTGCCAAGTTTGTTTGCGGATACGTCACGTTGATGTTGGCCGATCAAGATAGTTCACTTTGCGGAATGACCAACGACGTTTTAACAGCAGACAGCACTGAATGACGAGTTTTTCTTCTGTCTCCCCCCCCCCCCCCCCCGCTAGGATATGTCATCTACCGTGTGCGTGTGAGACGTGGCGGTCGCAAGAGGCCAGTACCGAAGGGTGCCACCTACGGCAAGCCCACCAACCAGGGCGTCAACCAGCTGAAGTTCCAGCGCAGCCTGCAGTCAGTAGCCGAGGTAAGACGAGATTCACTGGACCTTGGCACAACTTGGATGCACTGGTGTCACAGTTGGTTACATTTACTTGTTGAGCACCCATTATTTACTGCCAAATACTGAGCTAGTCAGGCGGGGCAAAATTCTCCCTACTCAACAGCGCGCAACTTGACCGTGTGTCAACATTTGATAATGACCGCTGAGATGTGATAATGCCTGCTGCGTTCCTAGATTTGAGTGAGCTGAAGCAGCAGAACTAACAGGTAAAGTTGTGACAATAACTGATTAATTTCTGGACGTATATGTCAATGGTGTTGCTTTTCCCAGGAACGGGCGGGCCGGCGTTGCGGCGCCCTCCGGGTCCTGAACAGCTACTGGATCGGCGAGGACTCCACCTACAAGTACTTCGAGATCATCATGATCGACCCGTTCCACAACGCCATCCGTCGCAACCCGGACACCAGGTGGATCTGCAACCCCGTCCACAAGCACCGGGAGCTGCGCGGCCTGACCTCGGCGGGTAAATGCCCACTTCCATCCTTTCCCCCGCAGCCCCTTAACATAATGCAAAGTGTTGCGACAACTTTGCACTAGAAGCCGTCTTGGGCCCTCAAGTCGCCTTGGCTACTTTGTAATCCATTGCCTAACTTTCGTTGTTTTGTCTCCTGAGGGCGCTTAAATGTACAGCCATTTTCAAAATAATTAGTGAACTTGTCACACATTATCCTGCTATGGTGGACACAAAATGACATCACATTCCACATCATAGAGGACCACATGTCGCAACTCTATAAATGGTTCTTCCTGCATGTAAGATGCATATCACACAGTGTATCCTGTATAAGACTGTGTAAGATTCCTGTATATAACATGAAGCCAACAAGCAGAGATTTTGAATGGAGTAAGTTAGGCAGAGGGTACACTGAAGGTACTCCTGTAATGGTCTCTCAGGAGGCATGCTCAGTTTGCGTTATAGACAGGTGTTATGGTCACTTGAGGAGGCATGCTCAGTTTGCGTTATAAACAGGTGTTATGGTCACTTGAGGAGGCATGCTCAGTTTGCGTTATAAACAGGTGTTATGGTCACTCAGGAGGCATGCTCAGTTTGTGTTGATGAACATGTGTAATGGTCACTCCAGGAGGCATGCTCACTTTGTGTTCATAAACAGGTGTTATGGTCACTCAGGAGGCATGCTCAGTCTGTGTTGATGAACAGGTGTAATGGTCACTCTTGGAGGCATGCTCAGTGTGTGTTGATCCGGTGTATTTGCCCCTTAGATAAACTGTTTGGAATGCAGATTTGCCAATTTGATCTTGAACGAACAGATGATACCAAGGACGTATTTTCCGTTTCCTTCCAGGTAAGAAAAGCCGCGGTCTGGGCAAGGGTCATCTGTACAAGCAGACGATCGGCGGGTCGCGCCGCGCCGCTTGGAAGCGACGCAACACCCTCTCCCTCAAGCGCTACCGTTAAAGCTTCACGAGGAGTGAACGGCTGGGAAGATATCGTCGCACTTGTGCACCGGTTCCAGGATAAAATTACGGATGGTTTCTTGGGGATTTTAGCAGGAAGCCTGTCTTTGTGCTTCTACAACTTAAAGGTCGCTTGTTATTTGCAAAAGAAATGAGCGGTACCTTTGACTACAGAAAATTATCCTTTTGGGCCAGCGAGACAGTTTGTGAAATAAAAAAGGGAATAGAGCCAACATTAAAAACACCGTGGAGTGTCGGAAAAAAAATGATCAGAGAGTGTTTTGTTTTTCGGTATGACTTCTGTGTTCCCTACTCCAGCACATAATAAAACCACTCAAAAAGTTAAGGACCCTTTTTGAGTGTGTTTACTTTTTTTTATGAGATATGCTTATGTTACTGCTGAAAATACCCCAGTACAACTGTCCTAAATGTCTTCAAACACACTGTAATCAATTTCACATGCGGTTGGTTTCAATTGTTGCATAGTGTCTCTTGCGTCACTGCTCATCCTGAAATTACAAGGGGAGAAAACAAAGTGGCCCTTACCTTTTTTTGAGTCCATGTAGTTTACAGTCGACTCTTGTTACAACAAAGTTGCAGGGACCGGACAAGTTACTTTGTATTTAATCAGGACTTTTGTTCTGAAAGGATTAGCAAAACAAAGAAAAAGATAAGAATTCAAGAAATTGGGATCCTTGAAATCTGTTCTTTGTAACAGTATGTTGTTATGACGGTGTTCTTTATAATTCTTTATAACGAGAGTCGACTGTGATTCTGTTGTCCAGTGATGCTGCCCCCAGAAAAGCGGTTGGTTAGATTTAAAAAACAGGAAACCCCTTAGCTACTCGTGTGTAGAATAAAAAAAATGCCCTGATTTACCCTCATCCCCAGAAAGAGTAAAAGAATAAAGAAACCCCCAATTCCCCCCCCCTCCCCAGAAAATGACTTACAAATTGTTTGTGGATCCATCCTTCTCCCCAGCGAAAAAAAGTTGTGGCTATGTTCGGAATAAACTCTATAATGGATTGACTCCACTCTCCCCCCTCCCCCATTGCTGATGAATATTGAAATTCTCATCAGCATACAACTCTAACAGGCGGTTGAAATAAGGTTAACCGATATAAGAAGGTGCGATTTGAATGTTCGTATTCCCCTAAACTGATTGCGGCTACCGTGACTATACCCAGCAAGAAATAAACTGAGGGGTCCCCCCAACATGTCCAATCCCTACACACATTCCAGACTATTGTTACTTAACACATCCCCCCTCCAAGATGTCTGAAAGGAATTCCCCAGATTCCTGCGAGACAATGACCAACACAAAGCAGGGGGGGGGTTCTCTCCGTCTCGTACCTTGCTGCATATGACCGTGACAGGGGAGATTTGTTGTAACGATGTGGTTGTGAGTTGTCTTCCCTTTGAAGGAACCGGCAATAGACAAGACTAGTTTGTGAATCGGTGGAGTGAATGTAAACAAAAGTAAATTGGAACAAAAATTAAAAGGATCGGAATGTCTGCTGCCGCCAACATCACAAAGTCTTCCATTGATTTCAGACTGCCGGTGTCTTTACATCGATCCATAGTAAACTCAAGGGGGTGGAGGGAGGAAGGGTTTGTCCTGGAAAGTATCCTGGCTCGTTGAGGGTGAAAATATTCCAAATCTCCCCTTCAAAAAACTGGTTCTAGATCCGCTTCTGTACATATGCAGCAAGGTATGAAACGGAGAGAACCCCCCTGCTTTGTGTTGGTCATTGTCTCGCAGGAATCTGGGGAATTCCTTTCAGACATCTTGGGGGGATGTGTTAAGTAACAATAGTCTGGAATGTGTAGAGGGATTGGACATGTCGGGGGGGTACCCCTTGGTCTCATTTCTTGCTGGGTATACTTCTGTGGCCGGCCAGGAGTCCACTTTGAAAAGAAAAGAGCCATATAGCTGAAGAGTATTCATTTTGCTGGTAGGCAACGCAAGCCTTTGGTAGTCGTTCATAAACCAGCGAAATGCATTTCCGACCCAAGGAACCTGCTACGCTATAAAAATTAGCGCCCTCTCAAGGTCAAGCTCGAGTTCATTGCATAGCACTGTGAGGGAGCCATTGAAATTAATTAAGGAAATTGTTGATTGGCTGCTTATTGCTGTTCAATGCTGTATAAACCTCGGAGTCACAGGGGATCGGGCCCTTTGAAGTTCTCGTGATCAGAACTGCCCTGCCAGTGAGCAGAAGACATGTGGACGTGACATGTTCGAGTGGTCACAGCTCCATGGTCTGGTCTTTGCTAATTAATTAGAGCATGGAGGAAGGAAAACAGAGTGATTAGAGGAAGTTACAAGCGCTCTGATTTTGTGGTCTTTCGTGTAGTATAGACGCTTTTCTGTTTTGTCACAATCCTGCTGGACCGCAATGACGGTGTTGTGATGCTAATGAGTGAATGGTGTTGTGATGGTAATTCACTTTATTCAAAACAAACTAGTCAAGCGTGCCGTGTTCGTACGTGTGCTTGCACATTATCGGAGCTGCCCGTAGGAATGTATGCGATCACCGCGGCCGAGGCGGTCTACGCGTGGTGGTATTGTTTACATTTAGTGCAATCCAGTACGTGGGTGGAAAGGGTCTATAGCCTACATGACCGTCTGACCCCTCTATTGATCCGTTTGTCCTCCTTTGTTCCCCTCGCATCGAGCTCAGCTTGCCCGCTCATTCACATGTGCAGCACACGGCGTTTGTGTAACAATACAGTTGCAAGCGGACTCGACTCCCAGCCAGTAACGCGTGCACTTTTATATAGGCCATTCATGCATGTGTAGATGTATGTCTGACACAGCTGAGCGCAGCTAACTGGGTGAGAAACAGACACTTTCTAGCCGTCAAATCACATGAGCCCCCGCGCTCAGTTGACAACGTGTCTGAGGCCAACAAGCAAGAATTTGACGGGGAATCCCGAGTTGGACTGCTTTTCGAAGATCGGGCTAGTTGGGGCAGGTTCGAGATAGATTTTGACGATTCACCTGTGGTAAGTTTGACCATGATGGACGGTAGCGATATAGCTCGGTCCGACCAGATAACGAGGCAACAGGTGGCCTGAGCATACTTTGGAACTACAAGAAGATCCTTGCCGACTACTGTGCACGACCCCCTCCCCAGAATGCTTTACTTGTTGTAGTAATTGGAGGTACCTAGCTACAAACAGCAGAGAACATAAACTCATTTACTGTACATATAGATGTATAGTTATACATAGGGCTGCGCTGATATTCACGCTGTATTTGTATCATTAGGTGCAACGTGCCTTTCACACTTTTGAGCTCGAAAGTACACCAGCATAATCTCACAGGGTTACATATCATCCTTTTGGAGAACGAGTTTTCAAAATAAGCAACTGCCCTGAGAAAAGCTGCAGACCTGCCAACCTGTCGTTCTCCTTCCTCAGGTCAGGCATTACCACACAAGAGATTAAAAGGTATTTAAATGAGCCCTCGCGGTTCATTTCAAATTCTAATCTATTATGATTGTGACGATGCCTGACCTTAGGAAGGGGTACAATAGGTTGGCAGGTGTGCTTGAATGCTGAAGGCGACGGGCAGAGGACGCCAGGTGTCGTTTTCTCTAAAGCAAAGTGTTCCGTGATTTTGTGCTCACGTCGACCGTAGGCCTGGAGACAGTGCAGAGGTCATGCATGAAAGGTCTACATCAAACCCCAAGACCCTCAATTGTGCGAATCTTGTGTGTCGTTGCATGTACATAAACCATGGTAAATCGTCAGGCCTTAAGACATTCTATTGCTTGGGCGAAGTTTGGAATAAAAGAAACAATGTCCACGTGTTTTTTCGTGGTCTCTTTTCCTCAGACAGGAAGCCGGAAAATGGATGAAATGGCGGAAGCACCGGGAATAACATCAGAAGAAAGTGTTGCAGCCACGACGAGAAAGGACCGACACTTCCACTGCGAAGTTTGTGGCAAGTACTTGGCGAGTAAACAGACTCTGGCAAAGCACATGTACATCCACACCCGGGAAAAGTGGTTCGTCTGCGATTTTTGCGACAAGGATTTCAGCACGAAAGGCCGGCTGAAGCAACACAGACGGATTCACACCAACGACAGGCCGCACGCCTGCGAGGTCTGCGGCAAGTCCTTCACGACGGGCAGTTACCTCAAGACACATCTGAAGACCCACTCGGACAACAGGCCCTACGCCTGCAACCTCTGTCCCCGATCCTTCAAGTACCCCAGCAGCCTGAAGATACATCTGGTTTCCCACACCGGAGAGAAGCCATACTCCTGCGACATCTGCGGCAAGGCCTTTGCGCACAATGTGACCCTTACGCAACACATGCGGTCCCACTCCGACCACAGGCCCTTCACGTGCGACCTCTGTCCACAATCCTTCAAAAGCAGGTCCGGTCTGAAGACGCACCTTAGAGTCCATTCCGGAGAAAGACCATATGCGTGCGACGTATGCGGCAAGGCCTTCTCCAACGGTACCTACCTTAAGAATCATAAGGTTACCCACAGCGATTACAAGCCGTTCAAGTGCGACCTCTGTCAAAAGTCGTACAAGTTCAAGATCGATCTGACGATTCACAAAAGGGTCCATACGGGAGAGAAACCCTACAGTTGTGGTGAATGCGGGAAGGCCTTCACACAACAGGGTCACCTTCGGTGTCACAGAAAGACCCACTCGGATGAGAAGCCGTACGCGTGTGATCAGTGTCAACGCTCGTTCAAAACTAGATGTGGTTTCAAGCAACACTACAGACAGGCCCACACTAACGAGCGACCGTACACGTGCAGCGTCTGCGGCGAATCCTTTCCGTTCAGCTGGAGACTCAAACGACACCTTATGACTCACACTGGCGAGAAGCCGTACACGTGCGAACACTGCCAACAGTCCTTCACAGTTAAGGCTTACCTGGTGCTGCACGAAAGAACCCACACCAACGAGAAACCGTACATCTGCGGTATCTGCGGCAGGGCTTTCTCCAGCGGCTCATGCCTCAACAGGCACGCGACAACCCACAGCGAGGCCAGGCCGTTCACATGCGACCACTGCCCGAGGTCGTTCAAGATTAAAAGCGACCTGACACGGCATCTACGGTTCCACTCCAACGACAAACCGTACGCCTGCGGTGTCTGTGGCAAATCTTTTGTGGAGCGGAGAAGCCTGAAGGCTCACATGATAACCCACACGGATGAGAGGCCATTCACCTGCGACTACTGCGAACGGTCTTTCAAGTATAATATCTGCCTGGTAAGGCACCGCCGAATCCACACGGGAGAGAAACCGTTCTCTTGCGACATCTGCGGTAAATCATCCGCCTATAAAAAGGTCATCACTTTGCATCGTCGGATCCACACCAAAGAAGAGCCACAATCCGGCGGCATTTGTAGCTCTGGAGTTTAAAAACGTAAGAGTGAAAGCTTTTGAAGGTCATAAGGAGTGACTGGCGCGTGCAGACTAGCGACCAGTTTGGGGAAAACGTCTACGCAGAAACAACCCAAATGTTGGTTTGTTTTCAGGGGAAAGCGAGTTTTTTGTGCTTTTACTGCGTTTCATTGTCTCTTCTTACGTGAAAAGATTGATGTGATGTTACGTGCCCGAGACGCGTGCATTTCACAGTCGTTTGCTAACCAGTGAAGTGCGCACTTCCGACCAAAAGAGCCGCTCTTGCTAGGAAACTTGCGCCCTCTTTAGTTCAGATCGCGGTTCTTACGTATTTTAACTGTATTGTTTAATTCATTGTTATACCCTCCACCCTTCTGTTTGATATCTGCACCGTTTAGAGACAGGAATATAAAGGATTTTTAGTAGTAGTAACTCGGGTCGTGTATATACCCCGTACACCCCCTCTAGCGACAAACTTGTGTCATATATCCGATTGCCACGTGAATGTATTTTCATTATTGTAGTGTTAATGACGGTATTCTTAAATAATGCTTATTACCGGGCATTGCGGGCAATTTTAGTCAGACTCCTGAAGAAAAGCAATTTTCAACTGATAAGGCCACCCTGTACATCTATCAAATAAAACAGAGGTCGCAATAAAATGCCTTTTCTTTTTAATTAAACGGAGCGCCTCGACATTTTTTAACGTCCGCGAAAGATTTTGTGTGCTGGTCTAACACATTACACGAGGCACCTACAGAAGTCGACGGAAACAGGATTGAAAGCGGAGCGAACTCTTTGCCTCGGTTGGCTTTCGAGGAGAATCCCCAGGATCCGGGGGAGGGGGGGATGGGGGCAATCGGTGGTAATGAATTTTCACCCTCTTGACTGTTTGGAGCCTCATCGATAGTCAACATCATTCATTTCCCTGTGTAATGTGGGAGGGGGTTAGCCGACCATCGTTGACATCAATCCGGCGGGTTGGTGTCGCACCAAACTGTCGTTTTCATTTCTTTTCCCAATTAGTGGAAGATGGATACATTGTATAGGCCTATCTGATGAGCGGACTCGCTTTGGTAAACCCACGACACAAAACCGTAGACAAGAGGCTGAAGTAGCAATTAGGCTTCATGGATCGGCCTTGACGAGTCCTGAGGGACGATCGAGCTCTTTGCCAACCTGTGAGGCTCGCAAGATAGGCCTCGTACTTTCAAGCAACAGCGACACTACGCTTTGCGTACACGTACCTAGGAACTCTCCAAACCCAATGCCTCATGGAAGAAAACGACACCGCTCATGCATTTGAGAACATGGAAATACATAATGTGATCTGACTTTGGAAGTCATTGAGCTCATTCAAGGCCCAAAAATGTACATCGCACATGCCACATTGAACTGTTGAGAGATCTTTATTCGTCCACCAGACAAAATCCCTTGAGGTGTCACTCTTTACATGCATTTATGTAACACATTAAATATTTAAATGAAACCTTATGATTTAAATACATCATGGATAGACGTAGTCGAGACGCATCGTTTACCGTGTACACAATAGCACGGACTTATCATTTAATTTTTGAAAACAGCTGATGCCTGTAGGAGCACCATGTCTTTCACGGCCGGCTTTTCATCTCGCGAGTACAAATGCCATCGGCTAGATCAGTCCACAAACCGTTCTAGAAAATCTAATACGGGTGGACATGCCATAACACTTGAGCAAATTCGAGTTTGAGTTGCGCGGTTGTATTTTTTTTATCTTACACGACGCTTATTGCGGAACCAGACCTCAATGCTATCCAAAGTATTGATTTTCCCGTCAAAAATACATGCGAGTAAGATTTATTACTAGCGGCGAGGCGTAATACACCTTGTGGATTGGTTACAGATCCTTACGAATACTAACACTGATGTGTTCTGCAGAGAGACCCATTCCGCTGTGCTTACTGCTGGTACAGAAAGACCTTTGCTTGATTTGCTCACAATCAACAGCTCCAACGCTGCGAAAACTACTAGGTTTCCTGTTCAAAAGGCAACAAGCTAAAAGAAAAGTTGCCTTGTGAAAGATAAGTGTGATGCCATAGATTTACTCTAAAAAATCTCTTTAAATAGTTATGAATCTGTAAAAAAATACTGAGGCAATAATTTCGACGAAAGAAACATGCCTACCGTGGGGTTTGAACCCACGACCTTCAGATTTTGAGACTGACGCGCTGCCATCTGCGCCAATGAGGCCTAGTACGTTTTGACATATTTATTTTATAGTTGTGAAGGTTTTGGAAGATAGGTGCGATTTAGTGTGAAAACCCTGCTGATGATGGTCCAATGTAGAATATACAGTACTCTAAAAAAATTACTTTACAAATAATTATGAAATCTGTTAAAAAACTGTGCAGTGTTTTTGGACGGAAGTAATGTGCCTCCTGTGGGGTTCGAATCCACGACCTTCAGATTATGAGACTGACGCGCTGCCAACTGCGCCAAGGAGGCCCGGCATTTGTTCGATACATTTCTTATTTAGTTGTCAAGGTTTTGGATGATAGCTGCGATTCAGTGTGAAAACCCTGCTGATGATGGTCCAATGTAGAATATACTCTAAAAATTACTTTACAAATAATTAGGAAATCTGTTAAAAAATATTCAGTATTTTTGACAGAAGTAATTTGCCTCCTGTGGGGCTCGAACCCACGACCTTCAGATTATGAGACTGACGCGCTGCCAACTGCGCCAAAGAGGCCCGGCATTTGTTCGATACATTTCTTATTTAGTTGTCAAGGTTTTGGATGATAGCTGCGATTCAATGTGAAGACCCCGCTGGTGATGGTCCAATGTAGAATATACCCTAAAAATTACTTTACAAATAATAAGAAATCTGTTTAAAAAAATTCAGTATTTTGACGGAAGTAACGTGCCTCCTGTGGGGCTCGAACCCACGACCTTCAGATTATGAGACTGACGCGCTGCCAACTGCGCCAAGGAGGCCTGGCATCTGTTCGATACATTTCTTATTTAGTTGTCAAGGTTTTGGAAGATAGGTGCGATTCAGTGTGAAAACTCTGCTGATGATGGTCCAATGTAGAATATACTCTAAAAATTACTTTACAAATAATTAGGAAATCTGTTAAAAAATATTCAGTATTTTTGACAGAAGTAATTTGCCTCCTGTGGGGCTCGAACCCACGACCTTCAGATTATGAGACTGACGCGCTGCCAACTGCGCCAAAGAGGCCTTGCGTTTATTCGATGTTTTTATTATTTCGTTGTTAGGATTTTCGAAGGTAGATTCGATTCAGTGCGATAACCCTAAATTTATTTAGCAGAAATTAGTGCTTAAAAAATTCATGTGCATGTACTAAGCAAGAATCGGTTTGCAACCACTCTTGAGAAAAGTTATACTTAAACTGATTGCACGAAAATATGCCTGGTACCCTGCTTTTCTTCAGCAAGCACTTGGCGGCATTCGGCAATAAGTAATAGACCATATTCGCGGCGTCCCCAATTTCAGTCGTATTCGCCAACGTAGTGTATTTATTTGAAAGCGTTGAAGTCAAAGAACTAGACTATATTTTTCGATTCCATTCCGACTCCGCAAATCATCTGGTACCACCCCATTACGGGTATCGAATTGGTACTGTACGTTCAAGAATACGACTGAAATTGGGGACGCCGCGAATACGGTCTATTCTGTGGAACTGAGGCTGGATGAATGGACCGGGAGCACCGTGGTGACGAATGTCACGATGGTGACGATCCATTGGAGTTGGTGGCGATTGAAATTGTGATTGATGCCACTGTGGATGTCGCTGGCGAGCACGATAAACCATAACACTCGATGCCAATATGTCGGCCATGCATGATGTCGTGACGAAATCCTCTGATTCGTGCCTTCGGGGCTAAGCTCGGCCTCTGTGGAAACGGGGAACTTATTTACGTTTGCCCATAATGATCTTGAGGGTATTGATCTAATGATGAAAGACAAACATGCGTCGTGTTTGATTAGCGCCTGGTGTGTAGTGACTGTGCTTATGAAATGCGCCTTGTTTTGCCTGGATGAATCTCGCCCTGCATCACGGTCTAATAACCCAGCAACCAGCCACCGTGCGGAAAGCTAGGAGCGCGCTTGTTGTTGGAAGCCGGCCCGCGGCTTGGGGATTCCAAACATGCCACCACGGCATTCATCGCCAGAGACCTCGGAAAACCTGGTGATAGAAAGGTGGGGAGTGTGCGCTTAGGAGAGGCCGGTTGTTGTTGAAGTGAAGGGTGAATTAAAGGCCCGAAGCACCAATGTTCCGCAGGCCGTACCGCCGCCGATCTCAAAGAGGCACTGCATTCCACTTGCGTGGGTACACAAGGGCTGCCCGGTTCGCAAGTGTGACGTCACTCCAGTTTAAACCACGCCCATTGCACATGCACTGCACTGTAGAGTTACATGCATTGATCCCCGTTTACATGGCATCATGGAACTGGAAGTTAACGCACAACTTCAGCGATCGCCCAATGGGAGCCTGCAAATCGTTGTGCGTCTGCCTTTGTGACGAAGTCACTTACGAACCGGATAAGTGCCAAAAGTCACACTTGATATGGGATGAGATCAGGTCTCCAGTCTAACCTGAACAGCTGTCGAGATTGCACCTAACAGTCATCGTATTCTTCACCTCGTTCCTGGGGGGGCTTCACACATTACTTTCAACTGACTTATTTTTAGCAATGGCCATTTGCCCTTTCTATCACAGATGAGAACTTGGTCCCAGACCAAAGAAATGCCCCAGCCAGACTGAGTTCACACAAGAAAGTTAATAACGTCGGTTTGGCCCATTCCAAATGAAGCAATATGGTGTAATTCGGCCGTGGACGCCCGTGAACAGGTGCCACGCGCTCGTCACATGCCTATTCAACCATAGGGTGGTGTCGTTATTTCCAAAATGCACGTCTGCGTCAGGCTGAAGAATGTGCGTATGAGCGCGTTGCCAACCAGTTTTGGATCAGTCGACATGGAATAAACTCGGAGTCTTTACTCTCCAGCTTTGTTTTTGGGGTCATTCCTAAATTCAGAGGAAATTCTAAGCTAGATTCCGCTTTAAAGTCTCTGATTCACAAACATTAAAATAGACTGACAGATATCATAGGAGAGACTGGATCAAAAATACAAAAGTTTAGAGTTTCGCTCAAGAATTTGGCTGCTATTTGACGAACCCGGGCCTCGTGGTGGCGGGAACACAAGCAGAGACGAGAACCAGGCTAGTGTGTCACGTCAGAAAGCCTCTGCCGCAGGCAGGATGGGGCTGAGAATGCTGCAGAGACCAGGCTAACCTGCGGGGCGAACCGCCCGATTGATTTTCCGATCGGCATGTAGCACTAAGGAATGACGCGGTATAAGCGGGCCCACACACCCCCGAACCACTATCGGTGCAAACCACCTGATTCTCTCCATCAAGTAGCGTGCTGTCCGCCACGCGTGCATCACCGGGCCTGCGCGCCACCTACGTGACGCGATTGTTAAAAGCATCAAGCCACCCGGCAACTTCATTCGATCACTGGCTGTCGTGCGAGCGGGAGAGGGGATATCTTACTGACCGTGCGTTACGGGTGACAGGCTGTGTTGTGCCCGGTCGAAGAGTGTTCTCTAGAGACGCCTGGCTCCATGCAAAAAGGACTACTCGCCATGTGGGAGCTGCAACTTGTTTTTGCTCTGGTCGTCAATTTTGGTAAGTCGTCAATACGCTCCAAATGCCTCTGTTGTGAATATTAAGCTATAGGCCTAGAGGGATGAGTTCAAATCAAATACATTTTGAGATTTGCTATTTATCTTTTCTTTGAAGTCTTGCAAAGCAGGTTGATAAAGGACAAACCAGACTTGTCAGCTTAGGTAAAATGGATGGATAAATCGGTGCTTGCTTATGGGCGTCGTGATTAAGGTACTTGTCATAATTAATGGGAGGGCTGCAGGCAACAATGGAGGCAGGGTATCGATGCCATATGTACTCGGTATGTGCCCGGCTGGCGGTGAAGTACAGCGTGAACGACCCATTATCCACACCACACACTGGCTTCCGGCTCTTTCCCTCTGAAAATACATTTCCTTGTCAGAAGTAGAACCTAACAGTTTCCTGACTGAAGCTTAGCTCTACTATTGTGAAGTGGACACATCTTTATGTTGATTCCACAGAGACAAAACGGGTGTTCCACAAAAGTGCGCCACCAAGAGTTTGCAACGCGATGGCCTGTCAAATGCGCGAAATCTGTCGACCTAGTACGCGTTTGGAAAGGGTCGACAAATATCCCGCTTTGTGATTGGCCAACGTGTTGTAAACTCTTGGTGGCATACTATTGTGAATCGCCAATCCCTAAAGATCCCTCTAAAGGAGGACCTAGATGGGATCTTTCATTGATCGAAAACGGATAATCGTTATCATGGGACCACTTAATAGGGTGCTATTTAAAACGCGTCCAATTCCTAAGAGAAACACTCCAGTCTCCAGGGACTCGGTCATCCGCTGATTACATCTCTGATCGTTTTGTGGAAGACATGATTGTTCGATATATGTCTATGAACAGCTCACAAACACCAATTATCTGCTACGACTTTCACTTCTCCATATACAGCAATCTGTGCGTTGTGAACTGAATCGGTTCCGAATGTTCAACTTGCGCTCACGTTGCACTACACCAAATACGCGCCCTTAGAGAACGTGCAAAATCGGACCGAAATAACGCCGCCTGTTGACTCTCGTGAAGAGGTTGGCCTCCGTTTTTTCACTGGGAATAATTCAAGATTAATGCCAGAAGATCACTTTTCGTTTCAATTTCATAAGGGTTAGCCACGAATAATTTTTTCATTCGCCTTTGAACGAAGATCCCCCCAAAATAGCAGTAAAACTAGGCGCTCATTTCTTAATTTAGCCTCCGGCCTCTATCCAAAATTGGTCCGCAATTTGGGGCTTTTTGTGAAAGAAATATCCCGAACTGGAAACTATCTGTCCTAAATTTGGGATTGTTGATAGAAATATTTCTATGATGGCTCCTGATTATGGCCTGTCTTATTGTAAAAAATCCCGTGGGATCACAAAACATTAATGAGCGCGCGCGCAGAAATACAACGATTTGGTGGAATGCACCCTTCAGTCTTCAAAGAGGCGTAGAACGCGCGCATTCCACCTGTCCACGAGCGTTGCCCCACCACAGTTAATGTCTTTGTTGTCGAATTACACTATACGGAGTACTTTACTAACTTCGAAACTTGTTGTCCATGGCGATAGAAAAATAGGATTCCCTCGTGCCTCAAGATCACCACTCAAAACGCCACCCAGAACCAGCTTCAAAGAACCAGCTTCATTCATCGTCAACAAGATTTCCCCTGTGGGACGTTTTCCGGTTGAAAACGGCTTAATATACATATACAGCATCACTTCCTGCGTTTCATGCGCGCTCGCGTTGTTTTTATCGATTCTAGGGGGAAACAAAAATCGATGGATGCATGATTCTAGTCCCGAAGTTGTTGACTCTTTGGTTCAGGGGACACTTTGGGACGGAACCGAGAAGATAACGATGCATACGATATTGGGTAATCAGTGGGATGTCGTCGTGGTAAGCCTTGATGTGGTAAGCCGTTAGAGTTCTGTATTCTCTACTCTACATTAAAAATGCCGAAGCAGGATGTGTTCTGCACGCAAAGTGTGTAAACTATGGTAAGTCGGTACTTATATATGCGCTGAACAGTCCTCTGCTCCAAGGTCGCTGATCGAACAATTTTTTTTTGCCAAGTCTCTGTTGTCTCTCGCGTTATTTCTTGCTGCATTATGGTCGGTCATTTTTATGATTGGTTCCGGGTGGCACACTTACTTCCATGTCAGTGGTTCCCTCTACGTACGAGCTCATGGAAAAGGCTATTTATAACCAGCAACGTTACCGCACTGCAAAAAATAAATTGGTGTTGATTTAACCTCTCGGTATTATGGTTTCGTGCTCTGATAACACCTGGAGTGTTAACTTAAAACCACAGTTTTTGCAGGCTGGACAAGTTTAATAGAGAGGCGACCATCAATTTGCCGACCACTGCTCAATTTCCCCTGGTGTCCTATGCACGAAATATGTCCTGGCTACCGGGCAACATCGACCGATATTTGACCAAATCTCGTCGGTCGAACTTACCCAATGGTGCAATAGCCAGTGACCCACTGACCCAAGAGACGTGACAGTGAACGACAGTACCACCGGTAAAACTAGCACGATTGGGCTTAGAAATCGATTTGGAGCGGTTCTGCCCCATCGTTTAGGCCGTTAGGCCTACCGAAAAAAAAATGGACAAGAGCTCCAATATATCTGTTGAGCTACACACCTAGGCAAGATATGAGACATATTGTTACTGTCCTTGCAGATTTCGATGTCCATAGCTGTCCCACATAACATTATAGTCACAAGCAACTACCGTACATAATTCCAAACATACGATGAAGGTTTGGAGTGACTTGGAGGCGTTGTACGTGTAAAGGTCGTGATATGTATACCTCGTACAGTGGTCCTTTTTTTTTCGAGTGAATGAAAGAGGATTAAAAACCACTGAATAACGTCATCATGCTGTTTCATGCTGTTTCGTGCTTCTCCACTGAGCGCAAACCGAGGAAACCTCTTAGTGTTTTATGCGTGAAGCGTGACTTCTACCCCATCAAGGCTAAACGAGAGAGAGAGAGAGAGAGAGAGAGAGAGAGAGGGCAAGGTTAGGTTTTTCTTGTCAATTCACAGCCCGGTTCGCTGAAGAGCATTCATGTTTGCTGTCTAATTCCCCTCCGCTGTCGACGAGGCGCGTGTCTCGTGAGGCGTTCTGTCGGATGCAATGCATCGCGGGGATTTTGCTTGGTGATACACTGGGCACTGAGGCGCGGGTAATGTTCTCGTTCGTGTCTGCGGACATTCTCGCTGGATTCACCTTCGATGCTGCTAACGCTTATCAGCGAAAATTGCCCCGGATACCGAAAGAAAACCCCCACTTCGCTCCGACCGCTGCCTCTAATCTCTTCCCGAAAGCCAGCACGGCCAGCCGTCCGCAGCTAGCCATGATCAATGTGACGGTACATAGTAACGGACAGATCGTGTCAACAACAACGACTTGTACTGAAGAACCTTTTCAGAACTGTTTCCTCTTTCACGTCGCCCCATTGCTGTCACACTCAATCAAGTTGCCAGTTACGTACAGAACCAGTCGGTTCGCCGGCCGTAAATGCATGTGTTTATGGGTGTCGCTAGGTAGACAAATATTTGAGCATCATGCCATGGCAGCACTTCTTCCCACGCCGAGATCGACGTACATTCTTTTGCCCCTTGCGCAGAAAAATCTCTCGCATGCCTGCTCTGCGCGTACTGCTAAACAAACCCAGTGGAAAACATAACCGAGCATTGGCTACATTTTCGTTTGAAAATTTGGTATAAGGCTAATAGGGTTGCACTGGCTGGTTCTAACAAAAGTAAGGTGGGATTGCTGCGAGACAATGTAGCGGAAACAGTCACGACGGGCGGTTCGGCGAGCAAATATTCAGGAAATTCTCCCGGACGGCAGTAGTCATTCCGTGTGATTGTACGAGTCTACTGGCATCGCGCGAAGATCTTAGCCATCACCTAAACTCCTTATCACGCCATGCTGTCTCCTGCGAACAACGCAAAAAAAAAAAACCCAGGGGAATAAGCAGAGGCCGGCAGGCACGTGCACCGGCTTGGTGATGGCAAATGAAAGCTAGTGTTACACTATCCTCGTGCTTCGGGGAACTAGACAAGACATGGCGCCAGCTCTGCTGGTCGAAATCGTGTGCGGAATCGCTAGGGTTGTCCCACGTGCAGGGGAGAAGAAGAAACATAATCGAAAGATGACAAGTTTTGGATGGCAACTCAGGGTTGATGATAATATCAACTTTCGCCTGAGGGGACGGGGAAGGGTCTCGTCTTACTTCTCGCTTCGCTGAGCTGCGTCGCTTGCCATTTGTAGGTAAAACCACTGAGGAGGAATATCTCTAGCTGGAAACAACCCACGGGTAAAAATTTAACGTTGTTTTTTATTTCAGCGGCAGGCGACTCTTCGACCATGCGGCTGTTTATGTGTTGAGAACTGATTGGTGGATTAAGACCAAGCTTCAGTTTGTCGTGTGTTCGTTCTAGTCTATGCTCGAAGGTTATGGCCTTTTGTCACTTTAACTGCAGCTGATGGTGCACCTTGCGGCATCTCCGCCGATTGTAACATGTTCTCAATACAACAGTGGCAAACCCTAACATGGAGTCTCAATTCCCTATAAGCCCTTAGCTGGACCAAGAGAGGGCGCAGTCTTCCTAGTAACAGAGGCTGCTTGGGTCGGAGCTTCACTTCGCTGGTTCACAAACGATTTTGAAAAACACACGTTATGGTCGCAAACAAAAACAAAACCAATGAAGGGGTGCTTCTGCTGAAGGCGGATATTTATCCGAAAAAGGAATGCGTGGCAGTTTACACCTTACATCCTAGGATGCCATCCAAGCTAGCAAAAAGCCTGCTCCGCTGGAATGCGGAGTGAACCTGTAAAATTTTAACATCACTGGACTCAGTAGTGCGGTTGTTTTGTACAGCCGGCCAAGGAAACACCCCGGATATCAAAACATGTGTGTGTTACTATGGCGTCGCAATAACATCTGCCTCTCAGGTTAATGTCTGACCGATACTCAAGCGAGAGTGATACTGTGAAAAATGAATCTTGAAATTGGATCAGGACTCAGATGTGTTCGGTTTTAAAGCCACAGCTTTGCGGCTGACGTGGGGAGTCGACGATAAACCAGAACTTCAGAAGGCTTGTGTCAGGCTCATTTGTCTCAGGAGAAAAGCGATGGTCTTTTGTCCTTACTTCACAACATCATCCAGATATAGCGGCGTCTCCGGCCCTTCAAAAAGAAGACGCGATGTGTCTGTTTAATGGCACGGCGATCAATTCTTCACTCCATCTGCGCAGTCCGGAAATGCGCTAAAGTGCTTTTTATTGCGTCCGATTAAACGCCGTTTCCGTGGGAACGGAGACACCGTGCAACGCGCTGTTGCGTCACCATGGGGAGAATCAACGGCGAGGACAGTGACTTGAGACGAAATCTTCGAATGGCCTACTCTGATGTTTCATAGTCTGGTTTACATCTTTTAGGGTACAATTACCAAGGCGCTAACCCAGATTCACGCGTCTGATTCATAGACCGACACGTGTCGCGGACTTCATTATCCCTTTGAGTGCAGTTCCACACAACTCAGTCCTATGGGGGCACAATTTGGACACACACCACAACGATATGAGGAGGAATGGTCTAATCCTTACAGAGATGACGAGGACGGAACTGAAGGATGGTCTGCCCATCATTAAATTCTGACACAAGAAATCTGATACTTCATGACATCAGGGCTACACCAACAAATTTTGATGGGTGTTTTTTGCTCCATCAAAATCAATTTTGGCCACTCGAAAGTTTGGTTCCAAACCCGCCCCTTTTTAACGACCAAGTAAAGCAACAGACCCCAAACTTATGTTCAACTTAATAAAAACGGGTACGTGCGTCAGCTGAAGCAAAACTTCTCACATTATCCGTGTGAAAATATCGATTGCCTCGATGAGCCTGTTTATTAAAAAAAAAACACGCCAACGACTCTTTCAAAGCGAAACGAAACATGTGAGCCAATATTCCAGAATTGTGTCGTCCGATTTCGCGCCAGAGTTGTTCCGCAGCGGAATGTCAGACGCGCGCGGAATACCAGCCAGCCACTCGAGGAACGCCAATATCCGCACATGATTGCCCAGGAATGGCCCTTCAGGAACACCTCGAGGACGGGCAGCGATGTAATAACTCGAAAGTGATCGTGGGCAGGCTGCACGTCTTGTCGCACCGCAGGGCTGCCATATTAAAGTGTTGTCTGGTGAAATCCCTCTTAGAGAACCAGTCTTTTTTTTTCAAACCTCCGAAAGCTGTCTTGTATGGGACCAAATTGTTAAGTGTTACATACACCTATAGGAAGCATGTGTTTTGCAGGCCTTACAGGCATCCGTGTTTCGTATAATAGGCGCTTCACTTCGACCTAATTTTACGGTGCTCGTCTGCAGTTCAGCGTCTCATTTCGCGTTCATGCTAAGCCGTAAGAAACTGCGCCCGCGCCCACAGCATTTTGGCAGACCATTGCATTTTTCGTTGGACCCCGACTTTGTCAAAAGCCCCTGTCCTTTGTACCTACTGAATAACCCACCCACGGATCTGCTGACCATCTCAGTGTCCCACAGGCCTATATGGAGTAGTTTTGAGGGGGAACTGTATGATCTCCTTTCCACAAAGTGTGTCTGGAAATGCACTTTTCCCACTTTTTTCCCTCTGAGGTGCGGTAGGCCGATTTTCCCACGTTTTTCTGTTTGCAGTGAAACGTGGGGTTAATGCAATTAGATAATTCCTTCCAACTCTCGGTTGAGTCTCGGAGTATTTACGCGTATGGTGAATACCACGAGGAGCAAGATATGAGACAGAGAACCCACCCTGCTTTGTGTTGGTCATTGTCTCACTGGAATCTGAGGAATTCTTTTCAGACATCGGGGGGGGGTGTGCTAGGTAACAACAGTCTAGAGTGTGTATACACTGTAAAACCTCGGGTGTTAAAATCAACACTTTTGGGTGTTATCAGATGACCACACCATAGGGTGTTACTTTAACACTAATGACGTTACTTTGCACAGCTATAAGTGTTACAGTGCACTAGAAGGTGTTACAAGTAACACCAAATAACACCAAAATTTTAACACCGGTGAAAAGTGTTGGTGTAGTCTTCTGATAACACCGCGGGTGTTAAATTTTAACACCCCGGTTTTTGCAGTATAACGATTAGACATGTGGGGGGGGGTACCCCTCGGTCTCATTTCTTGCTGTATATAATGCGCATAATCAGTGAATAAATCCTAAAATCTATTTTGAATAATTACGTAAAACCAAATATTCAAGTTGAACATGTCTGTTCATACAGCTGTCTATGGTTGGTCATAAATTATTCACTAAATGGATGAGTATCAAGACCATAATATCTCTGCTAGATGTGCGAAAAACAAGAACTGCATGTACAGCCACGACTTTTTTTTAACTCGTCATCCGATTTTTGTGTTTGGAAAATACCCTCAAGCGGAGCAGTTCATGACGAATTCTTAGAGGAATCGGTGAAAGAAATGGGTGTCCTCAGGACACAACTTCGCTCGTCAAAAGATACGGGAAATTGATCCAGATTAATCTAGGCTGACAGGAAGACCGTTGAGACGAAAGATATCAGGTCTCCAAGAGGAAAAAAAAAAGAATCGAGCACATGGAGAACATGGAGCGATCTGAAATTGGCGTGCTTTTGAATGATGGATGTTTTGGGAACAATAACAGAGGCAGTTTCGGAGGCCTTTTGGGTGGAAATAAAATAAACTAATGGACAAAACTGACAAACAAGGGCCTGCCGGTCTCACCCGAGGGTGTCTCAAAGGTGATTTATAGTGAAGCGAATGTGATACTCTCGTTATGTAGTGAAAATATCAGCAACGTGGTGTCTGCATGAAGGGAAAAGAGAAGGTTACTGGATTAATTGAACTGCAGAGACTTGGACCAATTTCATTGAGCGTCTTAAGCATAAAATTTGCTCAAGCATGAAAACACCTTGCTTGATAAATCAGGTTACCAGCCCAAACTCCATGTGATGTATATTGTTTTGGAATGGTATTCACCTGTCTTTTGGTTAGCATGCAAATCAATTAGATTTTGAGCTGGTAACCTTTGTTGTTTAAGGTTAAGCAAGGCTTTTTTGTGCTTAATAAAATTGGCCCCAACTGCTCAGCGCTTTTTTGTACCCAGTGGAAATTAGATGCCGGAACCTATGACAAGCAAGTTTCACCGCGTGGTATTTTCAGCTCGTGACCTTCGCTGCTAAGTACAACTTCTCAAGTGCTAAGCGAGTTCCAGCCCTCTGCAGCTCTAAAAAAGAATCAGTTAATAATTTGTGGCGTGGCGTGACTTTAGAGCAACAAAATGCCCTTTCAATGTTGCATGGGGTCTAGTCTTATCCGAATTATAGGCCTTTACTGAAGTGTAATTTTAATGTTGTGTGACACGAAATCATCCTGAGAAAGTAGATATGAAATCAGTATGCAGCTTCTGCTTATGGGAATTGAGTGTGGCCACACGGTTTCCAACTCTGACCTCTGAATGACGTCACGGTAGCGAATTTTGTACACTAAGGCGATCCGAAATTCCGCCCAATTGGAGCCTACGAATGTGAGACTGCATGTCCAATAATCTACATTTCCCACTCGATACGAAGTACTCGGTTAACACTGCTTTGTGGCTTAGGGCTAGACTTTACAATCCTATATTCCAGGACACTCAGAGACTTACGGGGAGGAACTCGATTTCGACAACGTGTGCTTAGCATTTTCGACCCTTGATTTCTGTATTTGTTTTTCTTTAGCACCCGGCCCTCCTGCTAGGTTTTTTTGGAATTAAAGGTGCCCCCGAGGTCGGGATTACTCTTGCCTCTCTTGCTAAGTCGATAGCAAATACCGACAGAGGTCTGTGAACCCATTTTCAATTCAAGGCGATAACAAGGTGGTCGTGAGATACTGTGCCAACAGTTGCGTCTGAGGCTGAGTTGTTTCATGATTTTCTCTCAGAGCGCAAGGACAAGACAGAAGCCGATGACTTTTAGATGTGGGCTAGGTCTAGCTTTCAGGAAGCAGGGATTGATGTATGAGGGCTTGGGTTGGGGGGTATAGCCGTGGAATTGTTGGCAATTCGAGAAAAGAACGGAATTTCACCATTGAATTTATTGGCCTACTTTTAATTTTAGTGAGGGGCAAACCTCACTGGGTAAAGGGTCCAACCTCTAGCCCACGATCCGGTGCTGGCCATGCCCTTTTAAGGACTAGATTTCATACCACACATATAATATGAAATACATTCTGCATATCTTCTTCATTTCTTCACCTTTTGCAAGGCTCTTGTGTGAAGGGTTGTATTTGATTTTTAGCTATTGAAATAGGGTGCCGAAAAATGGAGAGGCTAAAATTAAGGATCAAGGGATGGGTCTCCCATGATGCGCCGTGCCCCTTCACTCTCCTGACGTCATACCCAGCTGAAGTTGTTACACTATGCATCAGCTGCATGGCTTCATTCAATTAATGTGCAAATAGACCGGGGGAATAAGCCTTTTGCAAGTTAAATTGAATAAAATCTGGTACACTCAGTTATTTGATTGCACATAAACATAACAACTTGAATTCCCCAGACTACAGACACTGCTGCAAAACCTTGTGATTCGGGGCAAGATTTTGCATAGCGACCACCGTCTCTGGAATGGACTGGTTCCTTTGTGCCCTTCTTATCCTTGAAAGTAGTGTATTGTTGCAAGGCGTCTCTTACGTAACTAAGCAAAAGCTAATTACCCTGAACCACGCAGTATAGCAACAGTGCCTTTCATATGGAGAATTCTAATTGTTATGTACAGGTGAATTTAAAGAACTCTAACCAGACTTTATTCAAATTTAACCCGCCAAAGGCTTATTGGACAGTCCTATCGGTATGCGATTGATTGGATGTTGTGTTCCATTTTTGTGGGGGGATGAACCGGGGTAGTTCCGCGTTTCGATTGAAACATGACGAATGTACTCTTTCTGGATGCTCTCCGCCATCTTTATAAACTTGTGGTCCTGGCTTGTGACCCTCTTAAGGCTAGACTTGCGGTGGACTTGTGATCAACCACTGAGGACCTGTGACTGTCTGGACTGTAATTCCGAAATTTCAGTCACTGGTATATCCAAAACCACATCCCACAAATCAACCTGTTCTTTACAAGCTCCTCTCATCTGTTGATGCAGTTCACACTGCGTCCTCGGAGCTCCTGAAGAGCGGGACGTTCTGCATCGTGGACCGCAGCAAGTCCGAGGACCTGCCCGGCAACTCGTACTACTGCCCTGCCTACAACGACGACGGCTCGCTCAACAAGTTCACGGAATGTTGCAGCGATGGACGACCGGGACCGGACTACCAAAAGTGCTGTCGGACGGGGGAGGCCAAAGAGGAACAAAAGTAAGCCAACTCGTATAAAACTGTGTCCCATTTTGACGTAATGAAACAAATGTGAGATAATTATGTGAGGACTCAATTTGAGAGAGGACGTGATTTTGAGTCCTCACAGATAAAATCTATGGGGATTTTAGGGTTAAGGATTTCCAAAAAATGTCGAGGAAACATAGAGCCTGTTTGCTCTCTCCGGCTGTTCATGCATCTCACAATTCTTGGCACCAGACTTTCGCCCTGCCAAACCAGCGCATTGTCGTGGTATGATTCAAGTTAACTCGCTTGGCCGACGGTCAGTTGCAGGTTACACTTACTGCTGATCTGTGCCAGAACATTACGTATATTAACACATAAGCCTAAGGTAAATTCATAAGGCGGCTCGGCAGCTTGAACAGCCACACGATCTGTTGTAAGCCGTCAATTTTTTTTTTCTGACGCAGTCTAAGGCTGTTTAGCGGTTACCCGACCCTTCCCACGCTTCGGCAAATCAAGTTGTCGAGAATAAGGCGGATACGTTTCCGAATTTCGTTGGATGTGAGATCGGTCTGCGCGTGCTTGAGCATCAGTATGAATCGTGGTGACGCGGTGAGCCGGAAGGGGAAAACGCGTACACATGAACAGGTGCAAAAGCGAGGAATTTGGAACACCTTCTTCTCTGTCATAGTCATGCTTCTCCGTTTTGAAGCAGCAAATGCTTATTTTTTGAGGTATCGTCGTCGAAATGAGCTCTCCCTCGGCCCTGGGGAGATAGAGAAGGCGTGCCTGCTGCCTCAGTCGCAGCCTGCGAATCCGACCGGGCCCAATTTTCACCTGCTCTGAGAGAGGGGAAGAGGTTACCCGGAGACCCCGTTGCAGCATAATGAGAAAGCACATCACGTAAAAGACAGCTGCTCTGTCTGCAAAAACTGCTCTGTTAATTTAACACCCTGCGTGTTATCGGAGGACTACAACAGACGAAGTGTAGTCCTCCGATAACACCCAAGGTGTTGAATTAACACCAATTTAACACCCGGGTTTCTGCAGTGTGTCAATTCTGAGCGATCTGTTTCTACTCTTGTGGCAGTTTGTGTAAAGTGGTGTACGCCAAAGAGACGTCAGACCAGAACTAATGCACAATTAGCCGTGAGCTAGTAGCTACACTGGCCAGTGTTGACGAATACCGAGAAAACTCAGAGGAGCTGAGCATCAGTGCTGCAGTGTTTGAGAGTTAGTTTGATAAACTGCAAAATAATCAGGCACCAAGATTTTTCAGAGCTCTGTTTTATCAAGAGGACTAATTTAAAAGGGATGCCCCATTAACTAAATTCGGCTCAGACTGTGTGCAAATAGAAATCCTATTACATGACATTCTTCAAAGGCCTATGCATGTATGTGCCCTACGCTGTAGTTCGTGTGAATTAATCTCAATTGGCAAACAGTTATTGTAAAAATATTCATATTCCGTCTTTTGTGACCTGGATCTTTTTAAAGAGAAGGATATTTTGAATTTAGTTTTGGCTGCGCCTTTATTGGTAATGCCATGAAATGGTATTTTCATTCGTCGTGAATTTATAGCTTTGTTTGCAACGGAGGCCGACCATTATTGGTGCAGTGTGAACGGATTTACGAAGGAGAAAACGCAGTGAAGTCATGCGATGCTTTCCACGTATCTGATAGAGGCTGTCTGCCGACAGCTAATGCATCCTCTGTGGTTCACGGTCACAACCGCGTTAGGCTGACCTCAGCCACGGTCAGTACCTCACGAGATACGCGCCGGGCTCGAGCCTCACTCGAGCGGCGGAAATTCCACACACCACTGAAATCGATCGCCGAGAGAGCTAAAAGGGAGTAAAAAAAAACCAAAACAAACTCCCCACGCCACGCTGTGTATATCTTATTCATGAAAAATGATTATCGCGATAATTGAAGGATTGCATGCGCGGCATTGCCGTGGCGACGAAAAGGGAAAAGGCACAAGGTTTATAATGCAGGCGCACACAAAAAAACTGGACGCCGGAGTATCAGGCACAGAGCTCTACAATGGCCCGTATCGATTGCAGAGAGCGTGAATAATTGATATGCATCTGATGGCGGCAAGATATAAAGAATAACAATTCTCGGCCACGGCCCGAGGGCCGCGCGGCGGACTACGGACGGAATACGAAAAAAATACGGAGGTAGGCCGGTTTCAGCGGACCTTGACTGATCTAAACTACAGATACGCGGCGATATTTGCAGTGATAATTCTTTCAGAACTTGACGTTCCAATCGGACGAAAACACAACATTAAGGAAACTAAACAGGAAAACCACTCGTGTCATTTTGAGAGGATCTAACTGTGATGCATGGCGCGTGAGCATGCGGCATTATAGGAACGCTAAGGTGCGGTGAAAACTCCGTAAAAATCGGGCTCCCTGTAAGGTGCATAATAACTAGGCAGCAGGAAAAAAGTACAGAGTTACATGGGAGTAGGCCTACAGATTTCGTGCGACACCAGTACCGGGGGGGTGTACTCTGCGTTCCGGAAATCATTGCTTAAAGCAAATAAAAGCTTGAAACTCAATCCTATTAATGAATGGATGTACGTGATTCTGACGGCTTTTGGAGACGTGCTCACAAAGTCAATAACTTTTCGCCCTTTCTGCGTACATGTAGAACCATTACAGTGGAAAAAACCTGCGGTGACGAAATCTATGCACAATGCTCGTATGCTTTGTATTAAATCGCTTTGTGGCTGCTTCGTTAAAGATACCTCACTGTAATGAATCGCTAAAAAAGTTTTAAAACGACATGTTTGCTCTATGCTAGGGTCGTTTTGACTCGAAACTTTCCTATTTTTAAATACGAGATTAAAGCCTGCCAGCCCATCCTGGAAGCTCTCTTGTGCGCGCCCCGAGCAGAAGCATTCCCGTATCGGTTAAAAAGAGCCGCTTTGGTCAGGAGTGCTCAATTTGTTGGTAGCGAGGCGACCCCTCCGTTGCTGAGAAAATGCGCCCTCTCTTGGTCCAGCCCGGTACCCATGAAGGGGTGAAATCACCTACCATTTCAATTATCGGGTCCCGGGTCGGACTCCCATTTCAAAAGGACGTATTTGAGCGAATTGTCATTCTTTCCCATTTTGCAGCACTGAAATGAAAGAGACAAGATGATTTAGGAAAGACTGGGTTATAGTTATAGGGCTATGACTCGACTGCACTTCCAACCATACGGTCCTCGGTTCGAGTCTTGCTCCAAGAAGACTCTTGTGGCGTATTGGATTATTACAGAAGCCCAACGTATTTTGCAACATGAGACTGGAAGCGACCAATGAATTCCAGTAAGCTTGCCATTGTGACGAGGACACCTTCACTTGAAAGGACCCGGTCTCTGGTTCAACTCTCACCCTCTCATTTTCCCGATCCACAGTGGCCGACCTACGTAACAAGGAAGTCCGAATTGTGTCAAATATGCTCGTCCGTCTTTCCAATTTCAATCGGATTCTTTTTCTCTCCCTCAACACTGGCGATCTTTGAAAGGCAAATCTGTGACAGTGTGGGTATTTTTATATAAAAAATTCATGAAGTTGGTTCTGGAAGGGTGTCACTTTCAATGTTTGCGAAACGAGAGGAAGATGGCGCTAGGGGTGAGCGCCCGGGGCATGAAAGCCCGCCGGGCAAAAATTCCCTGGCAATCCAGCAGAATGTGAAAAACAGCATTAATGCGGGTCGAAGGAGTCTCTATAGGCGTGGTGCGCGCGTGTCAGACTGCTTTGACGAGGGGGTTTTGCCAGCCGTGCTGATCGGGAAATGGAGTCCTTCCCGGGCGAGTGACGGATTATCGGGGAGAAACATTCCCTTGTTGATACTACATTAATGCGCCTCGACGGCTCCACCGAGTCCAGATGGCGCCGTGGTCAATTGGCGGATTGCGAAAGGGACGGTAGCGGTCAAAGCCACGTCGCTATATCCAGCAAGGGGGGGAAAGAGAAGGTCGCTGGAAAAGATGGAAAGAATACCAAGGATGTCAGTATTTGGACAGTAAAAGTGGGGAGGACGAGTTAAGGATTCGTGATGGTAGAATTCTCAAAATGATCTTATGTGTCTAATTTAACTTCATTGAGACACGGACCATTTACCCAGGGATGTGCACCCGCGAGCGGCCCCAGTGCAAACACATGCGTGACCTTGGTTCCATGCGTGTTACGGATTGTTATTATGCCGCAGGCGCTCTCGACTTTTCTCGAGAAAACTCGCGACCACATGACACGCGTTGCAGCATGCAGCATGTACAGTGCAACCGTGGTTGTGCCGAGACGACGCGCCGACACGGTGCTTAAATCTATTCGTTTTGACGAATAAATCTTCTTTATTTATCGATTTCAAGTAGAAACGAAGTTTTAATGAGGCAAAATTCCCCAATTTTGTGGTACACTTTTCTAAGAATGTATAGGATGAAATATCTTGAGCAGCATATTTTTAGAAAGGGTGTACCCTGACTTAAAATATTACAAGAAAACAAAGTGGTAGACAGGAATATATGTTTTATCATTAGAGAAAGTGTTACATAATCCAACTTAATTTCTGCTTTGATATTGTGCCGGCCGTAACACGCACTGAACCAGCTCTGAGCTTAAGGTACACATCCCTGGGTAAATGGTCTGTGATTGAGAGTTTGGTACTTCTGGGTTTTTTTTAATGTTTGTTGGAATAACTCTAAACAAGTGCTTGAGGTATTTTTGAGAAACAAATTTTTGAGAAATGTGTTTAACTCGACGTTTCGGTCCGACCGTATGCCCTAGCCGTCATTTCTTCTGGATCACACCTAAATGTCCTTCGATAACTTCGGGCCCAAACTACAAAAAAATGAACTGATGCCATTTCAGAAATTTACAGATACAAAGCATAAATCGATTCTTTTTGCAGAGGTAGCTTTGACCACTCTGTGGACTCTGTGCGTGGACAGCGTTCGATTGGCCGTTGAGTGTGTTTATAACATTTTACCATGACGACGGTTGATATCCTCTCGTGTAAATGTATTTTCTAGGCAGGGCGAACTTTTCACCTTATGAAATCTGATGAAGCGGACTCATTCCCCCCGAGTCGTATGCCAGATCTTTAAATCATATTGACATAGGGAGGCCAGGGACGCGGGGCCAGCCTAATCAACCCGACTGACTTGTTGAGAATGTCTTAATCACGTCCGTGGCGTCCGTCCAATTTCCCGCTGCTTTGCGGATCGTCTCCCCGCCACCCCCAATACCCTGTTTCAATTTTCAACCTCCTACCTAATGTTTGCCTGCTACAATTTGCTCCCCCCGGCCTCCTAATAATGCCGCGTCTTAAGACTGTACACGCTCCTGTTTGAGATTGGTATCGGCGCGAGTTGCCATGCCGACGCACACGGTTATGTCCTGTCTCGCACAGGCTCCTGTCGTCAGTCCCGAACACGCTGGGGAAATCACCGCCGGCGTCAGGCGGGGTGGTGTAATTGTTCCGCGCTCCTGGAAGGCCTACGTGCCTTGGCGGGTACTGCTGATGCAGCTTAAAGTCACGTTTCGCGAACGAAATAACACCGGTAGCACGGGGGAAGAAGGTATGAGACCAAATGAAAATGTCACCGTGTGTTGTAAGAATGTAATTTCTAACAGTCCAAATGAAGAGCATAAATGCGGAGTCCACATAGGCACACTTTTTTTACGCAATTGGTTATTGGTATCTCCATCTTACTAGCATCTTACTAAGATATTCCACTAATTGTCGAATATTTGAATATTTATTTTCACAGTCGAATATTTTAAGACGCGTTAAAAAAGAAAATAACCTCAATTATTTGGTCACTTTTTGTAAAACACAATTCAAGACGCCGATGTAACATCCTTGCACAGGATGTTTGTAGGCCTACAGGAAAACAATCATGTCCTGTTCTGCTTCAAACGTTAACATTAGCATCGTAGTTTTGCAATACTTTATAGCAAGGAACTTGGTAGAAATCGTGAAGCAAAAGGGAGATTTCCTCCACCTCAGGTTTTGAAGTACATAATGAATATATCGGCCTTTTGCAGGACTTTGATTGACCAATCAACCATTCTGCCGTATTGGAATGCTTTGCCAGGAAAAATAATCGAATCGAAGCACTTGAGGTTTATTTGAAACCTGTTCGTGCTCTGATCTTTTGGCGTTGGAGAATGATCCTGGCTAAATGCCGAAAATGGTCGACGCTTAACGAGATGGGGGACACGCGTCTAATCACATCTCCTGCTCTCGGTGGAATCCTGGCCGCTGAAATTTGACGCTTTTGACCTTCGTGTCAAATTTCCCTGACAAGAGGTTTGACATGCTTGGGGGTTTCAGTTTTCCTACCCATAATACCCTTGGCTTTCGCCCGAGTTTCATTTTTCTTTCCTTGGCAAATGCCGATGATTTACCCCATTCGGAACCCATAGCTTCTTCCATCAGCAGCTGCGCTGTTAATACTATGCATCCCAAGGATCCAACAAGATTTCACTTTTTAAAAACAAATTTCACTTGTGTTAAGGATGACCATGTTCGTTCATTTTGACTCGGTGGTTTCTTTTTAGACATAACTAGTTTTACGGGGCTAGCATGACATGAATACCTTTCTGGCATGATTGCTTCTACTTCATTACTATTTCAAAGCAACGCTACTTTCTACTATAGTATGGCTGTTCAAGTATAAAGTACTTCTTCCAATAGCATGACGAAGTATTTACATGACTACTTTAAGACTTCTTTCCGTGCATATTGAATGACTACTCTTTGAGCATGACTGCTCGTAGAGGTGGTTGTTGCTTCGAGCCTGCATCGTCTGGTTCCGCACTTGAAACAGTGCTGGACGGCGTCAGATTAACGCCGTGAACCTTGACTTGATGAGGTGGTGCCCGACCGATAGCAGGCTGGAAACAAGGCCAAGCGGAGGAACCGTGCATTGTCGTGCTCTCGAGCGCCCAGTGGCCAGCGGCGATAAAATCACAGTCCCGCCCGCTGTCATCTTATCAATTGGAAATCTTTTTTTTCTGTAAATGTTTTCATCATTAATAATCCTCTCCAGTCGTTACTCCGGAATTATAGCATTCGCTTCAAATTGCAACAGGCTTAGGTTAGGCCAGAGAGGAAAAGACTAGTGTTTTCGAGATACAAAAGGCTCGAGCCAGAGATATTGCGTCTATTGTCACTAATAATATCAAGGTTCAGTAAGAATCATCTTCATTATAATTCCCCCAATCCTTCGCGTCAAAGCTTCAGTTTTTTTGCAACTGGCCCCGGCATCATTTTGCGCATAAAATGTCGATAATGCTAAGCAGAATTGATCTTTAATATCGTAGCTTACCATCAAGGAGCCATCGAAGTAGAGGGCATAAGATGACCTCCGGGCACTAGTGATCTGTGGACTGGAAATAGAGATGTTCTTCCTGTTAAACCCTAACAACTCTAAATCCTCCGATTTCAATATGATTTTTTCAAACACCCTAGGGGGTTAGGTTAAGGTTTGAAGAGTCTGAGTTGGATGAGCTCCGAGTTGAACCAACAGGGTGCGCAATTTGTCTTCCAAAAGGGGGCTCCTTTGGAAGGGACTGCGCTTCGCTGGAATGCACGCTCTGCTTGCAATCAACACGGGCGCGATCCACAATAGTGCGCCACAGAGAGTTTGCAACGCGTTGGCCATTCACAACGCGCAAAATCTGTCGACCCTTTCAAAACGCGCATTTGGTCGACAGATTTCGCGCACTGTGATTGGCCAACGGGTTGCAAACCCTTGGTGGTGCACTATTTTGAAACGGCCGTACCGCGTATTCGCTAACAACAAAATGAACATCCCCCGCCCCCGACAACATGGCTCTTTTCAACCAATGAGGAGTGCTTCCACTTACGGCGTATACTTCAATCAAATATGAACGTAGGGCTCCACATTGCACGCACCAATGGCAGCATCATCCGCAACGAGGTCTTTTTGTACGTGACTACGTGACCATTCCAGACAAAACCGGCATCTTTTCCGAGCGGGGGGGTTCGGTCGATTGGAGACTTTTTTAATGTCTCATTTTTGTGGACAAGCAAAGGGGCAAAATCGAAGGATTTTGTGCACCCAAGAAACCAGGCGTAATTTTGTTCTGGCCTCGGCGGTCCGAATATACACAGGGAGAGTTATTAATGCCCTTGCAAAGTCGCACCTGAGCTCCCGGCTTAGGTCAGGAAATTAACAAATGCTTTTCCCAACACGGAGCGGGGAACTGACTTCACCAAGACATATTTTGGGACCAACGCAATAAATTTGATGTAATTTTCCTTTTTTTCCCTGAAGAAGGGCTTTATTTCTCAAGCTGCTTATGTTCCCCGGGATTATGAACGCTAAGCCTTCGTTAAATTAGACGAAGACAAAATTCACAGGGGATTTTTGAATATTTTTGCCATGGGAGAATTCAAGCAAAGCGTAACTATTCAAATGATACTTGATTTCTGACTAACTCAGCCGTTGAGGTTGATTAAAATGGTCTCCAGTCCTAAAATGCACTTGATTATTCCCAATTAGAAAAACGTCTTCATCATTAATTGATTGTCAAACGTTAAGAAAATCTGGATTAGAAATTTTGACGTCAATTTTCAAAGACATCAGGTATGTGGCAAGTTTGTCGTACAGCAAAATAAAATTAAAAAATGGAATTTATAACCAGAAACCTCAACTTTACACTTGTTTAATGAAAGCAAATAAATGCAAAGACCATCATTTTTTTTATTTGTAACAAAACTGTTCTAATGGTTTTGGAATTTGGAATCCCTCAACACTCAACAGTTGGAAAAACTCTGCATTACCAAATTAGTCGAGGCAGCGCTAATTCACACTTTCCGATGAAATCTATTGGAATTAATTAACTAAGCTGTCATTACAATTTGCCTTGAAGTCCGTTCCCAATATTACATCACTTTTCTCACAATACGGGCGTTTCACATTAGCGCGCCGCCGAGAGTTTAAAACGCTTTGGCCAATCACAAGGCGCGATATCTGTTGACTCAATGCGTTTGGAAAGGGTCGACAGATTTAGTGCATTGTGATTGGCCAACGTGTTCCAAACTCTTGAAGGTGTGCTCATTGTGAATCGCCTGTATTAACCATTGAATACATTTTTGTTGGTTGTAGCCCAGTGCTGGGCACGAAGCGGAACATTAAACACCGCCTGAGTTTCTCTCACTCACTGATAATGTGTGGCGGAATGAATATTTGTTTTTGGCACATTAATGCATACGTCTCTATTGAAACATTGATTTACTAGCCGTTAGGTTGTGGCTTCCGTAGGCTCGTGACTATTATGTCAAGCCGCAGCCAGTGAGCCACTTTGGTACTCCAACAGCAGAACAGCGCATGCTCAACATGACACCCATCCGAAGTCATTCGAGAACACGCACGCGTATTAAAGAGGTGCAGGTCTGCGCGGCTATGAGCTGACTTGCACGCCTGATTTCTTTCTTGAATGACTTCATCTTCTAAAATGCCAAACTGATTCATTAAGTTAGCTCGGCGGTGGCATAAGTATGTTCCTATCGTTTTTGTCATTGACGGGAGATTATGTATTAGAAATATCGTAACACGCATCAATGAACACAGTGTTCCGTGTGTGCGCATGAAAGCTAGTCCAATTAAAACTAACGACAAAAGCGGCAGATTCAATCACTTCCGGTCTTAGAGATTGTTTTGCTTCACTTCATGTTTCCTACAGTCCCTGGTGGCCGCCATCATCGATTCCAGGCCTAGTCAGATGAGGTGGGTATGGTCCATGGTGGCTGCGGCTCTACTTCTTGTTGCCATTACCGCGCCACAGTGGATAGCCCCAGCCATATAAAGAAAAGACACCGTCTGATTTGAAAGATTGCGAATCGGGTGGGGGTTCATGGGAACGATGCTTTAAATGAAGGCTATATAAATTTGCAGGTAACCTAAATCCTTTCTTCGAAATGGTAACCTGATCACTTGTTACCAGAGATTCGAGTTATAGCGAAATATATGAAATTCAGTCGGACAAAATCAATACACGGCCTTTCACACTTTCCCTCGTATATTTTCATTACTTGAGTTGCATTTTGTATCACAGGAAATTGGAAATTTCCCCAAGTGCTTTGAATTGCAATAGGGGGAAAACAAATTAATCAAAATGGGTTTTTTTCTAGATACTTTCTACATCTTTTGAAGGAGTCTTTGATACGATGTATCGCCATTGGATTTCTTGCGATTATTAAAACGGGCGAATGCATCCATTCAAGACGAATTCAACGGGGCCCGGCCGATCTGGGGCGCGGTCACGATTGATTCGTCGAACAAAGTCCGGGAGTAAAACATCGAGAACCTGCTGCGTTTCACACGATATCTCTTGAAATATTAACCAAACCGTAATAATCAATCTGCAAAAATAGTATACGCCTTGTGCTCTCTACAGAGCAGAATTCCTCATTCTAGGCATGAATACTGGAGTTTTTGATGAAGGTATTAATTTTTGAAAGCGTTGGCAAGCGCAACACGCCACGATTTATTACAGAAAAGAGAATTTAAGTTTCTTTAGATCCTTTTTGTATTTTTTTTATCAAATGAAAGGAATTTCGGGAAGGTATATTATATTTTGACAATTTGTTTTATATAATTTCCAGGGTATTTTAAAATCTGTTTGAGGTTGTTCGTTAATTCGGTTATTATATAGTACCGTAGGTTTGGGGCATTCATTTCGTTGTACATGTATAAATTCCACATTTTAGAAAAAAAAGCAAGAGAAAAGGTTGCAAATATTTCAAAATGTACTAGACGCTTCCCGCGAAGATTAAGGAAAAGTAGTTCGACGTAGCAAATGCAGGTGGGTTGGAAATCGACATGAGACTGTTGAAGGCGGCTAAAACTTTCGTTTGTGTTTTTGGAAATCCAACATTCTGTAATAATTTATTTCAATGTTCTCATTCAAATTCTGAATATCCAGCGGCATCTAAGTGAGTTTGGCACGACCGATCGATAATTCCAAAGTGCGCTCGAGCTGCCAAACCTTAACATTCCGACCAACGCCGAACACACAAACGTTGCTCGTCTGGAGCCAAGACGCAAATTAGATTTCCCGCGTTTTGGGCGCTGAAACCTTCTCCCCGGCTTCGGCATCGAGTTTTTACACGCACCGTATTTTTTTAATCCCCGGCTCTGCGCTTGGATGCGCCACCAAGGTAAACACAGTGAGCTCCCAACTTGCTAAATCGATCAAATCCACATGCTGATTCTGTCTGCCACTCCCAGGTGGGGCTCGGTCAAGGAGACGGGCATCTATGTTGGCATAGCAACCGCCTGCCTCCTGACCATCATCTTCGTCTTCACCTACTGCCGGTCCGACACTTATCCTTGCGTGGGGGTGCTACAGCAACGCACCAAGTATTGGAAAGATGCCTGTCTGGACGCCATATGTTTCTGTGATTGCTTCAAGTAAGGCACCTTTAATATTTTTCACCCCATTAATGTGTGCGCTACCATTCGTACTATTCAATCAGAACACGTCTGTCACACGAAAAAGAATTTTAATTTTACTTTCGTCTTTGTGCTCACACTGGGGCCGTGTCTGAATTACGTCCTCTTGGCTACGGCTTAAAGTTAAATTGCGTACGTCTATGGGAAGTTGCTGCAGTCGATAACGTAGCATCGTGTGCAATTTCACGCAAATATGACTGGCCATATGGTCTGGTTCCCAGGGTTCTGGCTTTTAGACCTGGTCAGGTTCCCAAAATTTCAGGATCATAATGGCGGTCCAAGGAGCTGCCAGAGGGATAGGAATTGCCTCCAGTCCCGAAAATGTGTAAAATGTTCCGAGTACATTGTCTTTAACTTTCTCAGGAAAAAAATCATTTGATGCTCACCACGTTTAAGTGCCTACCAATGCAATCTAGGTTGCTTTCGAAACCCAACATTTTTCAGTGAGGGGCTATATGTCGAACGCGAAGCTTGGTATTTTCAAATTAATACCAATACCATGCGTCACTCCCAACGTAAGTGTTCAAGCTTACCTGCATTGAAACAAGTAAGCTTCGGTCAGCCTTGCAGTACAGACAGTGTCGATCTTTTATGAAGAGTCGTCAGAATCGTCAGTTCAAGGAACCAGACTGCATTTCCTCACTGTGTAGTCTTCTGAGCATGTGCAGCTAGTGGGTCTACATGCGTTTGATTTATACTCCATGCTTCATTTTCAAAAGCAAAATTTGGTTGGACAAGGTTTGTGTGCATGCAGTTCACGGTATTTACTTTGTTCCAAGCAAGGACAGTAGCAGCAATGCTCTCTGCATACAACATCCGTTACATTACACAATATGTCAGCTGATATCAGTCGGCCACTGTGGCCAACAGAGGGCGGTCTAGGCCAATCTGTTTTGCGATTTCCCAACAGGGCTAAACGGAAGACCCAACGAAGACTAGAAGCGACCAAACTGAACCAGATCGAACCACTTTGCGACAGTCAGGAACACCTAGTGGTGCCCATGGTGGTGCTTGACGATAAGGAGCAATTCTGGTGGTAGCGTCTGGTGTCGTATGTAATTTTGTACCGTTGTGAGATGTAAACCCTTGATCTTATTCCGCATGTGCTTGTGGAATTTACGGTGATAACGCACAGGCTAAATAGTACAAATAAAAGAAGCGAATACGACTTTCTCAAGAGTCTCACATTAATTTCATATTGTACTGGGAATTTGAAAAGAAAATGGACATTTGTGAATTCAGTTGCCATGTAACAGACAGAGGTCGCATTATTGTTAACATATTTTCTAGTTAGTACAGAATGGAAGGGCGAAAGCTAAACACAGCATTTTTAAAGCAATTATTGTTTGAAAACTGTCACACTACTCATGCGTTTTCATAATTATGGTCGAATATGATTAAATATGAGGGAAATATGGTGTATCACTTAAATGGTCCCTGTTTTTCTCAGAAATATTACATTGCATATTTTTTGATGCTATGCCAGTTCGACATTTTCAATACGTGTTGCAAACGAGCAGCAACGGTTGAGGGCCGCTCTCGCGCGTGGGTGGATATGTATGCTCTCGATTGATCGGGATCTGTGACGTGCGTTATTATAATACTGGCGGCCTTGTCTAACTTCGCCAATGTCCGTCTGGACTGCAGTTCGTGCGCACGTATCATATCCCATGATGCCGTGCTCAAATGAAAGTTACAATGTAGGTAAGCTTTTTCTAACTTTCCTATTGCGACAGTATAAAAACGTTTTGCCTTATGGTTGATAGTTGCTGTGGAATCGAGTTATTAAAGAATTGTTGGTTAATCTGGCGACTTAAATAGGTTTCAGCCAGACTTGATGAATCTCCACGAGATTCAGACTGTGAACGGTGAACATTCTACCTTTATAGCCACTGCAAACTTTTGTACACAATTCTGCTTTACAGATTTCTAGAGTTTTGTCTGTAAAATGGAGAGAATTATATATTTGTACACTGGGATGTTGTAATGAAAACTTGTTGGCTTTTTATGAAAGTCAAACTTTGCACAAAGTTAATACATAGATGTAACATAAATCTAAAATTTAAGTAGCATAAAAAAGTCTTTGTTGTATGCGTTAGATAAAAGAACACGTGTATGTTTTAGTCAATTACAAATGAAGATCTGGATTTCAAAATATCCCAGTTCCCAGTTGTCAAATTTCTATTAAATATGCAATGTAAAGTTTAAAATCAAAACGAGGAGTCTTCTTTGTGACCTCTGGTGTGCATTTAATTTTAAAATATAAAAAAATTGATAATAATACCACACGCCACATGAGTAAAATGACGCCCCACCTTTTTTTAAAACAAGCAGAAAGTTTCGCTCTTTAAGGGTATGATTTTTCTCACAGACTGAACCTGCATGCAATCAGGGTGAGTTTGGTTTCTTGGTCAGGCTGCTCCATAACTACATTTCCATTATGCGAAAGTCTATTTTTTGATGGTTATAAATGTTACTGTCCGAAGGTGGCTTCAAGGAGACAAATTTGAAGGACAGAGCAAACTTGAGGCAATAAGCGCAACAATGAACGCGTCCTATACAATAACACAAAATGTACATAGCTCTATGTTGTTTGTTTAGACATTACAACCATGTTACAACTGAGTTGGACACATTTTTGAAGCTGGTGTTTCTTTACATCCGACGATTCACCAGGAGGAATTGCCAGTTGCAATTCGCCCCCGCATCCGCCACACGGTGACTCCAATCCGATCCCCTATCTAGCTCCCGTCAAGTCTGAGTCGCCATAGCCACACCCTCAAGTGTTATTATTAGCTTGAACGCCCCCTCCCGCGACCAAACCTAATCAAGAGACACATGCATCCTATGGGCTGGCTCGCCAGGTCTGGTTTCATTTTACACTGGAAGCTAAAAGGATATCGAGTGGTCAGGTACAGGTGCACAGTTTTTCAATTTGTGACAGCGGAGTGTGATGTCTGCGTGCTCTAGGCCTAGGAAGGCCGCAGAAGTAATTGGAGCTCTCGCTCGCTTCTACAGCAGAGTAAAGGCACTGCTTTGCTCCGGGAAAGTTACCTGTCCACAAAAAAAGTTGAGAACGGTCGATTAACTTCATTATGAAAAGCTTCATCATAAGGGAAAACCATTTTTTAAATTGTATTATTTATTGTTATTGCAGTTTAATACCCCTTGGGGAGCTATCTGTGTGGCACGTGCACTAGCTGAGGAGCCTGTCTCCCAACGCCACAGAGGTTCGAGAGATGATTTTTGGCCACCGCTTGTCGATTTTGCATGGAACACAGTATATATTTTATGTGGAGGTTACCAGGAAAGGCCGGCAAGTGGTCTGGGAAAGGTAGTCGCTCGAACTTGGGCCCCGACAGACCTTTGCTGTAATTTCAGAAGCAAAACTTCAGGCGCGAGGTACAGTTTTAAAAAAAAAGAAAATAACTGTGCATGATAATGCAAAGCTGTCATTAGCGCAACTTTACTGGCGTTTTTTTTTAACTCAATGGCAGTAAAAGAGATCAAAAGCTATTTTAGTAACAGCCTAGTTCAATTCTGTAGCACGTTCTAAGGTAAACAGAGTGCTTGTCAAACAAAAGAGGGCGCAATTGACTCCAGTCGTCTCCACGATCGATCGAGGAGACGACTCGATCGATTGTCAAAGAACCTCCCTTTGATAACGCCTTCATCCTTATTGATCAGTATGAGAGACTTCGTGTCGATGATTACATCACAAAAAGACACGATGATCTTAGCATTGCTATAACACACAGCTCCAAAACACTTCGGCTGCCATTTTGCCCAACAACTTGTTTCTGAAGCTGGGCTCTAAGAACCCCAATTTAGAAGTCGCAAGGAGGGTTTTCAGTCTTTATTTTGATACCAGCGGCACAATGAGGCACAAAAGAAGGCCACGAATACGAAAATTTGTCCAGTTTGTTCTGCTGTTGATCCTCCCATTGGGCGGTAAGTTACACTCATTTGGTTTGAGAAGCGTCGGAAACCGGGGAGGGGGAATCATGAGAATTTACAAAACTAAAAAGTCCTACACAAAGTTAAGTCTGCAGCTTTGTAAACAATCTAAAAGGCGTGTGACCAAAAAACGAGAGGTAAGAATAAGCAATTTCTGTTTTCAGAACGAAAGAAACACCCAAACCGGGCTACTTAGGTCATTGTTACTAGGTTTTGTCTGACCATCAGGGGATTTTAACATACAAAGCTTTTGTCAGAATGGCTTTGCTGATAACTTATCTTTCGATTCAAACTTTGTGCAGATCGTAACGATTTCTGCGTTAAGTTTGTCCATTACTAGTCATTTGGTCATCACTGGTTACCGACCCTTTTGGGCCTGTGAAGTTTTAGTCCTTACATTTCAATGCGAGCGGTCATTCCGTTCTTTGTACGATGAAATCCCGGTTCCATGGCTCCATGGAACTCTGTTCGCAATGGGCGCGGTTTGAACTGAAGTGACGTCAAACAAGTCGGATAAGCCGGCTTCGTTGCGTCCTGTGCTCTCGATTGGTCTCACCTTTTCGAAATACCGAGCTTGCTCGTTAAAGGTCACAATTCCGTCTCTCCCTGGTGCCAGTCCTCTCGACACAGTGTCCCATCGACCCCGACCTGGACGTGGGCGAGCCGGGCAACAGCTACGAGTGCCCCGACACCCTGCCCGACGGCACGGAGAACACTTACAACACCTGCTGCCACAACGAGCGACCGGACGAGAATGGCGACTATCACAGCTGCTGTCAATCCCCTGAGGTGGCTAGAGCCGAGAGGTGGGCTCCTGGGGGTAGGGTTAGGTAGAGCCGTTTATAGAGAGAGAGAGAGTTGCGACATGAGTGTCTCAATTGTTGGAACCAAAATGGTGGATTATGCATCAGTGCACATGGATTATTAGCACAGTAGCTGCATGCTGTACTCGCTCCATACATCATGAACAGCCATTTTGGTTACAAAGTATGAAGTTGGCGCTACTCTCTCTGTACGGCTCTGGGGTTGGGCCGATATGTTTTGACAGTTTAATGTCCCTCCCTTCTCAGTGCACGCATAAGCCCCCCAAAATAGCCACACCCCTCAAAAGGCAATAAAAGGTTGCATTAAAAACCAAACCAGTATGGTGTGATCCTCTGTGGATACCAAGGGAGTTAATGTCATACCATTTTGACAGCACAGTTTTTGTAGGAGCAATACTGAAAGAGCACACAGGTAACCATAAACATCAGGTGAAGTATAATGCACAACAGCTAATTAATCAATTAACCATACACCGACTAAAACAAAATATAAAGCATCAGGCAGGATGGAGAAAATTATCGACAAACAACAGTCTCTACCGAAAGCTAGCTATTAAATTCCAGCCAGCTAGAGGCTAGCAAAGACTAGAGACTGGAATGGAAACGAAATTTTAAGGTAATCCCGTTCTTTCTCATCACCGGGCAGCATGGCCAAGTTCTACGGGATGCTGGGCATTTTGGGCGGCGTGACCGGCGGCCTCATGACGGTGGTCTACGTTAGGACGTACTGCAAGGACGACACGTGGCGATGCTTGAAACCCATCAAGCGGGAGTGCAAGAAATGGTTCGACCTCACCATGGACGCCCTGTGCTTCTGCGGCTGCTGCCCCAAGTGAGTATAGACACGGTTCGAGTCGTCTGGCCGCCAAGCTACCCGCCAGGCTGCTACTTTTACCAATAGAAGTATGATTGTATGTCTAGTCACGACTGGTCTATAGTGTTGTCTGTCAGTTGGTAAGTCACGCTGTATAGTCCTCCCCTGTCGTTAAAAGGACAGCGTTTTGGGCAATACTCTAAGCGAGTGTTTCCAAGGTAACAACCATGAACAGATATTGAAGGCTTAATCTGCCAGTAAAATATTACCATAGCACTCAACCACAGATCAATTACCGGTTAGGCCTAGGACTGCCAAAACAAGGCTCTAGTTGCCCGTGGGCTATTCAACCTCAGTCTACCGAACCAGGACGCGCTTGTGCACGAGGAAGTAAGAACAGATATTCACATTATAACAGCAACCAAAAAACCCTGACAAAAGTATAATCGAGCAAAAGAAATATCAATATCGCTCCCAGTTTCACGCTGTCAAGTTGAGGTTAATTGATTATGATGAATGCTTCTACTTCCCGTAGAAAACTTCGACGAAAAACGAAAAAGGACCACGAGATTCCCGACAACAAGCAGACGTCAAACGACAAGAAGGCAGCAGACGACCCGGCTGCCGTGGAGGTCAACATGGACGAGTTTTGGATGTGAAACCAACAAAATCCTTCCAAATTAGCACCAAAAAATATCAAAGGGATTGATATCTTTTATAAATATGCAAGATTTAGCTTTGAAAATTAATCAAATTTGGGCTAAAATAAGACTTTTTGTCAAATCATTCAGAAATTATTTTGGAACGAAAAGAAACAGATTTTTGTCGTCTAGAAGGACTCTAGATTTCACTTTCAATGAAAATTCTTTGGTCAAAATTTTGAAAAAATCTGCCTTGCAAAATGACTGAATTTTGGCCAAAATTTGACTTTTCTTCAAAACGTTCAGAAATCATATTTGAACAAAAAGAAACACGTTTTTGTCATCTAGAAGGCTTGTTCAAGGCAAATTTGATGAAAATTCTTTGAATTGGTCAAAATTTTGAAAAAATCTGCAAGGGTTTTGCCTTGCGAAATTATCAAATTTGGGCCAAAATTAGACTTTTCGTCAAATCATTCAGAAATAACTTTTAAACGAAAAGAAACAGATTTTTGCCATCTAGAAGGTCTCTAGATTTCACTTTTGATGAAAATTCTTTAGTCTAAATTTTGAAAAACTCTGCAAAATGACTGAATTTTGGCCAAAATTTGACTTTTCTTCAAAACATTCAGAAATCATATTTGAACATAAAACAAAATGTTTTTGTCATTTAAAAGGCCTGAAGTAGGCAAATTTTGATGAAAATACTCTGGTCAAAATTTTAAAAAAATATGCAAGGGGTTAGCCTTGCAGAATAATGAAATTTGGATGAAAAAATTTGACTTTCTTCAAATCATTCAGAAGTTGTATTTGAACCAAAAAAAAAACAAAAAACAAAAACAAAACCACGTTTGTCATCTAAAAGGCCTGTAGAAGTCAATTTTGATGAAAATTCTTTGGTCAAAATTTTGGAAAAACCTGCAAGGGGTTAGCCTTGCAAAATAATCAGATTTGGGGAAAATTTGACTTTTCGCACAAATCATTCAGAAATCATATTTCAACAAAAAGAAACATGTTTTTGTCATCTGGAAGGCTTGTAGAAGGCAAATTTGATGAAAATCTTTCAGTCTAAATTTTGGTGAAAATCTGCAAGGGAATAGTCTTGCAAAATAATTAAAGGAGGGCCAAAATTGGACTTTTCTGCAAATCATTTAGAAATTACTTTTGAATGAAAAGAAACACGGTTTTGTCCTCTAGAAGGCCTGTAGATCTCAACTTTGATGAAAATTCTTCGATCAAAATTTTGATAAAAATCTGCAGTGGGTAAAGCTGATGTCTGAAAAGTCACTTGATTTTCAATTTGGTTGAAATGGTTGAAGTAAAAGGACAAATTTGTTTCGTAAGGGAGTGTTGTTTGAGCACGCAGTATATAAAGGATAATAAGGACTTTTCACAATCGTGCGCCTGCAAGAGTTTGCAACGCGCTGGCCAATCACAACGTGCGAAATGTGCCGACCCTTTCCAAACGCGCATTGGGTGGACAGACGTTGCGCATTGAGATTGGCCAACGCGTTGTAAACTCTTGGAGGCGCACTTTTGTGAAACGTCTGCATTATGCACGTTCCATCTTGTCGCAGCGTCGCATAGAGAATAAGAAAAGATTGAACCAAATAGTACAGCATTGTTGAAACATGATGAAGATCCCAATATGGCCACCCGATCGACAATGCACACCACGTCCAAGAAAGGCTATGAGTTTGCGCAGTACAAAAATTGAAGTTCTTGCTAGAAATAAAACAAAAGTGCCAAACATTGTTGTGCCAAGTCGGGGTTAATTTTGCACCCTTGAGATCTGGGCAACACCGTCAGCCGGTGTAGCTAACGAGAGTATGCATTAACCCCACATTTTTGGCGCAGCACTAGCCGACAGGTATGCCCATTTCCTATTAACGGGGCATTGTGCCGCTTGTTGATCACCGCCAGCCATTTTATGACAGCAAACCGGCTGAACGAATTGTTGTAAAATTCCTGTGAAATAGTCCCTTTGGACAGAAGAGTTAGTCATCGATGATGGTTTATTTGAAACAATCTTTCATCCCTTAATGTTAATTCTTGCTCCTTGTACTTTGTAAAAACGTTTAAGTCATATGTACATAATTATTAGAAACATATTTACAAGTGCAAAACTTTCGCATTAGACTAATTTGATATAATTTCTGCAAAACAGTTTTTTAACAAAGTGCAATTTTGTACTGAATGAAGACCAAATAGTTAGGCCTACTATTCGGCTAGAACTATAGAATGGAAAATATCTATTAAAAAGGCTATATCTGATTTACTATATGATGTACTTATTTTCCAGTCCAATGGGATCATATTTATCATGACAGTGGCTTCCAAAGTCAACTTAATTTGACTCAAAGTTCGATTTCAACTAATCACATTAATACTCCTGTCACTGGAAACAGAGATCTACATGAGACGAAGCACTGATACAGCCATCAGATTTGCATACTTAAAACAGTAGACATGTACATCTCTACCGGCTACAGGACTTAACTATTGCATTGCCAAAACATTACATTGTTCTGGATATGGTGCTAACTCGCAGCTTGCTGTTCAGTGGTGCATGAAGCAACGAATGATGAGAGGAAATGGCAGTCAAGACTTGCTACGGTCAAGATAATAAACAATCTAAATAAAACATAGTCAAATTGATGACTGAATGCGTTAAAACTGGTCCAACTGTTGGTGCATCATTGTGAAGACGCCAAGGCCGCCATATTGAACTTAGCGCCCTTACGTGGTAAATTGTGTGGTAATTTTGTTCTTGTCACAGTTTTGTTAATTTTAATGAGTTTTTTTCTGAAAAAAAATGAAGACACGTTTAAAAAATGACATGGAAGACACATTACAAGTTTTTCTATACAAGGTTTTTACATCGTTGAACTATACTAGGAATAAGACTTTAAGTTGTTCTTAACAAAGAACCTGGAACTAAAACTTGAAGGGCCCGTAAAAGGAAAAACAGAAAGTACTGAAATCAACAAACAAAACCATCTTTTTCAAACCCCTCCAATGAGCTAACCAACTGGTCAGTTTCATTCTTTTGATGGAATTCTGTGTCGGTTGATGTAAAAGTTGCATCGGAAAGCATATAATAGTGCCCATGAAAATAAGCACGTAACATGAAGAAGGCGAAGAACAGAGCGTTTTCATTCTGATTCGGTCTATGGATGTCCGAAAAAGACACAATTTCACCGATCATTTCAAGAATTTCGTTTTAGACACTGTGCACATGTTGTCAGTAGGGCAAGTTGGTGTCGTATGTCAAGTTCAAACTAAATACATGTATTAAAAGGGGCTCTTTTCCCTCAGCGTTATGTTGAATCTAAATCAGCCAACACGGAAAACCCACCAATGAGGCTAAATCAGCCTAGCCAACATGGCCGCCCCCGCCACGAGCGCCAGGCTAAAGGTCACTGCGCCGGCGCCGTTACACAGGTCGTGCATCTGACAGCAGTAGGTGCACTCGTCGCCACTGGCGTCGCACTTGTCCTCGCAGCCGTCTCCGCCGCAGCCGCGTATGGTGATGCGTCGACCGAACTCATCTTTGGTGAATCGTTTCTGCGAAGAGCAAGGTCAAAGGGCATGCGGAACGGAAAGCATGGTAAGAGGGCGCAGTAACTAGGCGCTAACTGCGCAGGTCAGAGGTAAAACAAATTGTAATCACCGAGCTCTTCTTAATTCAAACCTACAAGGTACAGCAATAAATCGCTACTTTTAAGAAGAAAAAGACACACTTTATTACACACTTTGGGAAGGGCCGCTCGAAGTAGCGGATTCAAATGCTTAAGGAATACGCAAACAAAATGAGGCGATTAATGTGAAGTCTGTCTACCATATCAATGTGTATAGGAAATGCAAAATCCTGGCAATAATTTCCACAGTGAAACAGCGTGAGGGAAGAAACTTGTATATAATGTCCAAAGAAATTGAATACGTACCAAACAGTACCGAGGACATTCTATCTTGCCTATTCTTGGGTCCTCGCGAAAGAAGACTTCGCGGTCGCATGAGCTACCCTCGTACCCCGTGCAGCTGTAGCAAAACTTGGCTTGGCTGTAACCTGAAATCGGTATAAAGACAAAGGAATGACACAGACAATGGCGATGACGATGTTGCCCTCACGCCGTAAGGATGGTGAAAGAGTGACTTGATACCACTGCCATTGTGTGGCAGTATCACATGCTGAAGATAGGCACAGTGGTCACCACGATAAAGGTTGACCATCATGACAATGATAATCACACCTCACATGCTAGTAACTGCCTACTCGAAAGTGACACAATGTGACAGTGGTGGTCATAATAACGACACCGATGATGGCCAATGTTATAATATTACATATTTAATGTCGTTTATGTCAGAAGGAATTCAATAATATTGATAGGAAAAATAAAGTACAAGACGATGCAGGTTCAACTTGTGTCTACTGTCTTACCAATGCAGATTAACAACAACGCAAGAATGTAAAACTTCCTCATCTTGATGTCCACGTGTCGAGGCTCTATTTCTGCGAAAAAGAAGACACCAGAGCTTTGATCAAATTTTGTACTCGCTGAAAAACTCACTCTTGATATTTAGCTCCAAACTTGCAAATGCCACAGATTAAGATTTCGGAACAGTTCAAAACATCGCTGATATGACATCGCAGAATCCCATCGGTTCAGATCATCAACTCGCCCATTCATCTCCTCGTTGAAGTGAAGCTTCCACTTATAGGCCTCCCTAGAGGCTTTGCGTGGTAGCCATCTTGTAGGGCAGTTCCTTTGTTCAACAAGGAAACCCTCCTTTACCCAAGCCGTGTATCAAGATGGCAGCTGTGCAAACCCTCTGTATGACTTGTTTTGATACATAAGTTTTGACGGAGCCGTTTCAGCCTGATGGATTTGACTGCCTCTGTTTATAACACGCGCATTCCATTTCACCCCAAATCTAATCGTATTTAATTTTCATTTTCTTATGGAGAAAGAAACAGTTCTAACGTCATTAACCAATTCGGATATGCAACTATCCTGAAGTATCACCAAACATTTATAGTAGGTTTTTTGCTTTTTTTCGGGACTGCCCCGAGTCGAGTACATTCATGCGTCTGGCCCACTGTCCTGTAGCCTGCTTTTCTCATGTCATCGGAAAGCCTGCATACACAGCGTATTTTTTGAAAATATACGACTCAGTGGCTGTATTCACTAGACTCATAGGAGAAATCGTCCAAACGATCGGCGTGGCAGGCTCATTATATATGTCTTTCTCGAATCTTCTCTGTTCATGAAAAACAACCACTTACCTCAACGGCCTCGTTTAGTTTTAGATTGGCTTTCAAAGTGACAATTTCGTTGAACCGAGAACGTTGCAAATCCAACCAGAGAATGGTGGCAAACAAAGATGGCCGAACGTAGTGACGCCAGATCCTAGTGAGAGAAAAAAAACGACCTTCGAACCCGTGGAATGCTGTAACAACCGCCACCGATTCCGTTAAATATTAACCCCGAAGATATGACTTAGTTGCCCCGCCATTTTTATGATGACTGTGGATTGGAATGTGAAATCAAACAAATGGGTATTTACAATTCATTTGCCATTAGACATTAGAAAATTGAAACTGAATAGGTCCATATGCTGAGAATGCATTTACAACACAAGGTTTCAGGAATAAGAAGGGTACCTTTCCTTCGTCTTGGAACGAGTCAACATTTTGTCCAAAAGTAAGGTTGTGGGGGCTGAGGCATAGCCTATTTGATAGTCATTGACCACTATCAGGGATCATCTTTTATTCCAATGAACCTCCCGCTGATCAAATCATTAATTTATCCCTGTTTTCAGAATCTACACAGTCCTGGCATGTAGCAACCATTTTTGAGAACCATGAAATTGCACTCAAATATTGTAAAAGTATTCCTAGGCAAAAGGAGTAAGGTTTACCAACACAGACAGACAACAGTTTGTATCATCATAAACGTTATTGTTTTTTGTTCTCAATTTTGTCATTGTGTCCATTAATTTCGAAACGAAATATTTGATCAAAGGTAACGTTACTGTATTTGGAGTTTTATATTAGAAATGCCATGAGCCCCATTTTGCTAACTGAAAAATTCATTTAACTTTGAACTTTCTACCCCTCAAATCGATCTTATGGCACCACTCATAACAATTTTGAGTTCGATTGAGCAAAATCCAAAATGCTATGAAAGAGATCAACTTGTTTATTCACACAAGTCTATCATTGTTAATTAACCAGAATATACAAAGTCACCGATATTCATGAATTTAACCAAAGTTATAAACATTACTAAATTACAACAAATATACAGAACTTTGAGGTGAAACGAATCAAAGGGAAAGGTTACGAATTGGTCGTATTGAGAACTAAATTACAAATGCTTTTACTATGCATGTGCCTTTTATGCGTATTTTGACAACCAGAATATTCAATAAAGGAGTCCAAACTCAAATTTAAAGACTCAGTGGCTTTTTGAAACATATACAATACAATGAACAATGATTGTTTAGATATCAAAATCACTGACAGAGGGGGACAAATTGGACATTGAGGAGGGTGGGGTCGGGGATCAAGTAAACTCAAGTTGTAGAAAGTTCTGCAAGACGTCGACGCCTAAGAAAGGAAAAACCCTGAAGTTAAGTGTTGGCTGTCTTGGAAAGATTCGGAGCATTGATGAGATTTAGGACAAAGATACAAAATATTGGGTGGAGTCCCCCCAGAAATCTTGACGAATTTAAAGACGCGTGTAGACGGTGCTAAAGGCTGAAAAAATTCGGCTGTCTCTTCCATGAGCTCGTCCAGTAAAAGAAATGGGTGGGATCGCAAACTTTGCTAATACAACCAGCGACTGTGAGACCGTGGGTCTAAAATCTCTGTCTAGTCCCCCTTAACAATCCTCTGCAACCTTTTAAATCTCAGTTCTGCATTTAAACCGGTAAAAAAAACAGTACCACATCTACTGGGTTAAAGACTACGACATTTCTATATAAAAAATAACAAGGGTTATAAGAAATGGGGTCTAAAAGTGCCAATGGAAAAAGCCAACACAATGAGAGAGTCCTAAAGTCTTTATGTCCATGAACATTTTATCATTACATTGCTATTTTTCTATACCTGGTCAAAAATAGAGCAGTTGGTACACGAATTATGATTAACAAAATCTGACATCAAATTAGACTTAGCCATTTGGGGTAAAGATGGAAAATGTGCCAATATTTTTAAGAAATTCGATAATAATCTTCTAAGATAAAAAACTACAGCGAAACTGTACAAATGGGTAAGCAATAATTGTAAAAAGTTGATCTTTTAGATATACTCAACCAAATATAGACCGGGAAATAAAAGTTGGAACGAGCTACAGTAGGTGAAGTGTGACCATTTCCCGTATTTCTAAATCCAACTAAGGCACTTTTTTGGAAATATCTAGCAAAGTTTGTCTCGTAAATATGGCCCACCCCACAGAACGTCTAAAAATAGCCTCAAAAAGAAAAGAAAAAAAGACCAAGAAAATTAATGATAAACTAGCGAGAAACTATTCTGGTCACAAGCCAAGCCAGGAGGACGATGGGAAGACTGTAAGTCACCACGCCTGCGCCGTTGCACATGTTCTTGTTGCAGCACTTGACACAGTCCATGTGCTCCTCGTTGCCAAAGCAACCGGGAACGCAGTCCGTCTCTCTCTCGTAGCAGCCGCGGTAGACCAGGGTTTCCTTGTAAGCAATATGGGTGATCCGACGATCCTGCAAATCATTCAAAAGGAAGGCTAAGAGATTATAATCAAACTCGACTAAATTGTTTTTAGTCCGCACTATATGTGTCGCAAATCTAATAGACCAATCTGACTCACGCATTTTCAATATGCAACCTACAGAGATGAAACTTGCAATCGCAACAATTTTTCGAGTTTAAAATAATTGTAAATAGGAGCGATCATGATCCGAAGTTGTGAGTGTGCGGTAGAAGAAAAAAAATGAAACAAAAACTGTTGGGCGGTGTGATGTTCTTTTTCGACAAAATGACTTGGAATTACGTCCAAATGACCAGCTTTCACCTAGAATTAGTAAGTGTTTTTGATTTAACCATTGCTAGGCAACAACAGGGGAACGAGGATGCTCGATGAACGAGGATGAGGATGGTGATTATGAAAGTCTGATGTTCAGTGGCGGTAGTGATAGTGGAAGAGATAATGTTGATCGTTCACAGTGTTGTGATGGCGCGACGATGCGATGAACAGAATGGTTATTAGGGGTTAGGGTAGTAGGTTGATGACATTAACGACGATGACTATGACGATGCTGGCTGCGGCGCTAATGACAAATGCAACAATGGCCGGCAATGACAGTGATGACATTCTCAAGGACGACAACGACGATGCTGACAACTGAACTGTCCGAACTTACGTAACAGACTCCCTGGCATTTGCCCAAGAACACGTTGTTGCTGTCGGACCTGACGGAGGTCTCACACTCAGGGTTGGCAGCGCATTTGAAGCAGTACATATTTTCCTCGCCCATGACAGCTGCAGGTCAGAGGTTAAAGTTTAGCCATCTTGAGTAATCATATTTCTGTGCCAAAGTCAATTTTTGCCCATAAGACCAATAAACACAACGGTCGGTGATGGGCACAAGATCAATACGGGCGATTGACAATAGTGCGCCTCCAAGAGTTTGCAACGGTTGGCCAATCACAACGGACGAAATCTGTCGAGCCTTTCCAACCAAGCATTGGGATGACAGATTTCGCGCATTGTAATTGGCCAACGCGTTGCAAACTCGTACAGGCGCACTAATGTGAATCGCCCCTATTGTAAGAGCAGGAATGATAGGAAAAAGTTAAATACTAAAATATAATCCAAAGTCTAAATATTGCCTTGTTTAGAAGCATCATATTGGGGGCAATTGTACATTTTACCGAAATATCTGACATTAATGAAGGTTGATATTCTGCAAACCTTGACCGTCGTCATGAAAAGTGGGCAATATAATGGAGGTATAGTTTGGTGCGATAGGAATTTAAAGTGTTGATACGGAAACCAAAATCTTTCCAAATGATCGACTATTTAATAACCAAAGAGATGATAACAAGAAAATTTCACTTCAATTTTGTCTTCTCTGAATTCAAAATTTATTATTTTTATTTTCTATGGGACTACTACTTACCGAACGGCGTGCACACAAGTGCCAACAGAATCAAGGACCACGCCATGGCGATTTACTTGAAGAGGGACAGTCCTTTGACCAAAAGCGAAAAAAGGATAGTTGTGAAATAGTTTCTGATATTACGCGGCCAAGAATTTGCAGAAATTGAAGGAAAAGAAACAAGTTCTCGCCATTAAAAGATTCCGTTTTTGCTCAGTCAAGGGATCAATCAACGGAAATACTGTAAATTTCAATCACTGCAGAAATTTCATTTCTTTTCAAACGCTTATTAGTCTTGCTTTTATTTCAGTGGTAACAGCTCTGTTTAAAATATTTTTTTTCACTTCAATGAAGAACAAATGTTACCGTACAAAATAATACTTTTGCATTTTTAAAATATAAAGAACCTTTCAGAATTTGCTATCATAATAAATTATTAAAAAGTGAACATTTCAACTGCTAGCGGGAAAAAATTTTAACAGTTCAAGTTTTGGCATCCAACGAACTTGTAGTCAGAACTTATGAGATGGTCCCTGCCATGTTGACACGGTTTGCGCATGGTACAAACCCGTACTTCACGAAGTTGGCGCGCACTTGGTTTATGACTCGCAAGTTGCATTGTGCGTGGTGTGGTTCTAATCTAGTTAATGATTAACTCTAGTGCTAACGCAGACGATTTGAATGAGGTTGACCCCAGCTCGCCTTAGCCACTTTGTTTGGCGAGATTTAGTCCTTGATCGAATTATTTGCAACATCGCACACGATTGTTCATTCTGAATTGCGTTTTCTGAATTAGACATAAGAACACCTAAACATTGGTGGGCTGTATTGCGGATAATTTAATTTTGGAATGTCTCACGCTTTTGGAAAAATACACGTAAATAACAGTCATTAAACGAGACTTGAAAGATGGGGTTTGCTGAATGAGTTGTGAAATTTTATACTTCCACTAATTGCACCTGGCGCTTTTGTGCTTCCTAAAGCTCTACGAGGCCTTCTACATTTCCATAAATGACAAATGAATTTACAATCGACGATGATTTGTAACCACTTGTCATTTTTTCCCGTCAACATCTGTGTGGCTGAAATTTAACCGCAAAGCGGTTGATTGTTACTCTATTCGTGCAAGTGTTTAGGTTTGCATCTTCTAAATTTTGTTTTACGCTGTATTAAGAGAAAGATATATGCCATCCACGGTCAGTCAAAAAACAAAATGGCCGAAATTTACATCCCGCCCGTGGAAATCTTTGACCGCACCCAGAGCCTTCAAAGGAAACCAAAACGGTCTTTGTTGCTTCGACACAAAGGCGGTAAAGCAATCGTTTGAGTAACCCAACCAACCATCCAAAAAAATCAGGAACGAAAATCTCAGAAAAAACACAGAGAAAGAGAGATTTACAGTTACTCAAAGTTTAACGAACAGCATAATCTCATGAAAACGTCTATCATCGACCATTTTTCAAAGTTGCTGAATATGCCATGGATCCTGGAAGGTTTAAATGACTCTGACACAAAGAAATAATTGGTCGATTCTCTCAAAATTTGTCTGCTCCTACTATAACTTTAATGAAAGGAAACGACAACTAGCTGCAACATTGCGCTTCCAAGTTACGTGATGTATAACTTTCTCACGTGTTCAAATTTTGGACAGATAGGGGGTAAACCATGGGGGTCGCGAGGGGGAAAGAGGCACGGCTTACCCCCCGGGAAAACAAAAATGAAAAGGAGAAAAAGTCCTGGGGGCTGCAAGAAATGAAAACGAGTTGAAAGGGGATAAAAACCACCGATTTGCTAGAATAAACCTCAAATTGACCTCTCCTATGTTCGCCGATAAGTACTTCCCCCCCCCGGAAAAAGTGGCTCACTCCTGGAAAACAAATGCTGCTGATTTCCAGGGGGGGAACATGGTAACGCTTCTTCTTGTACCTAAAGTCTGTGGCTTGTCCGGAAAAGAAGAGCTCGTAAGGCCAGAAGATGAAGCCACTGCGGGCGCGAGTTAGTACATGAGCGTCAATACTCAATATATCAGCATCGCTGGAAGCATTCAACATTGCCTCCTCGAGGCCAAGTTTTCTCCCCAAGAGGTACAGGTCCAACCTACTCAAAACGTAGCCTGGATTTGGATTTTCAAGATGGCCGCTGTAGTCAACGGTGGTCGTGGGTCCTAATCCAACCCAAGCACGCCCGCGAATGGTATAACGATGTCTTGAAGAGCACCGTTAAACTAAAGAACCGGCAAAGTAAATCTCTGCCATACGTGGAAAGAACATCTCAAATTACATATATTAATAAAATGGCGGTTGACGAAATAATGTGATTGACCTTTATAACTAAATTCTAGGGCTCTAGAGGGCTTCAAGGGATTGGGGAGATTAGGAAAAAGATCGTCGATATACACATCGCGCAGAAAAACTGCTGCAGTCCGTAAAGCTGTTCCTTTAACGGGCACATACCACAATCAAATCAGGGCGTCAATCCTTTCAAAAACAAACTCGGGACAAAAAGAATTTCACCAGAATTTAATGGTAAATCGACTTACCCGATTAGAACAGAATAAATCGGCAATTAGCTGTTTTACATTCTTCGAAATCCCGCACAAAACGGGCGATTTGCCTTTAGTCCCAACCTCCGAACAAAATGGATGATGGACGCTTCGGTTGTTTCGCTGTGATAAGATCAAAGTCCATGTTGGTGGCGATGTTGTTGGCAGAGTGAGAAGGGGGCGCTCTGTATTTTCGAGTGCTGGTGGTTTATCTTTCTTCATTTTTTGGCCGGGGGGGGGCGCCTTACCGGTTGATATCAGCATGGAATTGGCACTTTAGAAATATGTATCCAAACACTAACGAACTCCTTTTGGAAGAATCCCTTGATTGTTCTAATGCACTTGGGAATTCTTGCAACAATGAGTTTTTAAAACCCGTCATTTAAGAGACTAAAACCTCGACAGCTCTCGGTGTTGGTGGGGACGAGGGTTGGCGTCATTGTACCCTTTCGAAGGACTTGATTATGCGGAAGACAGTTGATTAATGTGCAAGTTAGACATTTATCTCCAGCATCATTTGATGGAGTTTTCGAAGAACTTATCAAGACACTGACGACTCAAACCAGAGCCATGGAAACATTTTTACAGTTAAAACAGTTTGTTTTATTTAAAGTATCTTGCCACAGTTTCCATTAACTTATAAACCACTTATATACATTTACAATCACATCAATATTAAAACAGAGACAGTCTCACTCTCCCTACGGGTTACATTCACACACAGAAACACACGGGCAGGCCTTAACCCCCCCCCCTTTTTGGAAGAAATTTCACGATTTGTTTTCGCAACGGGTTTGAGCGGGTGTCGAAACTTGGGTCGACAAGCGCTCATCCAGCTATGTTGGTTAAAAAAGCCCGTCAAATCATCACAATCTAAGCCTACGACATATTCAATTCTGACCAGATTACAAATGGTGGGTGCATTGTATGCTACGTGCATTCGATTTCTGCATGTGACCGAGGCTAGATGAGACGGGAGTGGTAATGGAGGGGCGTGACCTTCATGTACTAAAGAGGGGGGGCTCAGGCATTTGCTTGCGCAGGGTAACTGTTGGCTTTGGCGGTTGATCGTTTTTAAAGGGGCACGCCCATTCCCTTACCATTCACTTCTACAGATATTACGACATCACGTTGGGTTAAGGTAATGCACAATATAAAACAATTATATGTGAACAATTTGCCCATGAAAATCGCCCCAAATGTTACCCACCAGAAAGTGGTTTGTTCCAAGATGATGAAAAGAGTGACTGGTTTTTGTCAACAGAAGATCAATCAATTAATTTCTATCAATCAATCCATCCATTATCAATATGTAATATCTATGAAATAAAAAAAATTATGTTTACCAAAATTTAAAACTTGCAATGTCAAGGCGATGCTTTTCTATACAGAAATAAAAGGTGCAGCGTCATCATATATCAACACTTCCACATGAAGTCCTTTAAAAAGGCGGAACCTGTAAGACATAAGTAGGGGAGACCAAACTCTGTACAGATAATAACAGCGAGCTACACGTACGACGACATCACGAGAAAACAACCACACGCATGATGGAATGTTTTATACAGCTGCTTTTCCCACCTTTACAAATTTCCCCCAATCCATGTCTCCACGCCCCCCCCTCTCCTATCCCTCATCCCCCGCCCCCTTTTTGAACTCTTCCTCTGCCTAACGTACTCACAGATCTACACTCATTACAAAACATTTGCATTAATACCAATGGCTTTCAGACTCAGATAATGCATCAGTGTGGTTTTTTTTTGGTGGTCAAACACAAAGCTCAGTGGACTTTTTGCCACGAATACGTTTGTTTGATGGGGGGCGGGGCATAGTTACATATCGCGTACATTCTTTGAAGTCCCCCCATAGTCCCAACAGGTTGACCCTTTTTATTCTTTTCTTTGCATTGATGACTTCTTAAGTAGAGGGAAGCCTTTCGGGTGAAAGCTCAGACATTCCGGTCTTAACAATCGCGTCCATCTTCCAAAATACTAAATTCTGGCTTCCACCCCCACGAAAGCAGTCTTAAAACTGGCTCCCCATTTTTTTCCCAATTAGCCAGTAATCATAATACTTCCAACTCTTGGTTTAACCTCAACCAGGACCGTTATTCATAAGCTGAAACTTTACAAGTTTTCCCAGATCCCCCGAATCAAAACATTTCAGTGCAGATTATGTCAACTCTCGGCTGGTTCACAGCATAAACAAATGTGAAGACAATGTAAAGAAACGAAGCATCCTTGGCAGAGTTCATCCAACATTATAGAAACTTATTTGACTTTTAAGAATTTCAGGAGTGAATGTTTTCTGCGATGTCATAGATTTACATTTGTGTTCGTGCAAGCTACGTATCAATCTTTTCTCTGGAGGCAGTGAATATCATTCACATTTCGACAGTGCTAACAATGAACCAACATTTCCTTTACAGCGACTTCCAAAACAGCCCTCAGCACTTTGTTCATTGGCTAGAACTGGTCAACACAAAAACACAACAAACTACGTGTACAACTGTTTACAACTTGCATGCAAAAACACCACAAAACAACGACAAGAGTCTGGGCTCCTGTCGCATTAAGTACTAAGGACAGCAATTTCAAGGCATTGTGACTGAAGTAGTGCACTTAGAACCTGTCGTTCAACTTTGCATTTGTGAAGAAAAGACTCCGGACCCCACGCTAAGAACACCATGTTGTTCCACCTGCTAGGCATCTTCAGCTGTGTTTCCTGATGGCTTTGTGAAAAAACTGTAGGGGGCATGATTCCATCAAATCTGAGGGACCGAGTGAGGGCCCTGGGTACAGTCTAACTGCAAGTTTTCGATGGAATGTGTGCAAAAACCGCAAAAAAGGATGGCAATTGTTTGTGTGAGGAATGCAGCTGAGTGTGGGTCCTCATTGGAAAATACATGCAGTGAGCATGCAGTTTACAGCATAGTAAGCACGCAGGAATTTTCTGCGTCCGTAACAACTAGGACGTTTAAATTTGCTCGGGGAAATTCTGTATGCAGCACTGAGCGACAATTACACCGCCAATGCCTGGTGATTCCCACTGCGTTAGCACACACACAGAGAGACTTGAACTACCTCGGTAGTTCTTTGGAGGTTGGACATGAGTGGGGCCCATCAAGCAACCCCGGGCCACAGCCTGGCATTGAGGTAAATATCACTTTGCAACATTTTCTCAGAATTTTAAAGAAAAGGACTGTGCGATAAAGAAAATGCACAACTCTTAAAACAAGTAACCAGCAAGGGTCAACACCTGCTAAGTCCAACTCTGACAGAGACTGCTCTTGTTGTCATCTCATCATTTTGAAAAGTCCGTATTTTCACACTTGGGACAAGTTCGCTGAGAAGTGACACCTTTGGCAAGTGGTCAATCGACCACGGTGGGAAATGTTGCCCCGTGCTGCTCCTAAGCCCTGGGTTCAGTATTTCTGTTCCTTCTTCTTGTCGTCTTCACATGGCCATCTGGGCTTCCACCTGGCTGTTCCAGGCCTCCACTGCCTGTGATCCCGACTCGGCGCTGTTGGGAAGGAACACCACCGAGTCGCCAATGATGGACTGGGCGATCCTCTGGCAAGTCAGGGCGGTGTCGGTGCCGTTGAACTCCAGACCCACCACTGCACCTGCTCAAAAGTGAAAATTGCCACAAGTAAAGCTCAACCCTCATTTTGCCTGCAAGCAATGGCCATCCACTTTTGTGGTTTTTGCGCACATTCTGTCGGAAACTGTTGGTACTGTTGCAAATCAATGCAACCAACCGTGGTAGACCTGACGCAGATTCTTGACGGTGTTGTAGTCAAGACCATCACAAGACCAGACACAAGACCAGACACAAGACCAGACACAAGACCAGACACAAGACCAGTCACAAGACCAGTCACAAGACCAGTCACAAGACCAGTCACAAGACCAGTCACAAGACCAGTCACAAGTAACAGGGTGGACAATGACAAAGGAATGCTTTTGTTGCAGTTCATTTGAAAAGCTTGTGGCTTGAATTCAGACTAGAGGTCTTGTGAATGCCTTAAGTGGTCTTGACTACAACACAGATTCTCAACTAGTCCAGTCATTTTCAGCTAATGTGCATTTGTTCGGAGTTTAGTTCAACAACGGCACCTAGTAAAACTTCGTGATCGGGTCATTTTTTGCAATCCTTGTGCTCACCGTTTGTCGCAGCTTTGGCAAATCTCTCGTCCTCCCCAAATATCCTGGCGGCTGTGCTGGCGTCAATCTCGATCTCGGAGGTGCGGGCCAGGCAGCAGGACCCCTGGAACAAACACCCAGACACAGAGGGTGTCATTGGTCTCTGCGATACCACAGCATTTGTAAGCCATTGTACGGGGTTCAGTCAACTTTACACCGCACTACCTCGTGGCCTTCTGGTTTCCGCCTTGATGAGCCACTACCAGGCAAGCCCGTGGTTAGCGACTGTAAGTTGTACGCTTGTAAACCAGGGCCGTTTTCCAAAACTCAACTTCGTCTCCGTCTCAGGGTTGGTGTAGGAAACCAATCCCCGATTGTGGGCCTGAAGCGTTTAAATTAAACCGAAGAACGATAATGTTTGGCTCTTTTGCATCTTACTTGATGTTTTGTGATGAATTGAAAAACAGTTGAAGCCTGAGACAGAGCCCAAGTCAAGTGCTGCAAAACAGCCCAGGCAAGCCCTAGAATCTGTTTTCTAGGGCTAGGTCTACGTGTAGGTCTTCACTCCATTGGAAATGTGCAGACATTTAGACCTAGCCATAGCTTTGGGAGCATGTTTCAAGCACAGCCTTACTTTTAAGCAAAATAACTGAGAACACTTTATCAAATGGCATGGTGGTCACCAGCTATGAACCTGTTGAATGGCATGGCATGGTGGTCACCAGCTATGAACCTGTTGAATGGCATCCATGTTTTGCTGCACAAGTAACACGTGCACAACACATGGGGCTAGCGTTGCCAGTTTGTTTTCACACTCTCGTTCTGGACCCGCAGCACACATTCCCGCATGTAAGTGGGAATACACAATACACCCCATTCTGCCGTTACTTTAACTACCACTACTCCAAGTTCCCAATGTGCATACCATAGTATTTCAGAGGGAGTAACAACGGCCTCCTGGCTCCACATTTTCCTCATACCCATCACCACTTTATCAATGCCTTGAAGGCTAGACTACCTAAACATGCATGCAGCCACCAAAGACGACAGATGTGCACATCTGATCATAAACGTCAGTGGGCAAGTTCAATGGACATAGTTAACCACAGTTCGATAATCTCCCATCAGACTCGTACGAGTCGACGATAGTTGGATTAGTCTAGTCACCTCTTCGTGACCAGCCTACTGAGGTTGGTCTTTGGGCTTTGACTGTGGTGTGATCGATGGACTTTCTTTGTCAGCGAAGGGCACATTAAGAATTCCAATTAAAGGAACCCGACCTTGACAGCACTACATAATTGATTTCGGCTTAAAAGGTGTCCCAATGAGAGCTGGCAGTCAGGCGTGCTGCCAATGAAGGACCGAGAGAGCTATGTTTAAAAAAAAAAAAGTTAAACAGTTACAACTCCTCGGTGATTGTTCCAAAGAGCAGACAAACGAACACGATCCAGTCCCAGAAACGATGACGACTTTCCTTCACGTACCTCTTGCCTCACGTCTTTGAGGAACTGTCTCAGCTTCTCCTCAGAGGAGGAATCCTTGAAGAAGACCACAAGCGATGACTGGAAGAAAGAAAATCAAACAAGAAAAATACCTGATGAGCTTTGAAGATTTTCACGGTTAAGGTGGCAAGATCAGTAACACCGTGTTTGGGTTAGCACCACGCAAGGATACTCTCTTTTCTGAGCATGTGCGGTTCCGAAAAGAACCGGAGGGTACTCGAGATTTCGGACGGCGCGTTTTGTCCGTCGTCAGGAGATTATTAGTTTTTACCTAAGAAAAATTACCATCTAAAGGGACACTGGTAAACAAGAAATTTAGAATCTTTAAATCTCACTCGAAGAGATGGAGAAAAACAAAGAACCATCAGCATTTACCTCCGACCCTTTCTGTTTCGTTTTGCCCAGGGTTAGCGGCACGACGCTGTCGTCTGATGCCGTCGATATCTTCATGTCCTGGAACTGCTCGGTTGTTGGCAAAGGCACAAAATCCTCCACTTTGGCATCCTGAAAGCAGAGATACAATTTTTACGGAAGACAAATTTCTACATAAATAGATAAAAAAAGACAGTCCTTATGCCATACATTTGTTGGGCTTGGCCAATCTGCATCACCGTTTGATTTCCGCAGGATCGTTGATCTCGCTTTACAACCTGTCCACAATTTCATCGTCAGCTGACTGGCTTTTTCTTTCTAGTTCAAGGCTGTGGCAGAAATTTCAAGAAAGAGGAGTTACTTACGTCTGGAAGCAGTGACCAATTCTGTTCGTCTGGCATGGGCGAGAAGTCGTAAATATTGTCCCACAGGTTCCTGTACGGGCTAAGCCCGCTCTTGGTAAACTGATCTGAAGAAAAACAAGAACGGGGGAAAGAGGACAGCCGTGGTTGAACGTTTACATGCACGTGGACTAGAAGTGTTCCATTACAAATTGTGAAGACTTTGACGATTCTCGCCAACTGAATCATTTTCTGTAGCTGATAAGCCAGCAAGTTCACTTTTAAACCTAGAGATAATGTATTAACCCCTTTGCGCCGGTAATTCTTTTGACCGTGACTGCTGGGCTGTGGTATGCCCTGAATGGAGGGTTAATTTTGGTTTATAGGGTAATAGTGGCTTGAAAGGCTCAAATTTCAAGTTTTAGCCCTGTCGGACGAATGGATTTGAGTTACGGACCACAACTTTTGGGCACTTTTGGCCAAAATTGGCTTGATTGCCATTTTTCAATCTCTCTAACCTGTTAGCCAAATTTGTTAATATCAGTATCTTCGGAAAGCTTATTGTGTAAAGAATCGAAATTTATCATCATTTCTCATGCAGAAGCAATTTGAAGTTTGCACCAATTTGAAGGAGAGGGGGGGTTTGGGTTAACCCGTTTGGGTAATTTGACATGGAATGACCCGAGGGTCCTTACCTGTCAGCTCCGGGTATTGGTACTGGAAGCAGCCGAACCGCATCTTGGTGGAGGCCTCGATGATGGGCTGGGAGCCGCAGTGGAGAAAGACGTCGATGGCCTTGCAGTCACGGGATCGGAACTGCTGGCAGGCGATGACGCACTTGCAGGACGTGCAGTTGCGCAGAAAGACGCTGTTTTCAGAAAATGAAAATTGAGAGGGGGGAAACATAGCAACTTTGGTTCAATGGGGGCGTGACCAAACCCAAGAAAGAGTGGGGACGGTCAAGTCCAAGTGCTGGAATAGGGTACCCAGAGAGATGACATGTTTCTCAATTCAAAAACGTACATGTACATGTACCGGTGGGTCCAAAATCCACCTCGACTTTGCGAAAATTTACTGCATTCATCGATATTTGCAGCAATTTAGCAGAGTCAGGGTTGAGCCCGGCCCACTCACAAGATAACCTTAATTATCTCAAGGTAAACTTGAATTCTCACTTCTGATTGGTCGATCCATGACAACAAACACTATGACAAACGTGCATAACCGTATTGCATGGTCCACATCAAATCTATGATTCATCATGCGCTTTGTAACTCCAGGCAATGCGCTATTTTATGCTGAAAGCAAAATGCACAACTGCATCATTTATTGTAAATTCAAAGGTGGCACATTTTGCAGACTGAAACCCTTATAACATCTTTACTGTGCGCAAGTTTGCTTGAAGATAAATTCGTTATCGCGCTTGCAGACCACAGATGCATTGCGTTCCGCTTGTGCTCGCGTGATATATTGCCCCAAGAGGTAAGGTACATAGAAACGTTCTTACCTTCCTTTGATCGGCCCCAGGAATATCGTGCAGTCCAGGCACTTGTCCACGGTGATGGTGGCCGAGTGGTCAAAGACGTAGATATGGCAGTTCTAGTGATTGAAACAGACACACTGGATAAGCCCTGCACATTGGACTCACAACACCTGAGCTTGACATCTGTTGTATCACCAGTGCCAATAGGTCCTTACTGAAAAATTGCATTACGTGGTCCTTCTTGAAACACACTACTGGTATTTGAAACCTGACTCTCGGGCAAGAAAATTTGTTGAAATTGAAACATATTGGCCCCAGAAAACTAGTTTAATTAACAGAAGTACAGGTACAACGAATGTAGTCGGTTTCGATGCAACATTTCCTTCATGCTCAGAGTAGGGCCCTTAAGAGTAAATAACATTTTATTTTTGCTGTAATGACCTTTTAGCACTGACCCGACCAATATCTGAACATTTCTGATATTGTGAGACCATCAGCTCCCTGGGGAGTATACTAGCCCAATGCTACCATGTCAGGCACAAACGGGGAAAACATTATATCATCTCTGCCCGCACAGGTACAATGTACCCATTCATTCCTGGTACATGTACGTGGAGTGAGGCTTATAGCACACACACAAAAAAAGAAGCCCTCGTTTGCTCCCACTCGGACTGGGTGATTCAGGGTCGGTGCCCTACCGGTACATGACCTACCTGGCAGTTCTTGATGAGAAACTGCTGGCCGTTGACTTTGCCCGGTACCCGGCCCACCGTCTCCCCGCTCAGGTTCTCCAAGGTGAAGTCCTTGGGGTCCGGCCGGTCCTTGCGGTCCCTGTGGCGTAGGGAGGAGAACGGCAGGGACATGATGAGCATGTTCAGGGCACCGCCCGACTGAGCGCTACCTGCCATCGTTTTGTTCAGCAAACCCCCAACCAAGTCGCTCTCAGTGAATGCGTACAGTATCTGTCTGTCTGGAAAACTGCATGCATCCCTTGAACTGTGTATAACATGTGTGAATGACACCGACTGACATTGGAAAAAATATCAGATCGCAGACGGAACAGATGGAAATCAGATATGATCAGCACTCCCAATGCAGATAAATTAAGCCCAAGTAATTTTGTTATACAGCTAGAGGGCTACCCGGTACACGCATGCCGACTTGATCAATTATGTTCCCCACACCGCAACATACGCTAAAACCCTATCAACATCTATTCAGAAGAATGCAAGCCTCTGTGAGTGATGTGTAAAACATGGAAATTGATAATTGTGTTAGGGGAAGACATGATTGTTGAATTATTAACTTCAATTACTGGCAGCAGATATGTACGGTACATGACATGAATCGATAATGAGTACATGATGTACAGTGCCATGTATGCCGAGACGTGAACTACCGTAGCTTGTCGTTGTTAATTGACAGAAATACAGTACGTTGACCTCTGGTATTTGGTCAATATTAATGTCAGACAAGCATTTTGGAATAGTGTCCATTAGGTGCTGTACATGTACTGTATGTCCCCCACCAATTGTTTGATAATTATTGTTTGCTTAGCTTAATCTTACAGACAACATTCATTTGGCTGAAACTCATGACACAGCCAATATATGGCAAAATATACTCTATGAGAAAAGTCATGTGAAAATATCTGTGTGATATATTTCTTCTGCAATGTCATACTTTTCAAACAGTTTGAGTTCCGTAGACTTCTGTACATATACAAGTTTATCAGCCGGTAAGCCAGATTTTGGTTACAGGCGCTTACAGCATGCAAAATGGTAGAACACTTACGGCAATGGTTTTAACTACAGTCTAGCCATCCCCATTGGTCGAGAACCTGTCACATGGCCTGCCTTACAATGTAAATGGCTGGTCTTAAAAACTTAGGGCAATGGTTTTAACTACAGTCTAGCCATTCCCATTGGTCGAGAACCTGTCACATGGCCTGCCTTACAATGTAAATGGCTGGTCTTAAAAACTTAGGGCAATGGTTTTAACTACAGTCTAGCCATTCCTATTGGTCGAGAACCTGTCACATAGCCTGCCTTACAATGTAAATGGCTGGTCTTAAAAACTTAGGGCAATGGTTTTAACTACAGTCTAGCCATTCCTATTGGTCGAGAACCTGTCACATAGCCTGCCTTACAATGTAAATGGCTGGTCTTAAAAACTTAGGGCAATGGTTTTAACTACAGTCTAGCCATTCCTATTGGTCGAGAACCTGTCACATGGCCTGCCTTACAATGTAAATGGCTGGTCTTAAAAACTTAGGGCAATGGTTTTAACTACAGTCTAGCCATTCCCATTGGTCGAGAACCTGTCACATGGCCTGCCTTACCATGTAAATAGCTGGTCTTAAACACTTGTCAGGTGTCACCTGGATGTTTGACTCCTATGACATGTACAGGTATGACCTCCTGTCCCTTTTCCCTTGATTGCGCTAAATGTCCGTAATCTTCACATACATGTAGCTTACACAATGAGTCTGCATTTCCCCAAATGCACATTACCCAAGCTCAGCATTTTCTGCATCACCTCGAACAGTACATGCTAGGGGTGCGCCATTCACTGAAGAGATTGTGTACGGCTAACTGAAAGGGAGATGCATACATGTACCGGCTTCGTGTACATGTATGAAAAATAACGTACTGTCGCTAAAAGGGTCGCTAAAAAGTCATTAAAATTGATTTTCCCCTTATTCTGACTTTCTGACTCAAAAGGTGTGAAGTTATGAATGGGAATAAATCCTCTTGGGAAGTATACATGTACACCTATGGCACTTATTCCCTGAGAAAAACACTGCTGTGAACACTCTCTTTAGACCGGTACAGCGATAGTTTTCTGCCAGAATTCTAGCACAAGAGATCTGTAGCTTCCTCAGAGAGGTGTGTTCCTTACGGCGCTTGGCTGAGGATGTGGCAGGTGCTGCACAGAGCCATGCCCCGGTCATCGGCTCGTATCACCTCCCCGGCGCTGTCGACTGGATGGGAAGAGATCAGCCACCACTAGAGTTCATGGCTCGATCCAGCATCAGAAGGTTTCAAGCGCAGTTGCCGAAACTGACAAGGACGTACATGTAGTCTTGGGTATTTGACTGGTTCTTTTCAGAACCCCACATGCTCAAAAAGAGATACATCCATGGTGCTACAGCAAACCTATCTAATTTACTTGCGACTAGTCTCTATCGCGAAAAGGTCAAATCTAAAGTTTGACTCCTTGGCCACGGGGTAAACTCGCTGGAGGTTGATGAAAGCACCTGCTGGCGGTGGCTCATCACTGTATGCCACTCAGTCCTGACATGAAAGCCAAGCCGACACTGTGAAAGAGGCGGGGATTTCTGCCTGTGTGGTATCCAAGGCCGCCAAGCTCTGTTTGTTATTTAAATCACCCACTGCTGTACAGTGTGTAATCTGCCATTGTAGAGGTTGCTCAAATCAAAGAATCTTCAGTCATGGATGGCCTACAGTGTTAACCCAGCAGATCAGTGTCACACTGGGGTAAAGGCAATCAATTACCCTACATGTACAATGTACATGTAGGTACATGTACATGTACATGCAAGTACACTGTACAGTGCACATTGTATTATATAGACACACAATATACCAGAATATATGTACCACACTTTTGACAGAGGCTTCTGTGATCATGTATACATGAACATGTACCAGGTACAGTGCACATTATATTGACATACAATATACCGGAACATTTGTACATGTACCACACTTTTGACAGTTTTTAAGCTAAAGTTGGAGAGCCCCTAGACAGGAATGTTTTTCTTTTTCATGCATGTACATGTACAAGTACAAGGTCCACACAAGTGTTCCGTCCTCTCTGAAAACCTGTTTTAGAGTCATTTGGGGGGACAGTGTTATCGCCGAAAACTGAAGAGGAATAGTCAAGGAAATCGTAGTTAAGGACATCCAGCTTGAAGGAATATTCATACATGTACTTGGGAAAAAGGGAGCATTTTCTCTGACTTTCTTTCAACCACAGGCAAAAAAGGAATGCCCACACGTCTGTGAGAGTTAAAAAGTATTATGAATTCATGTATACAGTACATGTGCATGTACAGTGTCCTTGTACACAATGCGTATTTTACACAATCCAAGACAGGGTCTAATATTGAATATGTCCAGTGTCTAATTGGAATTACGACCAGCCAGATGTCTGTCTAAATTGCATGCTGAAGAACAAAAGTACGGAAGTAATGAAATTTGCATTGCATTTACATGTACATGTAAAGTACACTGTATAAAGGGCTTCGACATTGACGGCAAGCAGAGTTCGTAAACCTTCTCGTGATTGCCGCAAGAGTGCCTTGCAGAGGAGAGAGGCCATGAATGCATGGCTTTTTTTTCAAGGGTTTCGTCTTTAGCCACATGCCAGGTGAGATGGAATTTTTCTACATCACAAAGCTGGATGATTACTAAACATGACCAGGCACCGTTGACATGTACATGTATGTATTTCTCTCTGCTGGAATATTGATCAAAGAACGTGTCTTTGCTGATAACAAAATTGATTATCTGAATATTCGGTTGTACCGATCTGCAGATTGTTGACGAACAAACCGTAGACAAAACCATTTGCAATAACGCACACAATTGTACATTATGATCAATATTATAGCTTCTCACATCTAGGAGTATCTCCAGCCACGATTTAGCAAGATTAAAGAGATGAACGAGACTTCTTGCCCTGTTGTAGATTTCTATTTGTTTTCAATTGTTTAATGAATAATTTACTTTTTAAATCATTGTAAGATTTCTGTCGCTTTTCCTTTGAATCTCCTTGAAACAAACCTCAGTATGCAATTTTTCTCATTTGAAAAGAAAAGAAAATTTTCCCCTCCTTCTCATAAATTTTGCATTTGAATATTCAAATCCGAAAAATAATATTTGAATATTCGATACTCGATCGAATATTCGGCACCGCCCTACAAGGATTGAATTACTGTAGATCTGCCCGTCCCTTCCCGGCCTGGGAACACTTGGATAAGTGCTGCATGACACCCTTAGTGCCGCCTAAGGCCGCAGTGTATAATTTCCACAGCACTCAGTGATGGGGAAGGAAATTGAAAAGCTTGTTGACCAGCGTCAAAGACTTTTGTAAAACAAAATTAGGGCTTCTACAATTTGAAAGAAGTAATAATTAATGCATGGACAGGTGACATGAGGCATGAGCTGATATTCAAGGTTAAACTTTAATTGAAAAATGAAATTTTCATTGGACTGTCCAGTGTTCACAGGATTTTCCCCTAAAATAATCAAAATGTAGGCAGCGAATGGAGCATTGCTAACTCCACGTCCTCAGCATAATCCGAGGTCCTTTAGATAACCCAATCTTGCATTGTGCGGCCTCTGCCAGAACAACCCAGAGGGGAAATACACTGTACATGTACTCTTCAAAATTGTTCAGAATATAATTACGGTAAATTCACGTTTTTTTGTTCTGTTTTCCGTGTGACCCGGCAACAGGCCTATTAGCCAATCAAAGGTCAAGGTGGCTATAAAAACGAGTGAGGTCACCTGCACACATTCATGTACCATCAATAGGCAGGGGACACATTGTTGAAACTGATGCATTTGGGCACGAGAAACATATTTTTTATTCTGCAAGGCCGTCCTAATGACACAAACACAAAAGCTGACACTATGGGACATGTAAAACCATAGAGCTATGGTATAACTGACAGAATTGCAGCCACAGTATCCCGCAACAGGAATTCACCCTCGAGCATCCAGGTTAGATGAAACATTCCCTGACTCATTCCTCAACTGCCGACTGCCCCCGTGTCTACGTACATGTAGCTGCAGGCATCACCCCGGCAACGATCCAGCCCCGTCTCCGTGGAAACCAACCAACCAATACCAAGTGGCCATCAGTGGCTGAATGGCTCCCATGGCATCCATTCAAGGATGGCGCTGCTGAGGGACCCCAGAGTATTCATGACTGGCCAGTGCTTCTCATAAACCACAAGCCACAGCACATTGCACACGTAGACGTGGAGGCATTTGTAACAAGCATCGCGCATCCAAAAATTAGGCAGCAAGGGAAGGCAGTCATCAATATTTTTGCTCTTATTCAGGTGCAAATGACCTCTCTTGTGCAAATAATAGAAACGGGGGAACGAGAAGTCCTTAAGAATCATTCTATGGAAGCCACTTTGATCTACACAATTAATGTCGCGTACATGTACACAGTATTTGATATAGAATGTACATACATGTACATGTGGGTAATTCCAGAAAGTAGGGGTCCAAAAGTGTGACATTTTTGTGTCCCTGTTATATCTGACCTTTGTTGTTTGCCATGGAAATATCACCAGAATTGATTTCAAACTAAATATTGCTATTTCTTAGCAGGTAATTTGCATTAATTCATCACTCTTGGAAATTAAAAAATGTGTTCTCAACTTACAGACTCATATGTCAGATGTGACAGGGACACGGAAAAAAAAATGGATTCCTAATTTCTGGAATTATACCCATACATGTACTAGAATAAAAAACATGATGCACACACTTAAAAAAAATAATAATTTATTCATTTATAAAGTGCAAATGTCATATAGATATGTTCAAATGGGCTGTACAATGAAGACATTAAGCGTGGAACAATGATTACATTTAAACATGGTTGAGCCGATGGCTTACAAGGGCACCTCGGGCAGCCGCCAATCGACCCACATTCACCAACATCAGTAAAGGGGAGACAGCAAGAAGCAGTTCCAGTTTTAGACTTTTAGACTTACACTGCACATGATTGTACAACGTGTGCCTGTGTTACAATGTGTGGATACAGGTACATGATTGATAGTAATGTATACATGTACAAAGTACGGAGTACATGTTTCACAGTGCATTTATAACTGAATCATCCCCTGCGGTGCATCGTGGGAAGGGGGAGGTGGCAAGTTACATAATGTACATGTACTTCCTCTCGTCTGAGACCTCTTACCACTTTTAAGGGAATTAAAATTGTACATGTAGGTCTAGTTAAAAAACATGCTTTTAACTCCTACTAACTGACTAAACACAAACTTCATAACGGAAAGACATGAAAGAGTTCCATATGTGGATGCCACTTGACAACCGGTGCATAAACCCTTCAAGACTGGTCTGAAAAGTTTTGTGGAAGTTTTCTAAGTACATGTAAATGACTTGGTATTTTCCCTCCTAAATTGAACTTTTCTGGACATATTTTTGCTTTCTGATGGCTATTATCAAGGAAGGTGTGAATGTCGGTCACCTCGGCACCTGCCAACTTGTCAACTTTCAAACTTGGCACCCGAGTGTAGTCAGCATACATGGCATAGCGCCAACTCGGCACCTAAATTTTGTCTTAGGTCTGCGTTTTCCAAATTGGCACCTGACTTCTGTGATTTTGTGCAAGCTATCCGGAAAAGACACAGTGCGAGTTACTCAGCCAGAAACCTTGCCAAAATATCTTACATTTTTTCTGTCACAGTTCCATTTTTTTATCTATTAAAAGATCTAGCCTACAAACAACTGATTGGTTGGTGCGATGTACATGTAGCTCATGCCCGATCTATCTATGGAGTGCATTCATTGTATGTACGCACCAGTTGGCAAGGTGCTGAATTGGCTTATGCGCAGGTGCCAAGTGGTAAGGTGCCGAGTTGGCAAGGTGTCGAGTTGGTAGGTGCCAACTTGGCAAGGTGCTGAGTTGGCAGGTGCCGACTTGGCAAGGTGCCGAAGTGACCGATTACCTTATCAAGTCACTGCAGAGAATACATGTACATGTAATCTGGCATCGATATGGAATTCTTTCCATCATGTCCGTGATCTGGTGATAAGCACAAACAAATTTTTACAGGCTTGAATTAAAGAATTACTATTTTATCCAGGGGCGTGTGGGTCAGGGGTAAGTCTGCAGGGGGGGGGGAGTCGGCTAGGCCCAAGGGGACAAGTTTGTAAGGGGCTAGCTAGTCATGCCGGTGACCGTCATGGTTGACCACCTTGACAGTTAAGGGGCGCGTCACGGTTGCTGTGACTGATTGAATAGGCTAGATGAACCCTGATACTGGAGGAACGTTAACGAACACCCACGGTTAACTCACCAGCTGTACACGGGTGGTGTCTCCTCCTCCTGCTTGGCTTCCCGTTTCGAAAATAAACACCCCATTCCTGACACTCACATGCGATGATAAGGCTCCAAGAACTCTTGAATTAACCGACAAAGCAGAAGGCTGAACGGCACCGCTACATGTAATTTGTGGCGTTAATTCTCGCTGGACAACAAAACCTTTTATTTCGCCTCTGGAGGGCGCTGCGCGACGCTATACAATCTTTGGACTTGACTATGACTGGGACAGTGATCTAGTGTGACTCGGTGTGAGTTTTCCATCTCCCAAAAATGTTCCCGTTTTCTTGTTTACTGGATTCAGAATTTCATATAGTTTGGGAAAGAATGTTTGGAAAGAGTTCCATATACGGACAACACTCAATGCTTCGGTGAACAAGCTATACTGTGTCAGGCTTGCCCCAAAAACCTCCGTAGCCTAACACTTAGTAACAGTGCAGTAACATTGCCTAACTTGTGTTTTCCTAAAGTGCGCGCGGTCTATCTAGGTCCTTAAATGTTTGGGAATTTATTTTCCCAGCTAAATCTCACTTTTTAGGACATTATATCACTTTGTAAGGGCTATTGTAACAGTTTAAGGGAAAATTAGTGTTGTCTGTACATGGAAAACTGAATGTTGCATCCTGACTCCATTTCAGAAATTAGGCCCCTAATTGGAGATCCTAACGAAGATTAGAAAATTTTCCATAAAATTGGAAATTTGGAGAAAATACTTTGATGAAAAAAATTGGAGGCAGGGCCTATCAGAGGAGGCAGCAACCTTTCCAAAACATTGTTATTAAACAATACAATAACATAATTTCTTGCCAAATTGGTTTACTCTAATGCTAGATTGTGTTTTATCAGGCTCATTTGGTAGGCCCCACATCACCCACGTAATATGATAGGCCTAGTGAACACCTAGGCTATAGCACAGGTCTTGGAAGTTCAGATGGAGTAGACCATAAAAGCATTAAGACGGAGCTTGATGCTTTTCTTTCTTGTTTTAATTACAATGAATGTACCAAAGGTTTACTCGAGCCTATCCCGTAGGAAGAAAGAAACACCCTCGAACTTGATGTCATGTATGCACAAGGTCTGTATACACCTGCACTGCAATGTACATTGTACTTTTAGGCTCAACCCAACATGAGGAAAGGGGCGGGGGGAATGTGGCTGAGGGGGTGTTAATGGCCATATCCTCACACCCTGTGCGTAGGGTATATATTTTTGTAATTGTTAATATTTAGTCAGACTGACACCGACATATGTTTATGTATCATATACATTGATTATTCCGTCTAACTTTTTTTTTGGTGAACAATTTTTGGAAAGAAAGATTTTGTTGAAACTCATCCTGTTGGGCACGAGCATCAGATCCAACGCTGACGGACGACCATGGAGTCATACACGCTCAGGCGTGCCTCCATCTACGCGACGCTCTTTGTCGGCTACTTCCTCTACTACCTCAATCGCAAGTCCTTCTCCTTCCTGATGCCCTACGTCATCGAGGAGGACAGGATGCACAGGAGCGATCTGGGTGAGCTCCGGTTACCATGGTAACGGCATCACTGGGCTCCTCTTGGCAGCATGCCCCCCTCAGAGACAGTGAGAGAAAGAATTTTGTAGCAGAGGGTCACAATTTTCAAGTGTCTTAAAGGCTACCTTATCCACCATTTGGGAACTCTCGGTACTGTGTATGAGAGTTTATTAAATTAGGGCTCTGTTCAAATCTTTGGAATCCAGATCTAGATTTGGTTTCACTATGACGTTTAACTTGAAACACTTTTGCCTGTTTCTACGTTCATTTTTGAAATTACGATACACAAGGTGTCTTTTTTTTCAAAGACAGGTCGGTTGGGTTGCATAATGGGAAAACAAGAATTCCTTACCATGGAAAAGGATCAAAAATCGATACTGCCTTATTCCCGTGGTGCTTGGAAGCAATAAGCCATTTGCGAGTTAAATTGGAATAAAATCTGGTACACTGAGTTATCTGATTACATATAAACATAATGATTTGAATTCCCCAGACTAAGGACACCGTTGTTATACCTTGTGATTCAGGGCAAGCTTTTGCTTAGCGACCGCCATCTCTGGAATGGACTGGTTCCTTTGTGCCCTTCTTACCCATTGAGAACAGTGTATTGTTGCAAGGCGTCTCTTATGTAACTAAGCAAAAGCTTGCCCCGAATCACGAGGTATAGCCACAGTGCTTTTAGTATGGAGAATTCAAGTTGTTATGTTTACGTGAATTTAAAGTGTACCAGATTTGGGTCAAAGTTAATGGCAAAAGGTTCCCAGTGTGAAAGATGTGTGTACTAGGAGGCACAAGTCTTTTCTGTTTGGCCAGAACTGAAATCTTCTTTACATTTTAAGAATCGTCGTTAAAATTTCACAGGTGCAATCACTAGTAGTATATCGCTGGCCTACACCATTAGCAAGTTTGTCAGCGGGGTCCTGTCGGACAAAGTCAGCGCCCGGGTCCTGTTCAGCAGCGGCCTGTTCCTGGCCAGCCTGCTGGTGCTGCAGTTCACCGGTTTCCAATCGCTGCAGATGCTCATGGTGCTGTGGTTTCTGAATGGCATCGCCCAGGGCGGTGGCTGGCCCGCCTGCTCCAAGATCTTGAAACAGGTAGAGCCGACTCCCAAATATGAATCTGAGTCCTTTGTTCTCTCACGAGTCTGAGTCTCAGCTCTGACGTGTTTCAGTGCCGTGCGAACTGTTGCATCAAGCACTCTGTGACACTTGAAATTTGTGTAGCAGGCTTCTCCCCCAGCCCCCAACTGCAGAAAACACAGGCAGAAATCCACAATCGGCATTTTAAAGGCTCAACTGTAATTGTTTTATTGGCGTCATTCTGTGCTTTTGCAGTGGTTCCTTCCGTCCGAACTTGGCCTGTGGTGGAGTGTCCTGTCCACCAGCGCCAACCTGGCCGGGGTCGTCGGCCCCGTCTGTCTGTCTGTCGTGGCAAAGGATTATGGGTGGAGGACGGCCATGTACATAGGAGGTAAAGAAATCTATAAATATCTTGCATTTGGTTGATTGAAAACCTACGGCTTCACCAGAACCTTGTGCAGGCATTTATGACATTAAATTTGCAAACTTATTAAACTGACTGTAATGTAACACTTATGTTTCTTATTAACCCCTGCATACCGGGAGCCGTCCACAGCCGCGGCTTTGTGTGAGAATTAGTGCATACCACACATACAGTCTATTCACCATGCAGCTGCTGGTTCAATGGGGCCTGCTACTGGACAAAGCCCTCCATTCAGGGCATGCCACAGCCCAGCAGTCACGGTCAAAAGAATTACCGGCGCAAAGGGGTTAATTACTTGGAATAAAGGCTGGTTGCCCTCAGAACAAAAGCCCTCCATTCAGGGCATACCACAGCCCAGCAGTCGCGGTCAAAAGAATCCCGGCGTGAAGGGGTTAAAAGTCGCTCATTAATTTTCTATTCACAATATGTGTCAATGTACATTTACATATTCATATGTCCATAATGTGTCCCTTATTGTTCTGTTTTGTCCTTGTTTTGTTTGGACTGTATTGTACTGCCGTTGTCTTTCTTTCATATATAATCCGTTGTCAGTCTTGTCTGGTTCTTTTTTCTCGTCTTAATAAGACATTTCTGTATAAGATTTTGTCTTCTGAATATGCCTCCGTATCTGCCCCCTTTTATTTCAATGTCTCCTGGTCTTATTTAACTTGCACTCTTGTAGTCATGAATCTTTCATTTATTGACCTTGTGTGTAACTTGATATGTACATTGCAAAACGAAAATAAACGTTGAGTCAATGAAAAAAAAGGTCAGCATGAATAAATTAAAATAAATAAATAAGAGCTATCACAGGGTTATTGCTTGATTGCACCGTGAAAGGTGAAAAATGAACCGTGAAAGGTTAGAAAAATGCAATTTCTGTGAATACCGCTCTAGTATTTATGAAACACCACATTGAGCAATAACTGAGGATTAAAGGCACTTTGTAGGTCAAGTTTTTTATTCTGTTTTGGATTTAAACTTCAAGAAGGCAAGTTACGTGAAGTTGCAAACAAACTGAGTGTTTTTCTTGCTTTGTCATTGTATTGCACTTACGGATATTCAAATTGGAAAAATAGATACTCAAATATTTGATAACTGATTGAATGTTCAAATATTTGTGTACTCTGCGCAGGCCTAATGGTTCAATTACAAAAAGATTTGTTCCTTTGTTTGTGGACAGGTGTGTTGGGTATTGCCATGGCTGGCGCGTCGCTCCTACTCATCAAGAATTCGCCGTCGGAGGCCGGTCTGGAACCACGTACCGCCGCAGAGGCCACTAATGCACCCGCAAGCAGTAAAAATGGTCTGTACCCTTTTTTCTCAGCCAGTGTCGAACTTTCCACAGGCGTACGTGTTCATCGTTACATTTTTTCCCGCCACATGTAACTGACTTGTTAGTCGAAAAACCGTGGAGATTAAAACAGGCTTGCTGTAGCCCACAGAATGTCAATATTTTGTGCATCGGCCAGTTTTTTTTTATTATTTTTAATTTGGACAAAATTAATTATTACCCCTGCTCACTGGGCCATCAAAACATCATCCCCATCAACCGTTCCAACTCCCCGCGGGGAAAATATTCAGCTTGGTTCCGCAATGGGTGGAAAGGGCTTAACAAAGGCAATACCGGTGAGCAAGTCCACAATTTATGTCTCGTACCTATAACCACGGACGTTTTACCGTCAAAGACACTCGTGGATTTTCGGCGCTTTTGTAGTCAACTGTTGGGCATCTTTTTACAGTAGTGCTAGTCTTTGAGAGGCACAGAATGGGGATCTTCTGTGGACTTGTCTTGATGTTATGTCTTTGTGTTTTGTCTCTGCAGCTTCATCGGATGCCAGTCCGTCGCAGAGTTCCGCCACGACTCGTGACGTGATCGGCTCCCCGTTCCTCTGGGTTGTCTCGGTCTTATTTTTCTTGACCGCGCTCATCGCCTACGGGGTCATGGACTGGGGTCAGCTGTATCTCATCCAGGAGGTCGGCTTTGAGAACGCCGTGGGTGAGTGCGGGCGTGCTTCCGGACCAGACCGGTCTGATCCGGTATAATCCAGCTTGGGCTCGTTCGGAAGTATTGTGCACGTAGCACGGCTTCGTGTTATTGTCAGTAAATACAGTCTGTCACAGTGCAGAAGTCGAGACTGTCACATGACCAGATACAAGACCATTCAAGAGATGCACCACACTTTCTCTTGTCATGCAAGGCAGGCATGCAGGTCTCTTTTAGCCCGATCATCCTAAAGAAGCCTTTTTTTTCCGTTGTTTGCTTTCTCTTGCAGGAAGTGCCTTCACCAGTTCTTACTCCATCGGGGCCATTGTTGGCAGTGTCCTAGCCGGGTTTGTGACGGACAGATTAGTTGCCAGGGTAACCAAATTTGGTACACACTTCTAACCCACGCTACTAAATGCGCAATGATCGATACCACTTTTTTGAGTGAGATCAGGTTAAGTTACTTTTGCTGTCTCGTACTCCTTGGCTTTATTGCAGTTGTTAAAGAGTGGTGGAAAATTTGATGGAAATTGGAAAAAAGGACAGGACACATAACAGTGTCAGTTGAGCGCTGAGCAAAAACTTGCTGAAATTGGTCGCAAGGACATAGGTAATCTACACGTTTAGCTACGGCTCGCAAGCCTTTTGCGAGTTGTGAATAAAATCTTGTATTCTGAGTTCTTTCAATTCACCCGAACATCATATGAATTCTGCATACTAAAGATGCTGTTGCTATACTTCGTGATCCGGGGCAAGCTTTTGCTCAGTTACATAAGAGACGCTTTTGCACCAATACACTGTTCTCAATGGATAAGAAGGGCACAAAGGAACCAGTCCATTCCAGAGATGGTGGTCGCTATGAAAAAGCTTGCCCCGAATCACGAGGTAAAGCAACAGTGTCTTTAGTCTGGGGAATTCAAATTGTTATGTTTATGTGCAATCAGATAACTCAGCGTACCAGATTTTATTCAAATTAAACTCACAAAAGGCTTATTATAGTAGGCTTGTAATAACGTGCTCGTGCTTTTCAGAACTTGTCCGCAAGCTCGGCAGCTGGCCCCACTTCATCCACCGTCCTGGGTGCGAAGCAACCTGCTCTCCTCTTTGCTCCCCTTGCGCTATTTTTTTTTCTTTCCTTTTCTTCTAGGCCAGCAAGAACTGTAAAACCTGCCCCCGCTTTCCCTGGTTCATGTTCATGGAGGGGATCAACCTCATGTCCATCCACATCTTCCGAAGTCTGGTCACCATCGACACAAACGAGGTGAGACAAGAAACATTCGGCTCGGAAGTTGCATCTGAATCCACCGGTTAACCCCTTCGCTCCAGGAGACGGCAAGAGCCGCGGCTTTGTGTGAGGATTAGTGCATACCACACATACAGTCTATTCACCATGCAGCTGCCGGTCCAATGGGGCCTGCTGCTGGACAGAGCCCTCCATTCAGGGTGCACCACAGCCCAGCAGTCGCGGTCAAAAGAATTACCGGCGCGAAGGGGTTAATTACTTGGAATAAAGGCTGGTTGCCCTCAGAGCAAAAGTGAACACAGATGTAACTGGGTGATGTAAGATCAATTATTCATGCTGAAAGTTTGCAAAAGTGGAACACGTTTCAACTCAGTTACTTTCACATGCAGTCGTGAATTTTCGGATGCAGCTTGGGCCTCTGCTGTATCCATGACAACCATTAATCACTTTCGCCATGTGATGTGTCAGACACAATCGGACAATCTCTGCACACACAGGCACACCTGGTGGTTAATTAAAATGCCAATCTCACCTCGACTCATCCCCGGCTTACATCTGAACATGCTAATCCACCAATTGCCGACCAATTTCTGGCCTGCCCAGATGAAACGATTCCCACCAGTCTACCTCATCTCAGCTGGTTAGGGGGCACTTTCAGGGCAAATCAGAGCTGTTCATAGCGACAGTTGCGACATGAGTGTCTCACTTGTTGGAACCAAAATGGCGGATTATGCGTCAGTGCTTATGGATAATTAGCTGCACATTGTGCTGCACACGTAACAGACTGCCATTTTGGTTCCAAAGTCTGAAGTCATATTCACCTCTGGGGCATCTAGAGATTCTTCGCTTACATTGTGTAGGGTGGGCGGAGCTATAAAATCCCCCCCCCACCTTCATCATCTGCTCTATTGCTTGCAGGTGTTCATCCTTGCTATTGGGTTCCTGTTCGGCTTGGCCCAGTACGGAGCCTTTTCTGTCTATGGCGTGGTGGCCATCGAAAACGCACCGGTCCACTTGTCGGGGACGTCCCACGCCTTCGCGGCCATGGCCTGCAATGGTAAGGTCACAAATATTGTTCCGACCCTTGGCCCTTGAAATGTTCAACATTGGTGGTTCATTACCACTTCTGATGTTTTGCCCACACTTGCAGCCATGAACTCAATACGGTCGATTTCACAGAAGTGCGCCTCCAAGAGTTTGCAACGCGTTGACCAATCACGGTGTGCAAAATCTGCTGACCCTTTACAAATGCATATTGGGTCAACAGATTTCGCGCACTGTGATTGGTCAACGCGTTGCAAACTCTTGGAGGCGCACTAGTGTGAATGGACTGCATTTGGAAATAGATGAGCTTCTCCGAACTTTTTTCAGCACCGTCTGTCTTCCTTTTCAGGAAAGCCATCACAAAAATCAAAACACACTTTACAAAGTCTCGTGCCGTTCAGAATTTTCCCACTTTGTCAGAGTTTCCAGGTTGCATGTCCGTCAGTGTACATCAGCAGCACAAAGGATGTGCGAGGTTAGCACTTACATAAAGGAACTAATTGTAAAACTCAACATCTTGAAATGTTTTGAAATACATTGCAATCAACATGGCCTGCCCTCTGGTGATTTGGAGAGATAAAAAAAAGTGATAGATGTTTTAACACTAGTGAACAAGTCAGTCAAAATGTAGAAATTGGGGTCCTGTCGGAACGGTCGGGACATTTTGTTGAGAGATTTGGTATTTGTTTCACGCTTACATGGAAACCTCAAATCTGTGTCACTTTTCAAAAGTGATGACACCTTCGCTCTTACCCAAGGGAAAATTTCAGGCTACGTTTGTAATCCAGTAAATAAAAAAATTGGCCTTAAATCCTCTTTTAAAATGTTCTCTCTTCTCCAGTCGGTGTCCTGATGGCCGGCTACCCGCTCACCTACATAGCCGAGCGGTTTGACTGGTCCGTGGTGCTCATGTGTCTGGAGGCCATGTCGCTGACCAGCCTCCTGCTGCTGGTCGCAGCCAGGAAAGTCGAGGCCCGAATCGGCAAGCCCCCGTTGAAGGTGGAATGACAGGTGTGCGGGTAATTTACGACCCGTCAGTGGGTCAGGTCTCTTGTCCTTGGGTCTTTCTTGTTGTTTCAATGTGACAGAATCATTGCCAGTGTTGGAATGAAGAGTTTGTTTTGTTTTAAATATCCTCTGCCGCAATCTGGAATCATTTCTTTAACTGTTCAGTTTACGTACGCTGAATTCTGTAGCCTGTAAGCATGTAGGTCTGACTTCTCGTTACCTGTGATTTGAAGGCTCGCGCCGATGATGGACGTAACCGTAACTCTGGAGGCCCCTATGGGACACCTCCTTTGTAAATGAAACCCAGAGAACTAATTACACAGTGGAACCTCATTAATAAGAGATCTGCCAGACTACTAATTGGAACCTTGTATAGTCCGGAATGAAAACAAAGAAGAGTAAAGGATTGAAACTTAAATGTTTCCTTGTTATAGAGGTTTTTCACATGATGTAACATGATGGGCAGAGACACTTCAGGAAGCATACCATGTCGGTGGAGGCACACACATTTTCGAATCTGTGTATTTCTGTTGGCAATTTCATGTACACCAGAAAAGTGAGAGACTCCGAAGGCAGGCGCGTTTCCGCGCTCATCTGTGTCAATTGAACGCTGATGACCATCATGATATCATTCGACGGAAAATCCTCTATAAGCAGAATGCTGTCTTTTCAGTGCAGTTATTTCTGGGCATTGAGTCTACAGGATATTGACTGCATGGAGTTATGTAATAAAAACAAGCCTCCCTCAGTGACCATGGGAAAACAAGCCTCCCTCAGTGACCATGGGAAAACAAGCCTCCCTCAGTGACCATGGGAAAACAAGCCTCCCTCGGTGACCATGGGAAAACAAGCCTCCCTCAGTGACCATGGGAAAACAAGCCTCCCTCAGTGACCATGGGAAAACAAGCCTCCCTCGGTGACCATGGGAAAACAAGCCTCCCTCGGTGACCATGGGAAAACAAGCCTCCCTCAGTGACCATGGGAAAACAAGCCTCCCTCAGTGACCATGGGAAAACAAGCCTCCCTCAGTGACCATGGGAAAACAAGCCTCCCTCAGTGACCATGGGAAAACAAGCCTCCCTCAGTGACCATGGGAAAACAAGCCTCCCTCAGTGACCATGGAGTAAGGATGGAAATTTCCGGTTATTTTTGAAAAAAATTTCCCACACCTTTTAAATTTTTAAACATGTAAACGTCCCACTCTCACCACGGTGTCATTGTAAACTATAAACACTACCAATTGTTCGCAATATGAATAGTTGACACAAAGTTCCGGTGATGAATTCACTGCATTCCTTTGAAATGTCCGAGCAGTAAAGTATTCTGAAAATCAAAGTACTTTTTACAGGCACCGTTTACACTAAAACTGAATGCCAGATTTCGGCAATTGAAACGTCAAACCTCTGGGGCGGTTCCGTTTAAACGTTCGAGAAACTCCGTCAACGGATTTGGAAGTTTTGTTTAAAGGTGCAAACGTCCTACCCTTACCATGGTGAAGCTGAGGGGAAACTAAAATGCTCCATTGGGGTTGGGGGGGGTCATTTCCCTACGCCATGTGATCAAGCAGTCAATTTCACTTCTCCCACAGGTTCTGCTTGATTGGAACCGATAAATGATCAATTTGATCAAAGTACAGTTGAAATGCACCTCATTGAATACAAAATTTGTTGAAATTAGTCACCCAGACTTTTCCAGACTACCTCTTCATGCCTTTGTTGCACAGGTTAACACACTTGTATGCGTTTGCACAGGTCACCGGTTGCTATGCACAGTACTTGGTTGCTACGGGTATAGTACTTAGTTGCTATGGGTATAGTATTTGGTTGCTATGGGTATAGTACTTAAGTTGCTACGGGTATCTTAGGAGTCAATTTTGGCCATGCATAGCAAGATAGCAAAATTAGCCAATGCCATGTGACTAGCTCACGACGGCCAATCGCGATACAGAATCTGTGGGTGAAGTTCTATCCAGATAGGTGCATAGGTAGGGTGAAGAAGTGTTTCGGTATAAATCCTGCTGTATTGAAATATCTACAGAGGGAGAGTTAAGCTAGGGGGTGACTCAAGGATTTACCCTGAGGCGTAAGGTACGGTACCCCATAGGACCCTGTGAATCCCCATCAAGCCTCAAGGTAAACCTCGCGTTCCCATCTGTTCAATTTTGCACACTCTCCTTGCTAATTGTACATTCCGTATTTAGTTGTGTGTAGCAGATTTCAATAACCCATTGAGATACGAAATTTCGGGAGTTAATTATTCTGTGGAATTCAATGCAACTGAGGAAATTGGCCTTGAAAAAATGAAGGCTAAGACAGACTCAGACTTGTGAGACTGATCTTAAAGACTCCTAGCAGTTAACCTGGTCCTTTAAAACATTTCTATCCATAAAATCGTTAGCGATCAACGATGATATAAGCAAACTTTTAAATCCCATAAGAAATATCACCCTCTCAGCTCTGAGTGGGCCATTGTATGGAAATGCGTAGGGGGCGAATTCCTTATATCACCTTTTCTGGAACGGGTCAAAATAATGCGTAAGTTTGGTCACTCTGCAGCCAGGCCAACCAGTCATAGTCTAAAGATATTAGGTAGGTATATGGGACTAGGGCCATGATTGGGACAGGTCCCCCGAGCTACAGAAAGTAGGCCCCACCTAGATTATGCAATGTGCAAATCAACAGTTTTTACGTGTTACATCATTGAAATCATAAAGTCATGCTTCCTAAAATTGGCTAAATTAACCTTAAGTTTCACTCCATGGAGCCCCCCCACGTTTCCTTGCAATAAATGTTTGGAAATGATGGGAAAAAATTGACTAATTTATCAGAATTTCCATAGTTAATGATATCTTGATTAACGTTTTAATTCCACCTTGAGTAAAATAAGCCTTTTGTCAGGTTAATTTGAATAAACTCTGGTACACTGAACTATCTGGTTGCACATAACCATTTACTCCCTAGGCTAAAGACTCCGTTTCTATACCTCGTGACTGGGGACAAGGTTTTGCATAGCGACCACCATCTCTAGAACGGATTGGTTCCTTTGTGCCCTTCTTATCCATTGAGAACAGTGTATTGATGCAAGGCGTCTCTTATGTAACAAAGCAAAAGCTTGCCCCAAATCGCAAGGCATAGCAACAATTTCTTTAGTGTGGAGAAGTCAGATTATGTTTACGTGAATTCATTCAAAGTTAACTTGCAAAAGGCTTATTGAAATCAACAATGCAGTCGTTACAAACTAATGTCTAATCTTTCCTTCTGTTCTTAATCACCTGCATCCAGTGATTCTAGTTCGCTGCTGCACTTTTTTTTATCAGTCTAAATGTTCCACTGTTCCTGACTCGTAAATTACCCGCAACCAGTCAGATTCCTTGTTGATCAGGGCACTGAAATAGACAGTTTTTGCCATCAAGCTGATTTCAAAATTGCCACCAGTGAATCAGGGGTGTGTTGTGTACCAATTCTGAAAATTGTGCAATATTTCACTACTTAATAATGTCAAGTCGTGATACTTAAAATAAACAGGAAAGAAATTGTGGTATTTGAAAAGATGAGGAGAGAAAGAGATGTGATCAATTGAACGTTGTATATTCACCCTTTTTCTTAGGCTGCTGCTTATTTTGTTCAAAGAGAAGTTGGAGACACGATTGTCAAAGTGAAGGGGGCGGTTGTGAGACCATCAGGCATGAGCCATTAATTGGCCGATCCATTAAGCCCCACCCAATTACTGCAAAAGGGGGGGGGGAGCCAGTCGAAAAAGTGGGGGGCCACTGCCACCCCCCACCTTCCACTGCCAGTCATCTTACAGGCCAGGTACTTTTGTTCCATAGGGTATGCACAAAGGAGGTTTCTCTGTGGAACAAAAGAGCTGCCCCGCAACATGGCTATCGTGAAAAGCCTCTGTTCTGACACCCATATGAAATAGAGATTGTTCAAAGGTGATAAAAGTAATGTTTGATGCTAGAAGTAATGTTGAATAAAATTATTTCAAAGGTGTTGTAGTGGAGGCATGTTCAGTCAGCTCTCGACATAAAGAATTATAAGCGAGTTCTTTTATAAAGTGCAAATTCCGCAAATTGCAGTTTCTTGAATTCTTATGTTTTTCTCATTTTTTTCGTTTCTTTTTATAACAAAGTCCTTTTTTCTCAATTCTCACAGAGTCCGTTTTTCTCACGTCTTTTAAAACAAAGTAATTTGTCTGGTCTCTGCAACTTTCATTTGTTATGAACGAGAGCTGACTGCATATGCGTTTTTCCTTTGCAGCAACTTTTTGATGCACGCATTGACGCCAGGAGAAAGTCTGCTTGGTCTTACATGCACTTCCTGATATCCATTCCCACCAGGGGCTTGCTTAGACTAGAGACGTTTGACGCCACATAGAACTTTGCACTTCAGCTCTTTCCCCGTGATTTGCAAAAAAAGTTTTCAAGCTAATCCATTTTGACCTTGGTTTCATACTTAAATTTCTGTTTTTTTTCTGACAGAATGGTGTGGGAATACAGGATTTTTTAAAAAAGAGAAATGAAGTTTTATGATTTTAATAATGCGGTATGCAAAAAATGGAAGTACAGAGAGGTGCATTACAACTGAATTTTTATCACAAATTTATAAGGAAATAACGTGATGACGCTCTCTGCATATTGTCACTCAGAGTAAACTGACTTAATTTTCTACAGATTTGACATATTTTTGTGAGATTCAAATAAATAAATTAGAGGAAAAAGAGACCCTAATTCTGACAGTTTTCCTGGTTCATTTATTGGTTCTTTGTTATGCTTTGTTTTATGCCCTTGTCTTTTGGCATTTTTTTCTGGGGCTGGTTTCTGTTTTTATTTTATTTGGGTGCTGATCACTTTGGGTGCTGATCAAGGTCAGTTTTTCACTTTCTTTGCCGGGTAGACTGCAAAAATGGCTGAAATAATTTCTGCGTGTCTTTATTTTTTTAAATTTTTTTCAGCTTTCATCTTAGAGCAGAATGGCTAAAAAATACGGTTGAAAAATGGTCGTAAGTGCCCGAGAAAGTTGAGGGTTTTCACTTGAAAAATGGCTGCAAGCACTTCGGAAGAATTACTTTTCGGGGGGGGTTGTTTTGTGGGAATAATTAAAAATGTCATCGGTTTAACCCACAAAAAAATGGAAAGAAAGTGGAAGATCAGGGACCATAAAATAATTTAACGTGTGTTTCAGATACCTCAGGGATGTTGGTAAGCATGTTATTGAGCCCCGAACAATGCTGATTTTACACTGTTTTTTTTTATATGGGCTTGAATTAGTGGACTACACCCCAAACTCAGACTTCATTCGTAAAGCGCGCCCTCTATATCATTTATGACTTGACTTCGGATTCATGAGCCATCAGCTGAACACACAGCCGAATGCGTCTCGGCTGCGACTTACAACAGTCTGCATTTATCGCTAAAGTACAACGAAGCATCCGTAGCCGTTGTAGGACTAGGAGAACGATGAGAAGCACAAGCGAAGGGAACGTGTAAAAATGTCGGCCTCACCGAAGTCTGTCCTTTTCGTCTGTCTAGGTAAAGTTTATATTAGCATTAACTTTTCTTCTTAATCAACGTGCTGGAAATTACATTAGGCTTTCCCACTGGGTCCAGTAGCCTTTGGTTCAGTCTTGGTTAAGTCTTTTATTTCTTCTTGTTGGTTCGAGCATGGTTCGAGGAATCGTCCGCTCTTCACGTCATGATGGTCATGTTCGTGGGAGCTATAGCGTGGCGGACTACGAACCCCAGTCTGATACCGTTCCCCCGGGGGCATGGTGGGCCTTAGACCCGTAAACAGGGCCCAACGAATACTCCTCTGTCGTAATATACGACAGAGGAGTATTCGTTGGGCCCTGTCTACGGGTCTAGGCATGTCTAGGTGGGCCTGGGAGCCACACCCAGCCCAGGGGAGGGACACTGTCCTCTCTACCGTGTATCACTCTACGAGAGTTGAGATTTTCGGGTTTTTTTCTTCCCAAAAGTTGCAATATGCCTTATCAATATCATGCATGTCATTGCAGGTATTTAAAGTTGTATTATTGCCCCCGCATTGAAAATATTTACTTTGATTTAGCATTGCAACAACCATGGAGGTACCTCCATGCAACAACCATGATGGTATAGTCAAGTCGCCAGGTCCCTTATTTTCATTGTAAAAACCAGACTCGACAATAGGCAGCAAATTAGGGACCTGGTGTTTATATCATCATGGACATAAAGTAAACTAGAAAGTATAAGAATAGGTTTTGCATGTTTTTGGGAGAGATTGTCTCAACTAATATGTGGCTCAGTAACCACTCTACTTCCATGGCAACTAGCCAGGCATAGTGCATGCCTACAGTCTGACAGTACAGTAGGCCAATGGTAAACATAAGAATCGTCCCCTTCGATATTTGTCAAGGCAATATCTGCCGATCGCCGATGGCGGAAAGTATGCTCTCGCACATGCTCCAAGAGCGAGGTGTGTTAGCGGATTGGACAGTGGACAGTGCCGCCACGTCAACCTACCAGATTGGCAACGAGCCAGATGGAAGGGCCAATGCCGTGTTGCGGGCTCACAGCATCCCCGAGAGTCACCACAAGGCATGGCAGGTGAGTGCACCCGAACGTCGCCCAAGACTTTAACGCCTAGGCTTTGGTGTTTTGGTCTGTCCCAGGTAACATCTGTCGGTCCACCATGGCTGAGGCCATGCTGAACCACATGCTGAAGGCCAGACAGGTGGCCGAGCAGTGGACAGTGGACAGCGCAGCCACGTCCACCTACGAGATTGGCAACGAGCCCGACTACAGGGGTAACGATGTGCTGGAGCGCAAAGGCATCGAACGAAACAGACATCTGGCGAGGCAGGTGAGGTGACTACGTGTACACATTGCACACGTGTACATGTGCACCTGTACGTGCACACAAGGGAGAATGTCATCTAACATTGTAGGCAGGAGCTGCATGTACATGTATGTGCACAAAGGCGCCCTCGCTGGCAATAAAGAGAAAGGCTGGGCAGACATTGTACATGTATGCATACAAACGACTGCTAGCCCCCCAAGATGTCCCTCTCTTACGCAAAGTCCACTTTCCTTCCCTCCCCTCACCTCCTTTGGTCCTCCCCCAAGAAGCAGAAGGGCTGTTTGTCTTAAAGGTTTGCATTATACATGTATACGTGCAGCGATGTGTTCAATTTGTAAAAGTTTGTTCTCTGAAAGGCATGGCGATCATGGCTACCAAATGTCCAAGACTTGTACCCAGGAGTTGTTCAGAACGTAGGTGTTTCGTTCATTTTTTTCTTGCAGATCACGAAGAAGGACTACGAGAAGTTTCATTACATTTTTGGATTTGACGAGGACAACCTGAGGTAGGCCTCCAGTGCTCATCCTGACGCGACTCTCGCAAAATTCTTTCCTAAGCAATAAATTTCTCTACCGCATCTTCAAATATCAGTTTGAACGCTCCCCCGACTTTCTTTGTCGTCCATTGAAGGGAAAATGTGTGACATTGTTCACGAAATGTGAATGAAAAGTTACGGTTATCAATTATTGATGAGAGAAGCACCTTTCATCAGGAATGAGATCTGCGTTCAGTCAATCAATGAAGACGTGTTGCAGCTATTTGAATTGTAATTTTACTTCGTTACCAACCATCGACTTTTGCCATTTGCCTGTCTGGTTCCCCACGTCTGTTGTCATTTCCTGTCAAATTATACGGTCATCACTGGGACACGTTCCTTTCAGGATATTGAAGCAAAGGAAGCCAGCTTCGAGCACCAGCTTAGTGCGGCTACTGGGAGACCTGGATCCCCAGAAGGAGCGCATCATACACGACCCATATTACGTGAGTAGAGGACATTGTGTCTTCTTTTGTGTTGACGGAATCTTTGGAATTCCTTTCAGATTTCCTGGGGAGGGGTGCAGTAGGCACAATAGCCTTAGGATCTATGGCTCGTGTGTCACATTAAGGGGTTCCCCCTTTGCCGCATATCGTGCTGGAGATACCCAGTACATGCACATTTGTCCTTCATTTTTACCAGGAAAGGTTTCACTCTTTGTTGTGGTCATCTTTTCTGCAGGATGATGAGGCGGCTTTTGAAAAAGTGTTCGTCCAAAACAAGAGGTGTCTGGAGGCATTTCTGAAAGAAGTTTTGGGAGACTAGATCGATGCACAAAGTGAAATGCTGCAAGGCTGTAAAGAACTACCGGACAAAAAAGTTTTGTATAATGGAGGAATGCCGTCTTTCCAAATTAGTGTCTGCTGATGAGTTTCCCGGTGCCCTGATGGGTTTTGTAAATCCTTGATGTAAGGCCCTGTCAAATGCTCTTTGACCCAATAACGTCATCCCTCCAACCTTTTGAATTTCCACCTGGTGGTGGTGGATCATGAACTATACAGCCCAGGTGCTTTGTACACCTTCGAGCAGGCAGGGTTATTCTAAGTTTGTTTAGAGGAACCTGCCGTTCCAGCGAAGCATTTAAAAAAAATTTTTTTTTAAAGGATATTGGCTCAGTATCTTTATGTGGAAAGTCTCGGAGGCTTCCAACTTCCACTGTGTTATGTAGCTGAGTGGTTTTGTGCCAACTAACAATTTCAAGTGCAAGAGTGTTACTTGTTACTGTTTGCAGTTTTGAATATTTGCCGTTTTGAAGTGATCATTATCAAAAGACTGCATGGTGCTTTGTCCAACACGTAAACTTGGGAAATATTGTAAAAACAGGTACGACTGAATTTTGCCCCCTTATTAGAGCACCTAAAACTTGTCACATAGATAGGACGAATATAGTAATAACTCGTTTAATGAAATACGGTCGATTCTAGAAATTAAAACAATGTTTTAAATTATAACTTAACCAGTGTGTCAGATAACATGGAAGATTCCAGACTGGGTTGAAGAATAAAAATCACCGACTCTAACATCAGCTTTGAAGATGAATCAAAATCTGGCATTTTATTTCAATTGACCATTTATGGCATCAATCTGGAAGTGGTTGGCACATAAGTTTACATCATACATGTAGATTCATTTTTTTTTAAAATTACAAAATTGGTTAAACTGAACAAAAAAGAGATAATTTCGGTCCCTTTCCTGGTATAGAAGTGAAGCGAGAGTGGGCTTCACACCCACGTCTTGGTGCTTGTGCCCAAAGGAGGTTGGAGTCGTTGCTAAACATCAAACGTTGATGCAAATCTCATGGAATCCTTGATCTATTTCACACATCTTGCCGACAGTGGATGCTGGAGCAGCTATGACGGGGCGTGGCTACCGCCTACCGAAGATACTGTGGTCCTTCCAAGTCATAAGCAGCTTGTGTTTAAAAGCGTGTGAAAAATTAAAAAAACCTTTGGATTGGGACTAAATTGTTTGCACTCTTGTGATGGATGACTGGGGAGCATACTCAACGGACCTTTTCCCTGTGACGTCGTGATCGTGCTGGACCTGTGATGTGTTGTGATGGTAATCTACTTATTCAAGATAAACTAGTCAAGCAGCGTTCGTACGTGTGCTTGCACGTGGTTGAAGCTGCCCATAGGAATATTATGCAATCACCGTGGCCAAGGCGGTCCACACGTGGCGGTATTGTTTACATTTAGCGCAATTTAGTTGCGTGGGTGAAAAAGGTCTATACCCCAACCCCTGTCAGAACTGTGCACGTGGTCGGGGCTCCGTCCATTTAAAGTCACCAAATTATGCCACTCTGAATGAGTTCAGGTAACATAGCTTTCATTCTTGCTTATGGGAAACAAATAAAGGTTTGAAAAAGTACAAATGCATCTACAGAGGCTTTGCGTGGTAACCGTCTTGCAGGGCAGTTCTGTTGTTCCACAGGGAAACCTCCTTTGTGTGTATACCCCGCAGGCCTGCAACATGGCAGCCATGCAAACCCTCTATAATTGGTGAAGTGTCAGATTTAGATGTTCAGCAGATGCGCGACATTTTGAATGCTCTAACCGTTGTGATGATGGGGTTCAAAACATTACGATCAGCAGGCCAAAGGCTTATTGGTAACTGGTTGAAATCTGAAGGTGGACACCAGTGGCTCGGTGACTGTGCCAAGGAGAGGTCGGGCCAATTGTTGAGAGCCATTTGCTGCCCTGTCTGCAGACCTTGCAGCTCCTGCAGAATGCTGTGCACGTGCGACAGGTGCACGGCGCCCTCTATCGTTCACGCATCAGGCCCACAGATGATACGCATGTCCACAGACTCAAACTAACAACTTCAACTGATGAATTATGGCAATGCATTTAACGCACATCTTTCCACTGCCGCTTCGCCTTCGATCCACCTTTTTATGAGGAAGTTGCTTTAAAAAAAATTGTTTCCTAAGGAAAAGCCGCCGTCAGTCGAGAATGTCGATTTCCTCCTCGTCGTCTTGCATCTGAAGCGATAACACCTGAGAATGAACAAAGAAAATTCATCGGCGCGTTTCATCAACTCCTCTTCAATTTTTCAAAGTTGGCATCCTGTGATGAGCTTTTCACAACGATCACAATCTCACAGATCAAAGTTTAATATTTCCAGCTGGATACAGCAAAGGGGACACTGCAACACTGACGGGAAGCAGTGCTCAGGCTCATTGGGGATAGATTTTGCAGCCTTTGGAACAAAATTTTGCGAGGGGGCAAAAACAGTACTGCAAAGTGAGCGCGCCGCACCGAAAGTGCAACTGTCGTGCTCCAGGGGAATAGAAAAACATATTACGGAAAAATGAAACGAGAAAAATTTTTACCACTTCTTGGTCGAACAACCCACTGCGCTTTTCCTTCAAGCCTTGTTTCCACTCTTTGTTTCTGCGCTTCCTGTTGGCCCTGTGCTGCGCTCGTCTCTCCTGAGTCTGTAACGAACGGGACGCATTTCATCAGCAACTTGCCTCACTGAAGCTAGGTTATATTATGGCATTACTGGGAGCACGTGGAACTCGGAATCACCAAGTCACTGCACAAAATAACTCGGGCTTAGCCTGATTAATTGAGGCTTTTCGTGGTAGCCATCTTGCAGGCCAGTGCTTTTGTTCCACAGGATACACGCAAAGGATGTTTTCGTGTGGAACAAAAGGACTGCCCTGCAAGATGGCTATCATGCAAAACCTCAAAAGAGTTCCTTCATCGTTCCAGTGCCAAAAGGGTGGAGACATAAACATGTACAGTTGTGGCCAGAGATTTACAGAAAGTTATCCAAAGTGAAAATGTTGCACAAACCCTCTTATACAGAAATGGAAAGAATGATTTTTTTGGTGGAGAAAGAGGCATATGGAAGTCAACTGGAAGTTGAACTTTTTAATAATCTGTTGAGTTTGGCTCTCCATACCTTTTTATATCTGGGCTCTCTCTGTGTATGGCATTGCTCCTCGCAGCTCTCAGCATCAGCCTCTGATCTATGGAAAGCCAGTTGGTTCAAATACTCTCGTACACTTTCCAGTTTCTCGTCATCAATAATGGCCGCATCTGAAATGAGGAACATACAGCACTACGAATCACTGATTCAGAAATATTTTAAAAAGTTGCTACGTCCTTGTAGTCGAAACTTGCCCGTGCGTAGCACGTACAGGTCCACACCCACTGGGTACGGGTGCTACTGAGCACACTCAATTGATTTCTGTTGGTGTGTATGGTCATTGCGTACACAAGCCCAGCTGTCAAGGGGTTCCTTTAGTCTCGGATGGGATGGAGCTTTAAGGTTTGATGTGAAGGACCCTTGAAATTCTCACCAATTTGGAAGCGGCTGTCAGAGGGAAGAACTGTCGTGTCTTGGCCAATCAGCCGCAGGAGTTCCAGCTGCTCCCGTATGCTCGCACGGTCGGCGATGGCATGCATGATGAGGTCCAGCTCCCTTGCTTGTTCCTCGCTGTCCATTTCGCTCCTACGAGTGGGACGTAACAATCAATAACCGGTTAGTGCGGTACACGAAACTAGTTCCTCTGCAGGTGTCCGCCTGTACTATGTTAAAGACGCTAAGCGCCTCTCATCATAGTCATCAAGTGAATGAGAAACCAATACCCTATCACTTGTACATTTGTAGTGTGTATTTATTTACTGTATATTTGTAGCGTTTATATTTGGCCGTTACTGGCGCTCCAGGCACTGCATCACTATCCCATCTCAGCTCCCAGGCGAGTATACAACTCCACGCTGTCATTTCAGACGCAAAAGACTTTTATCAAACACAACGACCCTCTATACCCTTACAGGTAGCAGGTACCCATTAACACCTGTAGGTGGAATAAAGCAAGGAAGGGGGAGGGGTAAACAGACTTGCTGAGGGGCGCGAGTCTCAGAATTTATCCTGGGAGAGGTCAAGGACAGTTTTAAACCTTGGGCTGGGAAGGGACAGGCTGGGATGTTGACACCCAAAGATAAGACCCCGGCTGGGCGCATAACGCATGACCGATACAAGCAGTGACTCCTACCATTGTGGGCAGAGCTTTTTCCTCTTGGCCGTGGGGCTGCTGGGGCCGGGCGAGGCAATGTCACTGGGAGTACTGTGAGCCAAGCTGTCGTCCGAGTCTGACAGCTCAATGCTGCAGGCCAGGTCGAGGTCGCTCTGTAGAAACTCGCTGGCTAAGTGCGCCTCGCTCTTTCCTGTAAACCAAATCCATGCAAAAATATCCGCAAATTGAGTCCTCTGTGAGAAGTCAAATAACATCCAGAGGTAGGCCGGGGATGAAAATAAACATACACAGGAGTTGTAACAACGACAATCCTGATGAACTGTGATTTTCAAGATTCCAATTCTTCGGTTTAGTAGTTACAGTCAAAAATTCCATTACCTTTAATTTAACAATTAATTTAAACATTTAATTTAATTTAAACAACATGAAAACAATAGCAACACCTGCATAATGTAAATCTAAACTCCTGACAGAATCCTGAGAAACCACAACGTGGCTATCTTTCCTACCAATGTCATCTTGGTCGTGAAGCGCCGTCAGGTAAGCCCCGGCAAGGTAGTCACTGCCCGGACTGCCAAACACTGCCTCCACCTTACCCAAGGTTGTTGTTGCTGTCTCTTGCAGGGTGTGTTCAGCGGCCAGTCGCAGGCAGGCTTCGTCCAGATCTTCACCAATGGAGCCCTGGAGTCTGCAAGTGAAACGAATATTATTTCTAACAAAAATGCCGTCTTTTTAAAATGACGACAACCACAGTCCTTTACAAAGTTGAACTTTACAACGGCTGTTTAAAACTTGTAAACGAGCATCAAGAAACCGGGCCCTCCTAATCAGACCCTGGTCTTGCGTCCCGTCTCTGCTTACCCATTTAGCGTGATGGTGTCTTCAGTCCTCACGTGAATCAGATCGATGTCCAGCTGAAACAGGTCATCATCGGTACCCAGAAACACTGGCTCCTCGCCCAAGCTGACGAATAGTACATTGGAAAACACAAACACTTGTTGGATTGACTAAATCTTCTGGGATGTCCCAAAAAATGCCCATTTTAGATCAAATTATTCCTTGGGGAAGAGTTCTGTATACCGAAGCCAGTAATTGTTCCCTACAGTGACGTATTAATACCAGCCTTCAGAAAGCAAAACCATGGCATGTCCAGAAAAGTTAAATTTAGGAAGGAAAATACTACGTTGTTTAATTAAAAAACACACTTTTTCAGACCAGTCTCCTAAGGTTTGTTCATGGGGTATTGAGTACCAGTGGCATCCATAGGCCCATAAACTATGAAATGCTTACCATGCTTACTAACAGTGATAGTACATACTAGCCTCATAATAGTAAAAATACTACAGTAGGCCCCTAGTTTCATGGCTTTGCAGGGACTGATTCGAATCCAAACTTATATAAAAATGTTTCTTATGAATATGACATCCTCTCCAAGCTCAGGGCAAACAGAAAACAGACAAAAATGGTTGAAAATTTATGAGCCTCCCTACCTAGGTCATTGTACTAGGACTACTAAACTGCTAAAGGGGGACCTAACTTGCTTATGCTAAAAATACAAAATAGCCTTCATCTCCCTCTCGACAAAAATCCTACCTTCTGGGACTTTGGAAAGGAATATTATACTCAGCTAACATCGTTTGACAAGATTACATCCAGGGTGGACTTTAGTTCGATCAAACTGGTGGCAGTGGTGTTACTGTAAACGATGAATTTCAATACTTTCCAGTCTTTTCCCGACAAACGGGAGACGCGGTAGAACCATCGCCGCCAACAATGCCACGTGAATGGAGCATTGGCAAATTTATAGTCGGGTACCCTTAACGAATGATACGGAAAATCGGCCCGACACGTCAGGGTTTTGTAATGTGAAGAGGGCTTGGTCGGTCGGTAATGTCCTCATTTCATGGCTACGGCTGAGATATAGCACGCGTGCAAGGAAGCCTTTGTGTTTTCTGCAGCCGTATCCAAGTATAAAATTCGGAGCGTGTCCGGTAGAGCTAGGCCGTGTCCGAAAGGAGTTTCCAGAGCTACGGCTAAGTCTGTTTGTCTGTGCGTCCAGCTCCATTTCCAATTGAGTGAAGACCTGTGTCTGAATTATTTGACTATGGCTTAAATTTCCACTCTCGACTATCGTCACCCAACAACTCCCTGGCCCTCCAAGAATACTGTCACGAAGTTTTGGGTAGACCTTTTCTTGGAGTGTTTCAAAGATGAAATTAGGCCCATCCATTTATTGCGCGCTCCGATGATCCACCAGTATCTTACGCAAATGCACTACCGGGCGCCGTGGGGGGAGGGTGCCGGAAGGGGCAGTTGCCCCAGGAGACATGTTGTCATTTTGTTTAGGGATTGAAAGCACCAGCATTCCACACACCGTACAGACTAACAAAATGGACAGCTGCAGTCTGTGCCTAAATCCCCGGTCCCGGCCCAAGACATGGATGTACACCACCCATTTCCAAGTTCCAAAGCCTCAATTTCTAAAGGGCCTGAACCTGCACAATATAAAAAAAGCCAACGAACTTGTACAATGAATAGAACCGTCAAACGCAAATCACGACGTAAGAAAGGGAGAATCACTTTAATCGTTTATCCTTTTCCAAAATTGAGGAATTAGCATGTACATGTATTAAATTCTTCCTTTCGGCATTCAGAGCTTCTTCAACCCTAAAGTCGACAAAATCTGTGATTGTAAGGCCTATTATAAGGAGTATACTACATGACATATGAATAACTGCCGTCGGAACCAGCTTTTGCCGCAGAGATTAGGGCGAGAATAGGAAGTTTGGTAATTTACACCAAACGCTACGCCCAAATGGTGTTATGGATTTTTATTTATTCACAGGGATATTGATGTAGGTCTCAGTGATGAACTGATTTTCAAAATCAGTACAGCTTTCTAGTTAGCACAATGCCCACAGATTAAACTAATTGATTTCCAGAAGGAAAAAGTGACTAAGTGACTCTGTCTCTGGTAACTTATATGCGCCACTAAAAGCCACCTTAATTGGAAATCTCCTTATAATTTCAACAAAGTGGGGGATTATCTCCCCTCTTAACTTACCGTATTACTTACGGTATGTAACTTACTGAGTAAGTTTATGTTACGAAAGGCCCATTTATATCCACTTAAGACTTTAAAAATGAAAAGAAGAGCACAAAGACAATAGGTCATTAGACCTTTATCACAAGCAAACCATTTTGATCTCTGTCTCTAAATTTGTCTTATGACATGTGGCAGATCATCAGAAGCCTCACTTTCGGACTTTTTTGGAAAACGTGGCTTTAAAAATGTAAACATTATTTATCACAAAATTAAATCATTCCAATCTTTAACCAGCTTGGACTTGTAGTGAGACTTTCATTTTGTTGCTGCTCTTTTTATTCTCAGGTTCCCAAAATGAACTTGAAAGGTTCAGGTGACCTACAAATGCATGAATCGGAATTGAGTCTTTGGTTGAAGATGACGCATGCGCACCACTTTTGCGCCTGCGCCGTGCCATCCTATAGCAACAGCTTCTACTTCTGGTCGCCAGGGTTACGTGGATGGTTCTTCTACACGCTATTTGGTCGGCTAGCAGCTGCAGGTGGTCTTTGATGTTTTACTTGGCACTTCCTCCAATGTAATGGTGTCCGCATTGGCATCAAAGGCTACCAAAAATGCAGAAAAGAATTTGCAACAACAAAATGTAAAAAAAAAAAAAATTGTTGAAACAATCCATTGTCCACTTTATTAGACAAACCCAACTATATGAAAGAATGTTTTACGCTTGATTTACATTCCAAGGTCTCCAAACAAGACTGTATTTCTCAAAAAAACACACACGAGACAAACAAAAAATGTGCACAAGGTTATTGAAAAATTGCTCAAATAAGTTACCGATCCAATTTGCGGTATCTTATAGCTAATCCATCGTTTACCTTCAACTCTTGGCTCCATTGAAACTTCAGCAAAATCCTTTGCAATCTTCAAAAACAATTCCTCTGCAAATAAAGCGAACCAAAAATAAGCAATTACCATGCCTGATCATTTAGGTATAAAAGCTTCTCAAGAAGAGGAGTTCATTTTCACACATCATGCCAAAAAATTCCGAAAGACTTGAACATGCCTGAAAAAGAACTGCTTATAAAAATGCTGAAGATTTCTCAGTACAGTGTAAATACTCTGTCCGTGTGAATAATTCCCCTGTCAGTGTCAATACTTAGTGTTAATACTCACTCTTTCAGTGTTAATACTCACTCTGTCAGTGTTAAAACTCACTCTGTCAGTGTTAATACTTACTCGGTCAGTGTTAATACTTACTCGGTCAGTGTAAATACTCACTTTGTAAGTGATAATACTTACTCTGTCAGTGTTAATACTCACTCTGTCAGTGTTAATACTTACTCTGTCAGTGTTGATACTTACTGACATTGTAACCAGTTTTGCTGGACGTTTCGAAGACTTCCGCGGCGATATCTAAGAATGGAATCAATGAAATGTACATAAATAGGGCACACGTTCCAAGCTGAAGGGCGCTCAAAATGGTTTGCTATTAAAGTGACATTTGGAACTTTTCGCCCGTACTACCCCGGCAACACATTACGCTGCACTTCAAAAGTCTTGGATAAGTATTTCATATCCATTCTACCTATATTTGTATGCAAATTATAAACAGGACGTGAGCACTGACGTTCCAATGAATAAACTTCATTTATTGTCGTGGGTGTATAGCCACTAACTTCTGATGATCGAGACTAACACTGAATCTGGGGTCCCGCTGGGCCTAAAATTAACCTTTTTGGATAAAAAATGTCTCGCCGATCCAGGTCCAAAGGACCCATGTAAACAGGGGTACTTCCCTGACCGACAACGGGGTCAGGCCTAGGCCACATAGGACCTGGACTCAACGTCTATCTGACCCGATAGTTTTTTAGAGCGACATTTTCGTCAAAAGCTTTGTTGAATCAATGGAAGTGGTCCCACCAGCAGAGGCGTTGATGACGACCTTGATAGAAATACCTTGTGCATACTCCGTGACGCTCTGTAGGGACACTTTTTTCTTTCTGCCCGAATCCACGAGATCAAACTTGGTACCTGTTAAGTAAATCTTGCAAGCCTGCAGTGCAAATCAAGTTTGAAAAAATTAAAAAATGCACAGACTACCGTTAGCTGTGCGAACACGGGTGGTTTTCGCAACTGTAACTTTGCAGTTAAACTTGTCAAATAAACAACAGCTAACAAGAAACAGGAAGAAATATTTTTGAGCGTTTTCCCTTAATCCCAAGCTGACTGCCTATTCGACAACTGCAACAAATGAATGCCGTTGCAGGTCCACAATAGCACTACTGACTGCAACAACCAAACATTATGGCACCTGATACCCTGGTTACCTTAATTTTACAAAAATAATTCAATATCTAAATCAAAAATGGTGTTTAACATCCTGAGCAAACTTTAATATGAAGTGTAATTAAAAGTAATCCAAGCAAAATCTATCTTTCTTCTCCCCCCCCAAAAAAACCCAGTAGAGGCATGCATTGCTTTAGCTCACAATACTTCAGTGGTGAAATACTGAATGCAAATTTACATTTTGACGGTAAAACTCCTTATGAACAGATAAGGTTTATCCTGATGGCAATTAACTCAACACAAATGTGGGTTTTTTAGTCTTTGAAGTGCACTGTCCGAATACCTCTTCGTATGCTTTCATGCTTTTGACGCACAGCATGGCCTCTTCGAAGCTTGGTTTGCTTGTGACGTCTGCAAGATTAAACAACTTGAACGAGCATGGTGAAATTAAACATCAAATGCAAACTGTTTAAATGTAAAAAGGACTTCAAAACTCACTTCCAAAAGAGTTAGTTCCTTAGAAACCTCGCCAAAGGAGGTGCCATAAAGGGATAACTCGTTTTCGACATGGCAACATGAAATAGTGGCAATTTCACTCTTTTGGAGTTTTTCATTTTTTATATGGCAATCCCTCTTTTAAGAGGGAGCATTTTTACACCGTTTTACATTCAAAGTGTTTTTTTTTAAAAAGGAATTTTACGGAAGAGAGCAGACAATAATATAGAGAATAAGGATATGGTTCGTACTCTGGAATTATCCAGGTTCATTTCATTTAGGATAAAACTGCTCAAAAATAATTTGTCAAAAAATGACAAAATGCAAGACGAGGTAAAACCAACCATTGTAATTATTCATTTTTTTTGGCGTCTTCCCTTACCATAACAGACTACAGCAGCCTGGGCCCCTCGAAAGTAGAATGGAGACAGGGCGTGAAATTTTTCCACTCCTGCTGTGTCCTGATTGGCGAAAAAAAGAATATTAATGAGGGACAGGGAAATATGTTCAATTCAAACATTCTTTTCATCAATACACCTGTAAAAAATTAGTGCAATGAATGAATGAATGTATTATACATTCAACGGACCATTTGGCACACCCGAATCCCGAATAATTTGAGGAATACAAATTACATTCTTTACAGACCTTTATCATGGGCGTATCCAGAATTTTTTCCGGGGGGGGTCGGGCCGGAGATTTTTTTTAATGTCTTATATTCGCGGACAAGCAGAAACGATGATGAAACATTATGCATGCCATGCATTGATTGCACTGGTATTGGTGCACTTACTTTGGTTCCCCATCGCACAATCCCCCCCCGGGTTTGTCCTTTCCTTTTTGGTCTCAGAGCGGGGACCACCCAGAGTCGTGCCTCTTTAAACAGTATATTCTGACGTTAGCTCGCCCCGCCTTCCTTTCCTGTTCCTCTTCAGTTATGTGCATGTACATAATTACTGAGAGGAATACAAAAGGGAGGCGGGGCAAGCTGACGTCATCATTTCGTTTTGCATGCATCTGTGTCCTAGTAAGCGTGACATGCCACATTTAAGTGGCCGGTTTCTGTCACCCCTCGACTGTGTGAACCGGCCCCTACAGGTGTAATAACCACTGGGCAATTTTTTCGGTTTCGCTCAACACTTGCCGTTGTAGCATGGGCTCTTTATGGGACCACCACTTACCCACAGGCCGACGTAAATATTTCTGCCGTCCACCTCAATCGCTTTGTCGCCGTATGACGTACCGGTGGTCTGCGCAACGAATAATGAAACTTGTAAACATGTACACCTTCACAATGAAAAAAAAATCTGTGGTGATCATTATCACAGTTCCTGCAAAATATACGTTATCTGGCTCGAGCACAGGCATCCCCTTATCGGTTGAAAAAGATGGAAATAGAAATATTTGTATAAATTTTACTAAAAACCCATGAAATTGCATCTTTGGGTTTCAATTAACATGATTTTAAATTTTTGTTTTGCAATTTTAACCCACATTTTAATGCTTTTTTTGGTTTTATGCTAATGATATTTGCATATTAATGAGCAGACCTATGATGTCATCCAAGGCAAATTTTTAACATGAAAACATGCAACCTGAACCATGTCTTCCTGGATTTACATCAAAGCAAAGCGCCCTCGCTTATCCTGAAATGCTTAGTCAATTTTCGATGTTTGAAAAGTGCACCGTTAAGTTCACGCAACTCAAAAAATGTGTCAGACAGTCTTCATACATCGAAGAATACTACAGAGATACACAAAAAGTGATTCTAGGAAAAATTCATTTCTTAGTTCCTATAACACACGCATTTCAAAGTCGTTTGTGAACCAGCGAAGTTCATTTCTGAACCTCCGTTGCTAAGAAAATTCCGCCATCTCTTGGTCCAGCTTTTGGGCTCATTATAAACTAAATAAGATGACATTGTATTCCTTTCTTCCAATTTTTGGCATAATTTTTTGAGAACTTACTTCAGTCTGTAACCAGGCCAAACCAAACCAAACAAAAAGAGAGAGTTTCATGAAAATGACGACGTAATTTCCCCAAGAATTTGTTCCTGAAATCTCTCAATTTCCCACCCAGCCCGCTTTTTATCCTTTCCGCAACTGGTTTCGGCATGGCACGTCAACACGGCCGTTCCCGGCGCTCATTCATCCCGCATCGCGGTCAATCATATACACAATCACCCCGACAGAGAGGTTACAGAGGCCTTTAATATCCTGGATGCCTTATAATATTCCACTGATTTTTCAACAGTCTGCAAAGAAGCATCCGTGAACGATTTTCGACTTTGGACTTTTACCTATAACGTTGCATAAAACGTGTTTGATGTTCAAAACATGTACTTCACGTTTTGTCCGATAACCTTTAATGTTCATAGGCCTACTTCAGATTATGCAGGCGACTATATCGATGATTATATCTATACACGTAGAGTACAATCACCCGTCTTTATGCCTCACTCTGTTAGGTTATTTCCTATCTTCGTTGTTCTCATATGGCCATATATATTTTGCAATATTGTGAGACAGATGTAAAGAGAAGTAATCTTGATAAAATTCATATGCAATGTCTATATGTTACCAGAGAAAGCGGAGAAATTATGTGCCTTGACAGGGCATCGTGATCTTTATTAACAAAATACCTCAATTCTCGAGCATGGCCGGCCGCGGTCACTATTCTTTTTAAGGCCGGTTGATGCGAGAGGCGAATGCGGAACCATTAAGCCAATTTGATGTCACGAAGTCTGCAGGAAAATTTCGCTCTCAAGTTGAAATGCATTCAGGTTTTGCGAATTCGTAGCCCCAAAATTGATCTGTAGTCACTGATCTGCATGCGTTTACGGTTTGCTTTCGCGCCAAGCATGAGCCGGCCTCTCTATCGAGAATCTCGCATCTGCCTTAATCAAAAAAGCTCTTATGTTTTGGCTAATATTTCAACTGCCACAGGGTCAGTATAGTGGTTTTGTGTGGCAGCCATCTTGGAGGTCAGTGCTATTGTTGTGCAGAGATATGCATGAGTAGGCCTTTTGTGAATGTTCTTGCGGGACAAAGCACTGACCGGCAAGATGTATGTCACATAATGCCTCTATACCTGCCTCTACTATATCGGAATTCGCGCTGGCTGGTCAGCTTGAAAAGCTTGGTGGTAGAGTCTCTAAGACATCTACACAAGTAAGCAGCTAGTCTAGGAGTCAACCCCTACCTAAGGAAGAATAAACATTTCTCCCACAACCTCTCCGACGTCACCAAGTTTTATTTTAAAAAATTACACACGATCACACCACAACAATAACTAAAGATGAAATCCGCCTCATGCTGCCCCTTACTGTCTTATTACTTGTACTGATTTCACTGAAGTTGAAGTTCCTTCTGGCTTTACTCACCCTTCTAGTGGTACCACTGTCGAATCTATCTTTCAGGAACCTATTAAACAGGCTTGTTTTCCCCACTCGTTCCTTCCCGAGTAACACAACCTTGAAAGGCAAGTCCATTCTGCAATATTCTGTTACAAATCAAAGTCAAACATTAGTCGCATACCGTGACACACCTGTCGAATTTCCCTGGTAGCCCATGTCTAAAACACATCCTAGGTGCAAGAAGCCAAAATCGATCACTGGTTGTTTAACTGCTCAAACTTGGTACCCGGCCATTTTTTCAGCTTTTTGTACTCCCACTGGAAAACAGCATCTTATACGAATAATAACTAAAATGAGTCCAGCAGTGAAAAACTGTTGCCACATTGTATTCGTGAGTCCTTTTTTCTTTAGTGTAAGTCACAGCCGAACAGGAAACCATAATAGGACAGGGGCTGCCCTGTGGAGCATCAGTATTGATAATAGCGGTACCCAGAACTATGGTTTAGCATGACCCAGAACTAAGGTTTACAAGACCCAAAAGTATGGTTTAGCAAGACCCAGAACTATGGTTTAGCAGGACCCAAATCTATGGCTAAGAAGGACCCAGAACTATGGTTTAGCAGGACCCAAAACTATGGGTTTCACGAAACGGTCGTCATTCAGGGTCACTAGTTAGTGGTACATAAGCAAGTGTCGCAAATTGTGGAGAGCGGCGAGGTGGGAGGGGCATAATCAGATGGAAGGATGACACTGCGCACTCCTATAACTTTGCCGAGATGGTACAACGCAATATACATACTTAAAAAGACCTGCGATATTATCGTTCATTATGATGGGCTCCGGCTCCATTTTGTAACTTTTGACTTTAAATAAAGTTTATTCCCGTCGACTGTATAACCGGTTGAACCAACAGAAGGATCCCAATGCAACGCTTTCAGCGTCGATCTGCACACTTCCGCATTTCAAAACGAGGCTGTTTGTGTCAGCTTCAATACTTAATACGATCAGACGATTGAAAGTAAGGAGTCGAGACACAAAATACATAAAGATGTGTTAAATTCCGACTTTTCAGGCTGCAGATTTTTGTGGAAGAGTCTTTCAGGATGACCCAGCACGTAAAATCAAAGGAAAAAACAATGGCAATTTACCGTGAACTAACGTACCTGCGATGGTCGTGTATCTTGTGCAGTGGGCGTGGTTTAAACTGAAGTGGCTTCACACTTAACGAACCGGATACCCCATGTGCTGTGGGGACTCCACGGGCGCGCGCGATCAAGTTCAACACAGAGAGCCTCAGTTTCGATGCAGACATGCGCAGACGGCGTTAATGTGTAATCCCTCTATGTTCCACATAACGTGACAGTCGGCGCACACTACCCGTGCATAGGAGCCTCCCATTTGAAGCAGCTTATTTCTCTTCGGTGCCCCTTGCAAAAAAGTGCGCACCCTTGGTAACCTTCCGAATTTCATCCCGAAATGTTCGCCACTGCAATCACAGCAGCCATCAACTTACAAGGCAGAAAGTAATTTTAAGAGTTAAAATGGAGGATAGGTAACTTACAGTTTGATGTTTACTTCTGATCACTGACTGGTCAAACAAACGCCCCAACTGGTCGTCAGTTACAATTACGGGCACACTAGCACATTCAGATAAGGTCACATGCACTTGAAATTATGTTGGAAGTCTTGATCCGGCTGGCTGGCGTTTTGGTATACTGCTCTTGTACGCGAATATTTTTTCACACAACACGCTGGGGGACCCGACTTGAATAAGGGCTTTAAGCGTGGCTCTGGCCAGCTGGAGGATTTTTTTCAAAAGGAATTAAAGTCAGACATTCCAATAGGAAATCTTCCACAAGGTGTGAAGACTAGTCTCCTTCCAAAAATGGCAATAAAAACACTTTCCCGTTGGGAAAGTATATTGCATATGCCCAGACAGTTAGTTAACAACGTACACGCCTACGGTAACACTGTTTATAAATTGCTTCGTATACACCATAGTCGCTCGATAAATTGGAAATCCCATTTCTAGTTGCAGATAATAAAGGCAAAGTCTGAATTCCAATTCTCCCAGATAAAGAGGATAAGATTGAATCATTGAATTAAAGCCACTGAGACGGTAATCATACATGTAGGTAAGCGGCCCATGCTCTTTGGCGTTAATTTCTTTCAACCACTCTTGAGGATACTGTGCCACTAATTGGACGACGGGTTCATGCTTAGGGTTTATTCTGACAAGGATCACACCCAGCAGGTCTAGTGGAATACCTTGGCTTTAGCTGATCATTTTCCTTGGATTACAACCTGAAGTTTAAAAATTTCAGTGTCGTCACTTCATTTTGCAAGTTGAAGTCAAACCTGTACAGTGGTCTTACCTTTTATCTTGGCTTTTGATCGAGAAGAATGAGGGCGCTTTTTGGTTTTTCCACCTGGTCACATCTGGCGATTAATACGGGCGATTCACACAAGTACAAGTGCGCCTTCAAGAACTTGACACGCGTTGGCCAATCATAACACGCGAAATCTGTCGACCCTTTCCAAACGCGCATTGGGTCGACAGATTTGGTGCGTCGTACCAAACTTAAAGACAAGGAACTGTTACTTTCCAACCTTAGGACACTGAAAACCTCACTTAGTTTCCAGAAAAGCGTGCTCAAGTATCGGGCAAAGGCTGTAATACGGTTTTGATTGACCTTCAACGCTCCAGGTTATGGATAGGCCTACTAGCAGCTCGCCTACACTGCCGGCAGTGTTGACAGCCGCACTTGCCAACCAGTGGTGGTAGCGTGCATGCGCCAGTCCAATTTGCATATTTCATGGCAAAGTCCGTTATGCAAAGATGTTCCTCTTTGGCCTCAAAATTCTGACCAATCAGCAGCCATAATGAAAAGATCTCATTACTAAACATGTACAGGGGTGCAAACTCGGGTACACACATATGTATATACACCTCTTATTATTGCCTTGGTGTCCTTGGCAGAAATGAGAAATCCTGCTTCAAACTACAGAGGCTAAGTCTATAGACGGTATACAAGTAGACTTGCCCTTTTATTTGGACACATCAATTGATATCATCAAAGTTATCAAACCAGCGTATTAACTTCATGCAATCAGCCGTTGCTTTGCTAGGACCATAATACTGGCGATTCACAATAGGGTGCCGCTGAGAGCTTGCAACGCGTTGGCCAATCACAATGCGCGAAATCTGTCTACCTTTTCCAAACGCGCGTTGGGTCGATAGATTTCGCGTATTATGATTGGCCAGTGTGTTGCAAACTCTTGGAGGTGCACTTTTGCGAAATGCCCGTACTGGTGTACGTCTGAACATTAACCTTCAGAAATTTTTACTGCATCATCTGGGAAGACGCCTTGATGGGCGTTCTAAACATTGTTGTGCACGTGACAGGCTGCCTTGGCTGCCAATATAGCATCCAGTGAGGATTTGAAGTACTTCAAGTCAGCTCGCCGTGCAATGGATGAGAGTGAATAAACTTCAGCGCGCGCGCCTCACTCGCCTGCCTTTATTGGGCCGCTTGGCGGCGCTGTGCGATTTTGCCAAAAGCGTGTGTTATGGCGTGTTAGTTACTGTACGTGGTCGGATCGAACTCTTCGGTGTCGGCTCGCTCCCTGTGGTAAAGTGTGGATAGTTTGACGTTTTACTGAGGTTGGTAAGAAAACCCTTGAAGTAGAGTACAACGAGTGAAGTTGAGGGATAAAAAATTTGCAATATGTGTGCAATATCTAACATGTCTAAGTGAGCATACAGGCCTTACTAAGGTTACTCATGTCATTTTCACAGAAATGGGCCATGCACATGTACTGTAGCTGTAGCCAGTGAGTGTTGGCTTGCCTAGTATTGATCCTTGTCCTACGTGTAGGACCAGTCTCAACATTACTTAGCCCAGGTGGACTCCCTGACTGGTGTAGGGCAGGCCCCAATCAAATGATCAATGAGTGATGCTCGAACTTCAAACTGTTGGGCCTATGCCGTCATAATTAAGTGTGCAACAAGATTTCATACATCACTTCAAAAGCTTCTTAGTGAGGTCAGACATGTTACCGGGTCAGCTGGGGTGGTTCACTCAACTATACATGTACATGATGTAGGCCTCTGTGTATCTCATCATGCTCATTAAAATGGTGAATTTCACAAGCAGGGGGCCTAGCCTATTTCGCTCATCCATACCATTCTCGTGGTCAGGATGACATCACTGACTCTTGATTCTTCTCTCTGATTGGTCAGTTGGTGGTTATGCCATACATGTAGGCCTATTTCACACTTGAAATCCAAAGGGGCAAAAATAGTGTTGCAGTCTATGGGGAAAATCTGAATTATTGACTAAACTCTTAACCTTTTGTGCACCAAATATGCCTGAAACGTCATTATTTATGCACTATAATCTCCAACACAGTACCAAAAAAGGTTCAGTTATTTTCATCATGTTGCAGCAAAAAAGGAGGAAAACATGCCAATCCCTGTACAAAGTGAATGAAGAGTTGCCCCTTTGCCCTGACAAGTCCAAGGCATTATGGAATTAAGCGTTGGGAAAACCACTGTGAATAAAAGTTGTTTGCCTCTTGGTTAAATATGGGTTAGGATTTAAAAAGGTGTGGTAGCTGATGAGTGTAAAACTCCAGCAGGGCCAGAAAAAAATCTTTTCCTTGGCCTATCATGTTTGCCGTTTTTCATTTACAATTCACTTCGTGTTTTGTCTGTGGCTTGCATAAAAGTTTCTGAAAGTTTACTGGTAGCATGTTTTGACAATCCGAATAGAACAAAAGGGAGCGTTTTTTGGGGTACTCACCGCATAGGTGCGTGTTTATATTGGAGACCAATAGCAAGTTTGACACAGAGCACGCTGAATACACATAACAAATTTATTCCTCAATGTATGGTCTTTGCGTACACGCAGAACCCGCTTGGAAAACGTACAACCATCTGCCTTCCTTTTGCCACTTGGGGTGCACTTCAACTCGGGGCGGATAGACTGATCCAATGCATGTGCGCATTTTGAAGCTTGATGTGTGTGTGCATTTGGCAAATCATGACACCCTTCTGGTCAAAGAGGCATGTAACATGCATACCACCTATTCATGAGTGTGGTGCCACCGCAGTAATGGCTGAGGCCGTGTCCAAAAGAGGCTTCCGGAGCTACGACTAGGTCTATTGACTGTGCATTTCCACGCATTTCCAATGGAGCAAAGACCCAGACCTAGCTCTAGACAACAGATTCGGATACAGCCTGATTTTGTCTGCTGTGGTAGTTGATACCATCACAGACCAACTACCGATACAAGACCAGTCACAAGACCAGTCACAAGACAAATCACAAGACAAATCACAAGACCAGTCACAAGACCAGTCACGAGACCAGTCACAAGACCAGTCAGAAGACCAGTCACAAGACTTGTCACATTTTATGAGTAACAGGGTGAACAATGGCGGAGGAATGCTCATGTTGCAGTTTGTTTGAAAGTCATGTGACTTGAAATCAGACTGGAGGTCTTGTGTTGGTTTTGTGGGGCCTTTTTATGGTCTTGTGAAGGTTCTGAGAGGTCTGGACTATAACACTGATAAAGCAGTCTATGTTAAGCACCTTGTGACAATTGGCCCCTTGCCCTTTATACCACAGCACAATTCAGAATCACTCTCTGTACCTCAAAGTCTCTGAGTTGGTCTGCCCAGGCATTGCAGTACCACCGGCATGGCAGCATTGGAGCTGGATCCTGTCTTCGTCAAAGCCCTGGGTTTCCTGCGGTCTCGCAGCAAGGACTCCACGGAACAACTCAAGGTGATGCTGGATGAAGCTCTGGCTGAAACCGGCCATGGCAGGTTCAGTAAGCAGGTTAGTGAAACACCGGTCATTAGTCTCCATACCAGACGTTCGGGCACGGATAAGGATAGCACCATAGCATGCTTAAAACATAGCCTACCCAATATCCCATGTGTTACAAGTTGAGATCCTGACTTTGTGTGGCAAATTTTTAATCAGTCTGAAATTCTCTGGTGTTCTGAAACAGGTAAATGTGGTTTAGCATTTCAAATGTCCTGTTACGAGTTTCAAATTACCTCAATTTTAGTGCATCTACTCTCAAAAGTGTGACTCAGCTTAATAAATGGCACGGTCCGGAGTAGAAAGTCAATTTTGTCCCAGCTCAACTCATTAGAGTTGAAACACGAATCGAAGAACAGCATTTGAAAACGTTCAACCGCAACATCTGAAGGCTGACAACACTTTCACGTTTGTCACGCTTCCCCTTGACAAGGATTCGGAGAGTGGCAAGAAGTCAGGAGCCAAACAGAAAGAGGAGAAGGCACCCACACCCTGCATCAAGCTGGCGGCCACTGAGGGGTCCAGGAAGGAGGCGGAGAGAAGAGCTGAAAAGAGGGCGGGAGAAAAGGTAGGTGTGCAAGTGCTGGGAACACGGGCGATTCATAATAGTGCGCCTCCAAGAGTTTGCAGTACATTGAGCAATCACAAGGTGCGAAATATGTTGACCGTTTCCAAATGGACATCGGGTTGACAGATTTCCCGCACTGCGAGTAGTCAATGTGTTGCAAATTCTTGGAGCGGACTATTGTGAAATGCCTGTATTAACCTTTACCCTACAACTCTCGTTGAGGGGTGTATTCCAGCTAGATATTGACGTGTTACCTAACATGAAGTGGTTCAATTACTGCTGCTCCAGATGCATTTTTCATGTCTTGTCTCCGTCTTTGCGTTAGCAGCTGAAATCAGACTCCTCAGACAGTTTCGATCCCCCGTCGTCCAAGCGACTGCGGTCGGAGAGACAGCGCAAACCGGTCATCGAGGATGACGAGGACGATGACGATGACACCGAGGAAGACAACGACAATGAGGAGGTGGAGGAAGAGGAGGAGGAGTCGGTGGGCACCGAGGACAGCAGCCACGGCGACAGTAACCCCGGTGACAGTAACCACGGCAGCACGGACGCCGACGACTTTGCCGTGGAGATGGGCCTGGCCTGCATCGTCTGCAAACAGCTGGAGGTGTCAGCTGGGAACCAGCTGATCGAGTGCCAGGAATGCCACAGTTTGTACCATCAGGTAAGGCGGGGAACCGGCCGTGCACTGGCTTGATAGTACAGGCCGTGCTTCCTGGATCAGCAAATTTCACAGTTTTCATGGCTTTGTCCAAATGACTCGGCTATGGCTGGCAAAAATGCACAACTCTATGGGAAGTAGCTGCAGCCCCTAGCCAGCGGCTACCACAGGTTCACATTTAATTTTCCGCCACAGCCGAGTAATTTGAACAGTGGCTTTTTCCAAAACTATGACATTAAAACTTGAAGGGAAAAACCCACCGTGCGATGCTTTTAAACACGTCATTTCTTCAGTTTTGTGACTTCAACGCTGTTCAACGCATGTTGGCATTTAATACAAGTTCACCGGTGTGAATGTACGTAGAAAATGAACTTCTGTCATCAGTGATGTTAACTGCCGAAGTCCGTTGACGACCTGCATGATCCTTCATACAGCAGTGAAGGAACATTCAGCAGAAACACACCTGTCGCCCCTAAAAAGTATATGACCCCATGGATTCCTTGGGGTTTGTGCACATGTTGACGAAAATCTATCCGGCCCTCTCTGCCTTGTCAGCAGACGTGAACCGTATTTTGTGCACACGTGATGTGTGGTCACTGTAGACGTGTGACTTTTTTTCCTGTTATCCATAGCTGTGAAAACTAGTTCATGAATATTCATTTTATTGCCTCTCTCCGCCCCCTTTTGTAGCTGTGTCACAAGCCCCCTGCCAGCGAGGCCGATCCTAACGACCCCCGACTGGTGTGGTACTGCAGTCGGTGTACGCGCAACATGAAGAAACAGGTGGGTGTGTTAGTGTGTAGTTGGATCTGCAAAAGGTTGTTGGTGGACAAAAATGTGTGTTTATGTCTACTCGACATGAGGCTTCCGCTCACCAGCTAAGAGGAGACAGGCTTTTGGGAACCGAGTCATCTGGGCTCTTGCTGCAAAGAAATTGGCTGTCTGCGCTCAGTGCATGCTGCGCTAAACTCCCATGAACCTGCGTATGCTTGTGGTGGGTTCCCACCGGAAGACCATCTTTCCTGCGTAAAAGCAGGTCGTCCCTTTTTTTTTACTCCAATTTTTTTTTACGTCATCAGAGAGGGTTCCAGTTGTAAACGACTAAAAAAATTACGAAAATGTCAACACAAACTTTTGAAAGCTGTCAACCTTTCAGAAATGCATTCCAACTTCCACCACCCTGCCCTACATGCAAGTCAGTGCCCCACTTCCCAAAAGTTCAGATTTGCATCCAAGGAATGCATTATCACAGTGTTGAATCACTGTCACCTTCATGACAGCGAAACAAGCCAAGTAACAAGCCTCTGCATGTGTCGCATGTGACTCAGGCCTGTGTCCGAAACGGGCTTCCAGAGCTACGGCTAGGTCTATCGTCTACGCGTCTCTGCGCATTTCCAATAGAGCAAAGACCCAGACCTAGCTCTAAAGAACAGCCTCGGATGCAGCCTCAGAACTGAGGGGGTTGCATTTACCACGGGTTAATTTAGAATACACCTTTCCATCGGCTGAAAAGAGCCACGCTGGTCGGGAGTGCTCATTGCGTTGGTAGCAATGAGACCCAACCGTGTGCGCTTCATCGTCATTTGTGAACCAGCAAAGTGCCGTTCTGACCGACGGAGCCTCTGTTGCTAAGACAGTTGTGCCCTCTCTTGGTCCAGCTCGAGGCTCATGCAGGTACGTCTTCCGTGTACCTCAACACGCATATCCCGTCACCATGTTGAAGCTGTCATGGAAATGAAGTCCAGCTTTCCACGGTTCTGTGAATTGTAACAGGGTTTCCGCAGTCTGTTTGGATTCTCAAATACGTTCATCTCTTGTCAACTTGTGTATCTATTGTGTGTGTGTGTTTTGAGTAAGGCCACGAAAAAAGTGAAGAACTCGGGTTCGACCAGCCACGTGGCCAGAGAGAGCAGCACCAAAGAAGTGGAGGTCAAGGCCGACTCGGAAGTACTGAACATCTTCAAGAGGGCGGAGCCTAAGGTATGCCTTCCCTGTTTACTAGGGCTTTGAAAGCAGGGTTTGGGTAGGGTTTAAGGACGGTTGTAAAATGCCCTTGTGAATTTTCCAGAGTTGGGGTCGCGTAGTCATGAGCCAATCACAAGCTGTTTCCACAAGTCAGTTCGCAAGTCACTTCACAAACCAGGTTGGAACCAAAGCAATAGACCTTTATCTTGAAGTTGCTGTGTTTGTCTTGTTCCCTGTAGGCCCATTGGCAATAGTAATACAACTTCACATGTTAATAATAAGGATCAGACTATTTTTCCTTCCAGCCTTTAGTTTGGTTGCTTTGCTTTGAATGGTAGAAAAGCAAGATGGCTGCCCCATGATAGAGGTCTATGGACAGTAGCAAAAGAATGACTTTGCCGATGTCCATTTCAAGCAGCTTGCGAGTTGACTTTTAGACTGGATGACTTGTGACTGCCTCTGATACAACTCTAGAATTTTCAAATTGTTTGCTTAACTTTGAACTCCTCGGCAACCCTGAATGTTCAAAGTAGCCCCGGAGACTAGGAAAACATCTTGTCTGCCGTTAATTTTTTTGTTGAAAGACGACCGAAGTCTGAATGACTGAATCACACAGTTGACCTGTATTGCTGTGTATGTCTCTCAAGCAAATGTCCCCAACGGTGACACCGATCTGTGCATGTCTGTCACAAGGTTGGACTTGTGTGGGCACGGTTGACAGGATGCACCTGTAAGTACGTGAGCCAAGAAAGCGCCGTAGTCATTGAGTCAGTAACCAGATGGTCATCAATGCCAGATGGTCAATTGACAAAACTTGTTCAAGTTCCTTGAAATGTGGGGGCTGAGGTTGAGCTCTTCCAAGGAATTATATTTCTTTGAATTGAGCAAGCTTAAACTTTGAGAAGAAATCGATAGTAGCCGTCGTTTACCCTCATTTAGTTTTGTCTTGATTGGTCAAAGGGTGGTGTGTCATTGGCATGGGAAATCATTCTCACAAATCGGTAACATTTGCCTGAATGAAACATACTCCAGACATTAGTGGCCTTCCATGAGACTCGTCGGCCGGGTCATAATTTCTTTTATTGTCCATCCGATGAGTCGGTTTGTTTTGTTTTTAATTGCAGTCTACTACAGCTTCAACGTCAACCGGTACAGCCAGCAAGACACCCTACACCGGCCTGGCAAGCTTCGCGGCCAACCTCACGGGGCGGTCTTCGGCGAACTCAAAAGCCGCTGCCGCAAGCAGCAGGCCGCCGGGCATCACGGGCAAGCCGGGAGCAAAGGTTAGCCCCGTTCCGTCCCCGGTGAACAAGACAACCCCGGCCACCAGCGCCAAGAGCCAGCCGTCCACGGCGAAGGCCGGCAGTGGACACGCGGGGAAGAACTTGCCACAGGCGAGCACAGCCTCGGCGATGAAGCGGCTGCAGCAGATGAAGAAGAAGGCATCCTCGAAGCGCTGACGGCGACTTCCCCTCCTCGGCTCGTCGGGATCATCCACGGGGCACCAGCAGGGCTAAGCCAAATATCGTACTCCTGCAAAATCTACGGCACAACTTTAACAACAGTTGAAAACAGTACAGTCAGTTCTACTTCCCATAGAAATGCCACTGCGCTCTGTGGCTTCTCATCCACATTGGGGCTAGCCGAAGTGGCCGACCCGCTGAGCTGGTCACTCAGGAAAGTATTTCAACATGGTGGGTGAAAACATGGCGGCTTGTAGTTGAAGAGTGCTCAGGAAACTTGACGCCCCGTTAGCTAACATTAAAGGCTTGGTTACTGTTCACAGTATTTCCCGTTTGAACTGCTAACCAACAAATATGACTTAGCAAGTTTATGTGTTAAGCAGAAGTCAGTTGGGAACCAGCCTAAAACAACATCTATGTTTTATTTGACTTTTTGGCCGGTTAGCCAGACTCGACAAAGCAAATATTTCTGCTTGCTTAGCAGATTTCTGCTCTTACCAGCCCCATAAAATAGGCCTTAGCCTAACCATGTTCCATGTTTTTCTATCAAAGTTCAAGTTATGCTGATAACAACGTAGACAGATGTAGTTGGTACATTTTCCGTAAAAAGGAATTGTTCATTTCCATTTAATACCTCAATAAATTCTGCCTATACTCAGCCAACAATGTGTATGGGAAATGATGTGTCTCCAGACAAGAGTTGCAAGTATTGTAGGGCTGGAAACCAGCAGCGATTTCTTTCTTTTGACAGAATGCTGACCAATCGAATTCAGCGGATGAGGTCTTGAATATGTATCAGGTGTGACAATTGAGCACAGAATCATGCATATTCAATGTTTGATTTCTTTATGCGCATTATTTATTAAGTCATTGCTAAGAGCTGAAGTCACCTTCAGTCCCAATTTATATAAGTACATGCACAATATTCGGAAGTTGAATTTGACCAGAATCGGGTCATTTCGCCCAGTTGTGTTTGGTAAATTCACAGTAGGAAAAAAAAAACAAGCGGCCAAGGCTGTGCTATATCTAGTTGAGCTCGACTTTTTAAAATTTGTTTTTCAACTTTTGGCTTGACGTTCCCCAAAATGATGAAAAATATTTGCCAAATCACATTTTGTTTTAAATGGAAAAATGATCATTAACCGCAAAAAGGTATTTTCACATAAGTTGAATGAAAATGACTACCGAATCTAGGAGTATAGTCCTATTTGTTCCCTCGGATGACAGAAAGAGTTGTGTCACATTTCAGAATAATTTGCATTCCAAACACTCAGTATTATTCCTGCTGTCAGTTTCCCCTTGCCAAAATCCTTAGTTGCTGGCCAAGCAAAATCATAGAGCGGGATCCGTCGATGACAGTACCGTTATTTTCGGACAATAAGCCGCCCGGTGTATAAGCATGTGTAAGCCGCACCGTAGCGCTGACGATCCAGCCACGAAGATGCTTTATGTTGAAGCCCAAGTACAGTGCGTCATTGGTTCCACTCTACGTGCAATCCTAACAAATCTAAGAAAAATGCGAACAAGTGTCGCCATAAAAAGTGAATTTTAAGTCCCCCAATTTAATAACTTTTGCAGGCTGGATATGATTGTCCGGTTTTGGCCATGCAGCAGCTGTTGTCCCATATTTCCAGCGGCCAGCAAAAGCTATGCCGTCGGGGACGTACAATAAAATCTTGGTAATTCGAAATCAGTTAAGTCGAAAGATCGTTTTATCTCGTAGGCCGACTATTTATTGCCCCAAAATTGGCGTAATACTGTGTAATACGTACTTTGAATACACCTTTTTGTTGAAATATGATATTCAGGGTATTTTAAAGAGTTAAATTAGGCCGATGTTCCGATAGTCAGCCGTACCACATCCGTCGTCATTTTACACGCTTTTGCAGACGCCGGGTTGGGAGTTGCAGACGAAGTCGTTGGGGTCCTTGCAGCGTGGCGGCTGGCAGTAGAGACCGAGATTCTTGGAGCATTTGCCCATCATTTCAAGGCCTCCGCACGGTTCGTTGTAACCCTGCGAACGACAGCAAAGGCACAGATCGCGCGCAAGAGGTTGTTACAAAAAACACTCGAGAAATTGATGAAAGGTTTACATATCTTACGAAATGACAATTTGTCTACCTTGCCATATAATAATATAATCATGAGTAAAAAGATACTGTAACAGTAGGACGACCCCCCTCCATTCAATGGCGGGTCCGTGTCCCAATTTTCCGGGAGGTGGCAGTTTTGGTTCGGGGGAGATCAAATCATTGGTGACTGTCTCCTGAAGTTAGTTTGACATGCTTTTGGAAGCATGGAATAATTTTCCCAAATCGCTGTGCATTTTTTCCACATACAAAATTGTTCCTTTCGGGTGCAATTGCCCCGCCCCCCCCGAACCGGTTCTGCCTTGTTCGAAATTATACGTATACTCCACCCCAAGTAGTATTTATTACTTTATCCATGATCTCCTTCCTATTGCCACGAGTTTCTTAGATTGCGGCCTACCTTTGAGCAGACATCGCAACATCCACAGTAATCCTTAACCAGCTCCGCCCCCTTGGAGCAGTCGGATTCCTCCACGGGAACACACTTCACCTCAGAACAGGGCTTGCATACCAGGCCCTGTCCCCTACCGAGACAAGAACAACAATTTCTTTGGGAAGAGCCACAGTTCTAGACCTACTTACACGCAGTTGTACAGAACATGGACGTTTCCGACTACGGTATTACCTGGCTGCGGCTCGATGAAAGTCTTTTCTGACAGAAATTGACAAGTCTTGAAGTTTAAATGCAAAGAAAACTTTCATGGAACAACAAAATACCAAGACCCAACAGACGTTTCAAATCGCCAGAACTGGCTGCAGTGCCCGGCAATTTTACTGCCAAAACAAGAGGGCCCGACATTCCGATTCAATCGAAAATTTTCTCTCACAAAAAGATGTTGCCGAGCTCGGTATACCGAGCGTCTGTGACAGTGAAGTGAAATCAAACTGCTAGTGAACAAATCAGTTACGTACCCTTGCATGCAGATAGCAAAGACGGCGAGTACCACAGCAATCATCATGACACAGAAACTTGAGCCTGGAGACGAGACTAACATGAATACCAGGGTTCCGACTCCAAAATGGTATCCCGCAGTTCCCACAAATTCATTTATAGGCCGACATGTGAAATTATGCAAATCAGCCTCACCAGATGTTTCAACCGAAGGGGAGGGCGGAGAATAATTGAAGTTAGTTTAGTGCGTGGAATAACAGATTTCTTCACATTTTTTTCTGAACAAAATGCGGGCAACAATTTCTGAGATTTTGCAAATATAACCAACATATTCTGAAATTTTTTGACCCAAAACATCGTACTTGTCCAGTAGCATCAATTGAAAATAATCGATAGCGATGTGTACTCTATACTGTTGGGAATATGGAGTTCAAACTGATCGATAACAGTTGGGTATATAGAAGGAGGGAAATGAATAGGCCTACTTGAGACAAAATGCCTTGCTTAGGGACACAATTACTAACGTGATTGCCACTATTAGTGGATTTATTCCTGGCATCTTTGTTTCTCTAATTAGGTCTTTGGCCCCTCATCGCGTTCAATCCCTCCCGTACCCGACAAGCTCAGTAATTACATATTTCAGAGCACTGATTTGATATTGTATTCCTGTCGTTAAGCTCTCTACCCGTTTCGGAAATGGTACCAACCTTCGATTTCTTGCTTTTTAGGTTCGCCGAACAAGACCCACCATCGCTCAAACTTATTAAAGGCCTTTTCAGCGCAAAACCTATCTCAGCAAAAGTCACACAAAAGCCTCTAATTACCGACACCTGTCGGAGTTGGCAAATTGACCCTAATGCACGATAAAGAACAGTAATCCAATATTTCCTAGTTAAGATGGTTAAATGTTTCGTTCGTATTGATTTGCCCACCTTTTCACTCTGTGAATGAATGGTTCTTGCCGACCCCGTCCTTGTTGCATTGTTTCTTTTGCGCCAGCTGGTTGTCAATATTGGACCCATTGACCGAAATGTAAAAAAAAAAATAAACATAAGGCTTGTGTTCCTTGCCGCAGCTTTTGTTCAGTGTCTTCATGGATACCGGATGGTCGCTTCTATTTTCTCGCTCCAGAACTCCATTCTTTGAATTATTCCCACTTTTCTTCTATCCGTTTAATTTCACGGCTACCCGATGAAGACTTGATTGAAAAGTTCAAAAATGGTAAAATCCGATGCCAACGACATTTGTAAGGGACTGACATGATGGCAACATCGGGTTAATCACGAGTCTGACACACTGAGAATTTTTAAAATTATTTTAATATTTTTTTGTGCTTTTCAGAATTTTATTTTCTTTTTGGTTTTTTTGTGTTTTATAAAATCATACATTCTGGAGATTCTTGCAGTTTGCCTTAGTGATAATAATTGCTGTTGATGTGAGCCTAAGTTGTCTTCATTTGCTGCCAGCGATGGATAGTTACAGCGACTCAGCTGAATTCTAGAGCGGAGTTAGTCTTCCCGATGAAGAGGTTGTTAGGACAAGTTATACTGTCATGACTGTTTCCAACTGTTGCAGCTGATTTTCTCAGCTGACGATTTTGATTGTAATTTCCCACTGTTCAGATTATTTTGATTACACGCCGATCCTTTTCTTTTTGTCAAAGTGATTTCAAATTCATTGTATTCCTTGAGGCCTCAAGTGAAGTTTTAGTTATAAATTCCCCAAATAATTACCTGTCGTATCGATTTTCGTGTTGTTTGTGATGCTTCCGTTTTAAATAATTGTTGACACTTGAAGCTGTTCGTGTTCTATTTTGATTCGTAAGGTTTTTGTCTGAAATGATTTTAGAGTCCGAATTATCCAGAGTTGGCCTCTTACATCCAGAGGCTCCGTGCCAAAAATATTATTAGTCCACAGATGATTTCCAGGATGAAGATTTTCCCCAGCAATCGAAGAAACTTTCTACACTGGCGGCGCCTTTCCTCCACGGCCTCTAGCTCCTGGCGCAGCATCAGGTCTTGCTGGAAGCAGACCAGGTCGCTCTTGAGTCGGATCAGGCGAGCTTCCGTGGCATGGTTGGCCGCCTCTCCCCGACGGCACTCCTTCTTGGCCTGTGACAGCCGGTGCTCTAGCCGCTCCGCTCGTTCTCGCAGCTTCTTGTTGGCTTCCTGTCGCTGGTTCATGTAGGCGGCGTGGGATTGCTCGAGCTGTAAGTAGTGCCGTTTTTGCTCCAGAGCCATCTCTCTGTGCTGGGAACACTCTCGCTCCCAGGCCAGGTTCTTGGATCGCAGTTTCTCAATGTCGTGTTCTGAAATGATCACAGAAGCATACTCCATTAGAGAAGCACACCCAACCCCAGAACTTCCAACAATTAATTTACATGTACATGATAAGTCATATAAGGAGGCAAAATCCAACCTGCGGTCCATTTTTCTCGTTTTTCCTTCAATTTCTCAACTCTCTCCCTCAGGATGTTCGTACTGTCTGTCATCTTAATTTGCTCCTCTTGGGTCCACTCTGCGATCTCCCAGAGAGTGATCATCTCCTCCTGGTGCCTGAGACGGAAGCGCCGGAGGACAGCCGGTAGGTCCTCCAACTCCTGTCTGCTGCTGAGCCGCTGCTCCTCCAGGCTGCGTCGGTGCCGGATCATCCTGGTCTTGTAGTCCTGGGCTTGGGCCTCTTGCTCTTGGGCCTGCTCCAGTCGCAGCTGCATCTCCTTCAGCTGTTCCTCCAGGAACGAAACCGGTAGAGACTCCTCAATGCCTTGGGCGAGCTGCAGACCCCGCTGGGTGACGATGGGTCCCTGCTCGGTTGGGGCGTGACCGCCGGTAGGTGCCGAGCAGGGATTTGGGGGGCTGGAAGCTCGCCGCCTGAGAAAAATTAAGACAAAATGCAATCATGACTCAAAACTTAAAAAATACAGAGGTTAGCTAGTACGAAAAGTCATAATGTCTTCAAACTTCCCAATCAGTCACTTATAAACCTATTTTTGCCGAAATCAATAGTGTATTTAATCAGTGGACACTTGCTTTTTGCTGAAGACGTCCAGGGCTTCGACCAGCCGCGACTGGTTGAAATAGGTCTCGATCGGATCCAGACACATGATGGAAGTCACCACGTGGAACGTGATGAGCAACGGGTCCGGAAAACGAATTGTCGGCATGATGAGATCTTTTGCCGAGCTTGGTCTCACTGTTGTTACTGAAGAGACACGTGTCCAAACTCAGTTGTCGAGAAAAGACAATTTACTGCTGACGAAGAGATGAAAACGGAAGTAGATGTCGATAGATCGATAGATGTGACCTCGGTGGTAGACAATTCAACACTGTGGAAACGAAACCTACACAGCGTGTTCAATATTACAGCATGCCTATTTTGTTTATGTTTGGTTTGACAGCACGTGCTTTTCTCCAAGTTACAAATTTAAAGCGCGCCCGAAGTCCAACGGGAGTACAGCGCCCTCTCTTATGGCGTCACTCAGACAACAACAAAGTTTTTGACGCGTGCGTTGTAACGTTGGAGTGACGCATACGTCACGTGACGGCAACAAAACAACGATTGTTACGGTGTGTTGAATGTGTGGCGCGTGTACAGTCTTGAATTCTCCTTCATTCAGAGCGTAAAATATCGACATCTTTGCCGGAGACTTGAACCTGTTTTCAATCCTTTCGTCAGCAGTAAATTTTCTTTTCTCGACAACCGAGTTTGGACACGTGTCTCTTCAGTAACAACAGTGAGACCAAGCTCGGCAAAAGATCTCATCATGCCGACAATACGTTTTCCGGACCCGTTGCTCATCACGTTCCACGTGGTGACTTCCATCATGTGCCTGGATCCGATCGAGACCTATTTTAACCAGTCGCGGCTGGTCGAAGCCCTGGACGTCTTCAGCAGAAAGCAAGTGTCCACTGATTAAATACACTATTGATTTCGGTAAAAATAGGTTTATAAGCGACTGATTGGGAAGTTTGAAGACATTATGACTTTTCGTACTAGCTAACCTCTGTATTTTTTAAGCTTTTGATTCATGATTGCATTTTGTCTTATTTGTTTCTCAGGCAGCGAGCTTCCAGCCCCCCAAATCCCTGCTCGGCACCTACCGGCGGTCACGCCCCAACCGAGCAGGGACCCATCGTCACCCAGCGGGGTCTGCAGCTCGCCCAAGGCATTGAGGAGTCTCTACCGGTTTCGTTCCTGGAGGAACAGCTGAAGGAGATGCAGCTGCGACTGGAGCAGGCCCAAGAGCAAGAGGCTCAAGCCCAGGACTACAAGACCAGGATGATCCGGCACCGACGCAGCCTGGAGGAGCAGCGGCTCAGCAGCAGACAGGAGTTGGAGGACCTACCGGCTGTCCTCCGGCGCTTCCGTCTCAGGCACCAGGAGGAGATGATCACTCTCTGGGAGATCGCAGAGTGGACCCAAGAGGAGCAAATCAAGATGACAGACAGTACGAACATCCTGAGGGAGCGAGTTGAGAAATTGAAGGAAAAACGAGAAAAATGGACCGCAGGTTGGCCTTTTGTCTCCTTCATATGACTTATCATGTACATGTAAATTAATTGTTGGAAGTTCTGGGGTTGGGTGTGCTTCTCTAATGGAGTATGCTTCTGTGATCATTTCAGAACACGACATTGAGAAACTGCGATCCGAGAACCTGGCCTGGGAGCGAGAGTGTTCCCAGCACAGGGAGATGGCTCTGGAGCAAAAACGACGCTACTTACAGCTCGAGCAATCCCACGCCGCCTACATGAACCAGCGACAGGAAGCCAACAAGAAGCTGCGAGAACGAGCGGAGCGGCTAGAGCACCGGCTGTCACAGGCCAAGAAGGAGTGCCGTCGGGGAGAGGCGGCCAACCATGCCACGGAAGCTCGCCTGATCCGACTCAAGAGCGACCTGGTCTGCTTCCAGCAAGACCTGATGCTGCGCCAGGAGCTAGAGGCCGTGGAGGAAAGGCGCCGCCGGTGCAGCAAGTTTCTTCGATTGCTGGGGAAAATCTTTATCCTGGAAGTCATCTGTGGACTGTTCATATTTTTAGCATGGCGCCTCTGGATGTAAAGACGCCAACCTTGGATAATTCGGACTCTACAAAGAATCATTTCAGATAACAGCCTAGCTTAAGAATCAAAACAGGAAATGAACAGCTTTATGTACCAACACTTATATTTCAAAGGAATCAGTTTGCATTATCATCGTCAATAGTTTGAACGTTTAATATAAACAAAAAATCACCCGAGAGCACCGATGTAGAAATTTTTGGAACAAAAAAGGACTAGTTAATGACTCCGATCATCTAATGTTCATGGACTTACCCACAGAAACGTAATCCGAGGAAACTAATTTGTCAGTTTGAATAGATAAAAATCATTCCCAAGGCTATTACAAAATTAGACTTAAAAAAATAAGCTTCTGAACACCGCAATCTTCTGCATAATCTCCGTATTCTGAAATAACTTCTCAAACTCAATCAACTTATTTAACATCTGTTCCGAATTATTACCATTCCAGATTATAGCAATAAAGGTTCATTATTTGGCAGCAATTAATTAGCATCAATTAGCACCAGCACCAGCACTGCAAAATAACCCTCCTTTTATAATAAAACACAAAAATACCAAAAGAAAACAAAATTCTGAAAAGCACAAAAAAATATTAAAAATCTTTAAAAACTCCAGTGTATGTCTATTTAGTTTTTAAATTATTATTGCTGTGTCCACCGACAATCTCACGTTTTGTTTGTAACAGGGAAACAACACCCGTGATTAATCGTACAAGACAATTCTGGAAGGGTGACTATCTTCGGTGAACTTCTCCCCAAAAGCTGATTCATATTCTAAAAAAAAAATTACGCCGAGGGGTCAGATTGGTGATGTTTTGATGGCAAGTTAGATCTTTTTTAATTCCTCCGTGACATGTCACTTGCTACGTGGGCGAATTCCATTTCTACAAATTCGTACAGCTCTTCCACTTTTTGCAGAGCGATTTATCACTTCCCCTTGCTCCTCATGTATGCTTCTCTTTTAAAGCATTTCCCAGCTGCAAGCCGCAATAGACCGATTACACCCGCTAAGTCAGGTGACCTATTGTGGCTATCAAACATCAACAAACATGGCGGCATCCGTATTAAAATGTTTCATCGGTACTTGTCAAAAATAATAAAGCAGATGGTCAGTACCATCAAACTGGGTACTATGATTATCGAAAAAATGGCTTTAAAGTTGGTAAACAACACTCATAACACACTTTGCTATGGGGTTTGTTGATGTTTGAAATTGATACCCGCTATAGTTCACGTGATTTAGCGGGTACAGTCAATCTATTATGCGATAAAGATAGCCATAAATATAGGCATTATGATCTGTACACGCATGCGCAGTTTTTCAATTAAAACAACAATCCCATGGAGTTACGATTATGGGAATAACTTTCCCCAGCCAAAGAGAATTTGGCATGAAGTTAATTAACCGCTGGGAACACAGACCTTAATTAATTCCATTATGCCTGGTCTTTTATGAAGGTCTTTGAGTGCTTTTCTTGACAAATTATTTTGTCGAGACGGTGCGTGTCGTGTTCCAACATAAAAAGACAACCGAATCTGGTCCGCGAGTGGACGCCCTCACAGAGCGCAAAGACCACAACTTAAAACGGGCTTTTGCGTTTACTATTGAATTCGCTGAATATTCATTAATTTGTCAAGGTGTACCAAGAGGCGCTGACACGGTCCGTAAACACATACAATAATTCCCTTGTGGGGCCAACACGTACGTGAAAAAAGAAATTCTGGAAAAAGGAGGAAGGAAAATCTGAAAGAACGGGCAAGCCGCTGTACAAACGCAGGCCTGATTGTTGTCCATGTCAACGCGATACCCAATTACAGCCGGCAGTAAACATGTACGCGTAGGATTTGTCAACGGAGTGAAATCCTCTTCATCCTTTCGAGGGCTTATCCCGTGCGCTGAAGACGCTGTCCCAGTGTGCAGAGATTACGCGGCCATTTTTCTCTCGGTTTGCTTTGGGGTCGCTAGGAGCTTGGCCGACTTAGCTGCCGTGATTAAGTGACGTAGCGGGGGTGACGATCGATACCGTTAAGTCGACCATACAATGGGCCCCAGCGATCTGTTCCATTTGTTACTTCTTCATGAGGACAGCACGTCCTTCAATTGAGGTCGACCACAGTAGTAAGAAGATAAAATCCAAATTGCCCCTGGCAACCCTTGGAACTCGTCAACGGATGGATTTTTTTTCTTGAACCAAGGGTAATATCAGTCTTGGCGATGGCTCTAACGGGATATTAAAAATCAGTGCAACTTAGTGCACAAGCGCTGGTCAGATCGGCGAATTTGGAACTGCGCGGAGAACGCCAAGGAACCGACGAGATGAATTTAGCGGAGACGCTGCTCGCCTACCAGGGGAAACTGACAGCAATTACGCTGCTGGTGCTGTGGGCCGGGACCGTTCTCCTTGTCGTGGATACGAGGAGAAACTACACCGATAGGAGTACACGGGAGGTGGAGTGTCCATGCCGACTTCAAGCCCAGGGTAATATCTCGTCGTTGGCAGCACCGGACCGAGTCGGTAATGCCAGTAACGCGGCGGACGACAAGCCGCGCACCGTGACCAAGTGGCTGCGGTACTGCCGCCACGAGAAGCCGGGTGCACCGGCTGAGAAAGACCCGGTGCGACCCGGCAAAGACGGAGGCCAGAAAGTCCCGCAGCAGCAGCAGCAGCGACCGCCGGCCTGGAAGCAGAAGCCCGATAACCCCAAGAAGCCAGCCAAGAAGTTCATCAACCCCCACCCGTACTACTTCACCATGAAGAACCCGGACGCCTGCAAGCGGTTCACCAACATCCACGGCTACGTGGACGCCCTCTGCCTGGTCCTGACCTCCCCGGGGGACAGTTACATACGTTCGCTGATCCGCAAGACCTGGGCGAGCGCCAAGCTGGTTAAAGGCAAGCGCATCGTCACCATGTTCCTCCTGGGCCGGCGGGACACCGAGACCCAGCACTTCCTGGAGTTGGAGAACAACCATTACCACGACATCATCCAGGAGAACTTCCACGACTCCTACTACAACTTGACGCTCAAGACGCTAATGGGCCTACGCTGGGCGGCCCAGTTCTGCCCCAACGCCCGCTACATCCTCAAAGTCGACGTGGACATGTTCGTCAACGTCTACAACCTTGTAGAGCGACTGGAAACAGCCCCGACCTTCAACTTCGCCGAGGGGAACCGGAAGGACATCACAGAACCCATCCGAGACCGCCACAGCAAGTGGTACACCTCCCCGGAGATGTACCCGGGCAAGACCTATCCGCCGTACCTAGACGGGCCGGCCTACCTCGTCTCTGGGGACCTGTCCTCGCGCGTCTTTGGCTCGTCCCTGAACGTGCGTTTCCTGCCGTGGGAAGACGCGTACGTGGGTATCATCATGCACCGCATCCACGTCGAACCCAAGTACAGTGGGAAATACTCCAGCTATCTCGACTACAGCAACATGCAAGACACGCTTCGAAAGATCAGCGACAGCATAGCCTTCCACTTAGGCGAGGACAAGGAAGAGAACAAAGAGAACATCTTGATGGTTTGGAACTATGTGAGGAAATTGAACGATGTGCCAGTCTTGGATTAGAAATCCCTGAGCTTCGTGGACATCTCATCTTCACATTTTAGAGTATTAATTTAAAATTAGGTGTAATAATTTGATCCAGACATTTGAGAGAGTGTTCCATCTACGGACATTACTTGACACCCTACGCACAATCCCCATGAGACTGGTGTGAAAAATTCCGAGTGTTTTCAAAGTAAATGCTTAAATATTTTTCCTGTTTAAATTTGACTTTTTATGACTTGTTATCGCTTTCTGATGGCTAGTGAACCACTGCAGGGGAAATTGGTGATGTCTGTGAATGAGACTCCTTTCAAAATGCGTCCCACAGGACAATATGCCTAATGTGTGTCATAAAATGAAAGCTGTGCTTCGGTTTTAAGTTTTGACAATTGTACCGTATAAATCTGTATAATTATTTCAGTTGAAATAATTATCCAGTATTGTCTGGTTGACTTTGTGTATGCCACATAACTCCGGTCTAGCACATGGTGTGGGTCAGAAAATTTTATTTTAGCAGTTTTTACTTTCTCGCAAACTTTGAACCCGCGACATATTTTTAGAATAAGTTCAGTTGTTACACGTCTTGTTTTGAATGTGCAATATTATTGAATAATTAACGAATGTAGCAGTTATCCACATAAATAAACGGAAGTGAGAATCGGTGCGTCAATGACAGCGGTTTCGTTTACAACTTTTGTAAGGCATCATTTAAAAATTCCTATCGAGTGACTATTGGACAGGGCCATCCGACCGATAACAGTGACTTGTGTTGAATGAATGATGGAAGGGGTGTTGCTCCCCTGAAACCACATAGTCTTGGAAGTAATGCAATGTAAAGGCATTTATCGGGTAGAATTGGCCTCTTGAGAACACCGTAATAGCCAACCGATAATAAATGTATCGGTCGGACAGTTCTGTCCGACACCTACCCGATAAGAATTTTGAAATGGTGCCTAGGTGAACCACGTTCCCTGATTCAATCCATTTTTATCCCGACAGAAATCCAATGGGGTAAAATCTGCAAATCCATTGTCGGCAGATGTGTCGGGGATAAGCAAACTGGAACAAACCATTGTCATTTGGAAAGTTGATTTTTCAAAAACTGTTTCGGAATCAGTTGAGGATCTTGTTAGTGTACATATATTCATGTGTATGGACACCATTTAACCCTTCCTTTGTGAGGAAACCGAGCTCATAGACATTGTGGCGTCATTACTGAAACATCAAAGCACACAACAGAAATGACTAGAGAAAAAACACTGAGATAGCAAAATATCTAAAACTTTGAAAAAATTTAGTGCTGAAATAGCTGTAACATTGAGGCTTGTTTCATGGAAATAACATCGCACCGTTGCTAAAAAACCAACAATTTGCTTCAAAATGAAAAATCACGAAAATCGCCAAATATGCCAAATCGAAAATTGAAAATAAAGCTAACGTGGACGTAAAGGTGTATGCATTTACAAAGACTGCATTTGACAGACGAGCCTAAAATGGGGAAAGCATTGTGTCGTACTCTCACAGACCACATCGTTATGCTGTCCTCTTTGTCGTGTTCCCTGTAGACCCGTCGACAACAGTAACACGACTTTTTATATTGATAAAAGGGAACAGACTGTTTTTTCTTCCAACTTCAGTTTGGTTTCGTTGCTTTGAATGGTACAATAACAACATGGCTACCCCCTTGCCCCGGGATAAATACCCATGCAATACCAAGATACATGCAGCGTAAAGCAAAGGCACAATCTGTATTTAATACGTCCTTGTCGAGAGCAGATCGGAATGTTTTCTTATTGTTCCGTGAAGTGTTCTCTGGCCCTTGTTCTGTTAATAACCTATTCAGCAGTTGCTAAGCAACAGTCACGCTCGGTTTACCCACGTCCTCGGCTATGCGGTGACGCTAATTCGTCACGAAAACAAATACATGTATTCTGGAAATAATTTCTACTTTGCTGGAGCAATTATTGGTGCGTCCATCTTGTCCAGTTTCTCGCTCAGTCATTCACTCTGCGCGTGCCTCATGGGTGCGCATGCGTGTCTGTCATCCCGGGTGAAAGCATCCAAATCGGCGGGATTATCATCGTTTTTTTTTCGGTGACGTAGTCGGGATCTTAATTCTCAGAGAGGGCAAGAGGGTCGAAGAGACTTCCTGCAGAGGTCGACGTCCCCATTGGCATCAAGACTGAATTTCTATAACTTCAGGCTCAGTCATCAAGAGCCTTGTTAAATATGTCTTGATGTCTTAAAGATGTTTTGAGGAGGGTTCCCACGGGGCAGGCCCCTTGCCCCCACCCCCAACTGGCTACGCCGCTGCGTTTTAAAAACCCTTTAACAGTACCAGAATAACGCATGCTGAGTCTCCTGAAGAACGGACAGAGTACACTGTTCGAAACGTCGAGTTATTCACCGGTTCTTCTCAGAACCACACATACTCAAAGAAGAGAAAAATACATGGTGTTACCGCAATCTTTACTATAAATCTAACGCATGCTTGTTGCTGCCTATGTCCAGTGGCAGGCTGTATTGTACTATCCCATTCAATGGCACCACAGAGGGTGCAGTTCACTAATACGGGCGATGCGTTGCAAACTCTTGGAGGCGCACTGTTATGAAACGCCCGTATTCAAGAAATAATTTCTGTTGAAAAGGAGATTGTTTGGCCCCGAGATGGTGACATTGTGTAAATATTTACCAGGATCCATTCCCCGGTTTTGGGGCCTACATCTGAGGGCAGAATTGGATAATGGCCTCAGTGCCCGAGAATGTGCCAATTGAAAAATGGCTGCATGCAGACTTTTGGGAATTTAACTTTTTGAATTTTGAATAGTTTTGTACGAAAGAGGTCAAAGCCAGAAGTAAATTTTGTTTCAGAAACCCCAGGGATGTCGGCATGCATGTTATTGAGTTCTGAACAATGTTAAATTTACGTTGTTTTCAATGGGGCTTGAATTGGTGGACTGTACCCCAGAGTGTCGTTGAAGGCACCGCCCACTTTGAACAGCGCCCCCTACCACTAGATGGCGTCTGTCTCTATTTTTTTGTGCGTGAGACTACGAGCAGTAGTACTAGTACTAGTCGGGCTATTTTGATTTTCCCTCTTCTTTGAAAGGTTTTCTCGAGGTCCTTCATAGCGTGGCAGAACTCCGCATTCTAAATTGATTCCCTTTTCGCAAACGTTTTGCAATGTTTTGACATTCACATAAAGTTTTCCTGGTACCAGAATCCAGAATTTTACTTCCTTCTCGACCTCTGGACAGAGGAATGTTTCTTATGCTGATGTGCATAATTATCGTTTCACAAGGCACACTCCAACAAGCTGTTTAGTATTGATCGTTTTGACTGGAGTGAGGAGGCGCAGGTTTGAAGCTGAGTCCAACACAAGTTGTCTGTATCAGTCACAAACCAGTCTAATGTCACGTCACAGTTCAGATGAATTGGAATTCCTTGCTACGGGTGAATTCACTGTGATGGACTTCCGATGAGCAGTCTTGTGGTCGAGTTCATTGCGAATCTTCTTCCCAAGTCCAGTTGTTAGTCGTTCACACAGTCACAAGTAACAGGGTGATCAATAACAAGATGATGTTTTTGTTATAATTCATCTGAACTGCAACTTGTGACTCGAGATAAGACTAGATGACTCGTGATGGACTTGTAATGGGCTTGCAATATTAGGCCGTGTCCGAATCACTTGGCTACGGCCGGAAATTACGCAGAGTCTATAGCAGTGGCCGCGGCCTTTTCCCATTAACTCCTGTGTAAATCCCAGCCGTAGCCAAGTGATTCGGACAGGCGGCCTTATTTTTAACTGACTCGACTGCATCACTGCCCGCGATGGAATCGACCGTCAGTCTATGCCTCCTAACACACCCAAGACTGAAAAAAAGCATGTGTCTGTGCATTGTTCAGACAAATCCATCACCCCGGTCAATCCAAAACAGGGATGTCGTTGAGCATGCGCACGCGGTTCCAAACCATCACAATGTTCTCCTTGTTCTCGTCTTTGTCCTCCCCAAGATGGAACGTGATGCACTCGTTGATCTTCCGCAGCATCTCCTGCTCCTTGTGGTAGTCCAGGTGATTCTCGTACTTCCCGTTGTACTTGAGCTCCACTTTGATCTTGTGCATGATGATCCCTACGTAGGCGTCTTCCCACGGCAGGAACCTAGTGTGGAGAGAGGTGCCAAAGATGCGGGCGGATAGGTCGCCGGTCATGAGGTAGGCCGGTCCGTCCAGGTACGGCGGGTAGGTGGCGTTGGGGTAGACCTTGGGGGACGTGTACCACTTGCTGTGCCGGTCCCGGATGGGTTTGGTCACGGGTTTGAGGTTCCCCTCGGCGAAGTTCCGCGTCGGGGCGCTGTCCAGCCGGTCCAAGAGGTTGTAGACGTTGACGAACATGTCCACGTCGACCTTAAGGATGTAGCGTGCGTTGGGGCAGAACTGGGCCGCCCAGCGCAGGCCCATCAGTGTCTTGAGCGTCAAGTTGTAGTAGGAGTCGTGGAAGTTCTCCTGGATGATGTCGTGGTAATGGTTGTTCTCCAGATCGATGAGGAACTGAGTCTCCTCGCCTCGCTGGCCCAGGAGGAACATGGTGACGATACGCTTGCCCTTGACGCGCCTGGCGCTCGCCCACGTCTTGCGGATCAGCGTGCGTGAGTAACTGTCGCTGGTAGCCGTGTACACGAGGCACAGGACGTCCACGTAGCCGTTGGTGTTGGCACCCTTGACGCACGCGTCCGCGTTGGTGATCGTGAAGCTGTACGGATGCGGATTGACGAGATGCGGCTTCCTCCTGACTTGCATTCGCCGGGACTTGCTCCGTCGGATCCCGCCACTTGCACCTGCCACGGCGTTTTCTTTACGGCAATACGTCAGCCACTTGGTCACGGTACGCGTCTGGACATGGTCGCCCTTCGCCGACGCTGTGCCATTCCCCTGAACCCGAGATGCACACGCGCAGCCCTCGTCCGGCGAGTTCAATGAGTAATTCACCTTGGTGTCGATGACCAGTAAGATGGTGACAGCCCAGATCACACATATTGCTACCAAGGAGACCGTTTGAGGACGATTGATGACTACTGCGTCTATAGCGATTAGCCCCATGGTAGAGTCTGCAGCCCCTGCATTATAAAGAGAAATGATATTTATCCGGAGTTCTTATAAAATTCATTTCATCGTGAACAGCTTTTCCGACAGAGGGGTTTTATTTCGGCATTTTGGTGATTTAATCTGGGAAAAGAAAGCCAGTTGATCAGGTACCTGATCTTACTCTGCACCACTATAATAGGGCTAGTAATGAAACTGCACTGTACTTTTCCCAGACGACTGTCGCCCGCGTAACCGTGACGTCACTCTTAGGTCACCGCTTTATCGAAGTGGTATCTAATGTCATGACCATTAACCCCTGCAATCTGTCGAGTAACGAGTAAAAACAAACCAAAGCGAACAGAGGAAAAAATACACTAACACGATACAAAAAACCCAAACGATAAACACAAGCGAGAAGCAACATTCTGAAGCACAAAAAGCAAAACGAGAGTCGTTATTTGGCTGAACTCCGGAAACACAATTTTGATGAATGGAATCACAAATTATCAAGTAAATCGAGTACTCCGATTCTAGTCTGTAGGGACCCTGTTGGAAGGTAGCGTCCCAAATGTTAATATTCTCTATGATTGGACTTTGAGTGCTGACATATTTGAATTAAATGTCGAGTCCTTTGTGCGTCGCAATGAGTATGGGGATCCATCGTGACCCACAGCTGAAAACAGGATTGGTCGAGACCTCGACGACCTTTTATGCAGGAATCGCGAAGCGTCGTAAGTACACCTTGCCTCCATGATCGATGCTCGACTTGAACCTGTGCAGGCATCTTGGGCACGCAGATTTGTTTCACACATCTTGGTCACGATTCAAACGAATTCCGCGTCCAATGAAGGGTCAGAGAAACTTCTGGCCACCAGTGTCCCCAGATAGATCCACGGGTACGAGGAAAGCGGGCTCCACCTATTAATCTGACCCTTTAAGATCCTATAATGTAAAGCTCATTGAAATGGCCGTTCATGACAGCAAGCGGATTAGAGGGAGCCCTCATTGCCACCTGACGCGCATGCATGTGTGTGAATCGAACCATGTGGTAGAAGACCAGGCCGAGAAATCAATTTCAAATCCTGCGGGCTGAATGAAAATCGATGGTTTGGCCACAATTATTCTGGAGACAGTTTCTAAATGGGAGATTTGAGTCATGAGCTAGAAAGCAAACCCCAACTTATTACCTATCTTTGGGCCCAACAAGCCAGCATCGTTAAAATTAAACAGTATGTCTGTCAAATGCGACCATTTCCGATTTAATAAAACACCGAATAAGTTTGAAAAACTAAACCAGCCCACTCGATCATTGCCATTAAAAAAGTGATATTTTAATCTCCGGAACGCTGAGTGTAATGTCTGAATTCCTCACAAAGTTGGACAACATCATTAATTAACTCCATCCAAATCTCTTTTGTAGGATCACACGGCACGGGATCTTACTTTATAAGTAAAAAAAAAAAAGACATTCACATCACAGATGTCGATAAGAGATACCTGCCACGCATTAATCCATTCCAAGGTACGTTTCACGATATCTCAAGCTGGATTTTTTTTAAGATACATGTATCTCTAAATTTACTTCTAAGTTCCTGATAAGGAGAATGATCTTGAAAGGCTTTCAAAAATACCCCAAGAACCATTTTGTGATATCTGGAACCCATTCAGTATTTTTGCTAGACATGAATCAATCCATGAAATTCCAAACTGTGGGTAACATCTACGTAGTATAGAACAAACGAACCGTCCGTTCCACACAAATCGCGAGCCGGTTGCTACTTCAAGAACCCAATGACTTTCTGAGTGCTCGGCTGACGTCGAGGCTACAGTGGTCGAAAGTAACTTCTGATCTGAGCCCCAAAGCGTGCGTTCAGGAAAAGACCTGTACATTTGCGCCGTAGGTGTTTGGATGAAATTAACGAAGGTCTAGACAATGAAACGACGTTGCCTACCTTAACGGCTTGACAAATCAAGAAAAGTTGTTCGCCCATATCCCCTCGTATCAGACAAAGTTCTGAAGTCGATCCCACGTGAAGTTGACCATGTCGGCTCTGTTCAGTTGGCGTGGTTATCTCTGCCGCGTGTGAAGCTGACGTCCGGCTCGAGCAAGACGCAACACTGAGTGAAAGTATTATGTGCTGTGGTTGAAAACAACAAGAAACAAAGGCTAAAATGCTTAAGTTTTTGCGCAAGGCTCTTCTGCTTAACGGGATCGATAGAATGAATTATTGATTATTATTGACCGCTGACCAAAGCCAGAGCACGAACGTTATTAACTCTCGTTTTCTCACACATAAAGTCCCACTCAGGCTGCTGGATATGCCATGCAACACAGAGAGCACGTTGGTAAAACGCCTGGTTTCATTGCGTGTCTAGAATTTATCATATTTTGTTAAAAGTCTATTATGATTGTGTCTCCTAAGTGACACGGCGTGGCTAGGCTCAATACAAGCCTGTACGAACAAAAACGTTCTTTTGAACACACTAAAACTTGGCTTTTCACTGAGGCCACTTTAATACAGTTCATATGGTTCGGTGAGAAATCGACAAGATTCATGTTGCATTCTTTTGACATAAACTACGGAAGTGGATAATTTGCAAGGACACATAATGAACCGTGGCAGCATGTTTTAATGATATCCACACTGGCGAATGGGCCCGCCTACCCTAGCCTCCCCCAAAGAGGCTCTCAAAAATTATATGAGATGGCCGATTTTGGGCTTTTAGTTTACGTCCTTCTCAAAAAGTATGCCCCAATTAAGATTCAAACTGGAAAAAGCCAGTAAAAAATTCTTACGTTTGTACTTTAATCGTTCATTAAAAATCGATAAAGCATTTGCCTACTGGTGCTGAAAACATTAATAACCATGACGCGAACACTTGCCGAGTGCTTTTTGCATGGAGTGCGACCTCTATATCAATATGCAAATCATGACGTCATGATCCAGATGCACTCTGGGTCGCACGCGCGATGCAGTCTGGGTAAAACGTCGATTTCATGTTGGAGAAAATGAATGAAACTTTGCCGAAGTTGCCGGCGAATTTTACTACACTTTACCCGCATAAGTAGCACAAAACCCTTAAACACCTGTCGAGAAAGCAGGACGAAGACTTTATGATTTTCCAGTCAACGGACCAAGAGGTAGGAAGGCTGTTTTGGTAGTGATTTGGGAGAGGAAATTGTGCGGGTGCGTCGTTCGGTTGAAAAAACGGGTCTTTGTCAAGTGAATGGGATAGGAAAATGTGCGAAAGTTGAGAACGGTGTACGGTGTTGACCATTCCAGATTCTAAACGTGGGCTTTGTATGGAAAAGTTTGGTGAGGTGTGTGAGGGTGAAGACATCACACTTCAACGTGAGATTACAGAAAGGAAGACTTTTCTCTTAAAATGCCGACATATGCAGCGAGTTGTACATGTAGCCTATGTGCCACCTGTTTACTCTTAACTAAAGTTCAACTTGTACTGTAAATGTTGTCAATGTCAGGTTGTGGGACCAAACTTTTACTACAAAAATTTAAAATGTAGGCCTTGGGCAGGCTAGTTGTTGTCAAAGTCAAGTAATTGAAATAAAGCCTTGGTCAGGGAGTGCAGTGTACTCATTCAAGTGATAGTATCTGCTGAGTCATTAGCATAAAAAGTGCCCTCTCGATTTCTTTTGAAAAAGGAAATTGGGGAAGAGTCGGCTTTTAATTCTCCAAAAGAGGCAACTAGGCCTAAGGCCTAGTCCTGCATGTATTTAAAAAAAAAGATGGATGGGCCTAGCAAATTGTAACTGTGTGCTTGTTCTGTAGGGATGGGGGTGGATATGGTGAGATCCAAGATCAAAAACATTTTAAAATGTTCAGAAAAAAATTGAGCGCATGGAATGTATTTCAATGTGCAGGCCTTCCTGGCCTGTCAAATAAACTGGCTCACACATTTCTGTACAGAGGACGAAGTATGGTTCACGAAGGTTATTTTGTGGTCAAAACAACAGTCACTTAATTCTAACAACCTTCTGTTCTCAGCTTCAGGTTGAATTGTGTTCGATTTCCCATTAGGGACGGTGAGCCATCTGTCTGGAACGATGCTGTAATTGGGGGTTCACTGGGTCCAAGCATGGAGCAGGGAGTCTGCAATGCGTCCGGGAGTCCCAGCAAGAAACTCCTCCTGAATGGGTGTCTGGACGAGTCGCCGGGCCCTCCGCTGCTCATCAAAGAGACTCTCCCATTGGACGAGAGAACGCTGCCAACAGAGGGTGTTGTGGCGAATCCACCAATCACTGCAGCAGATAAGGAGGATTGTCCACTGCCGCCCAAACTTTCCAATCAGAACAGCTCTTTCACCTCGTATGACTCCAGCGTGCAAAATAATGTGGACTTAGAGCTTTCAGCTGCGGACCCCGCGTGCCTCAGAAGGAAGGAGCCTGATTCTATTGGAAAGGATTTGAACCACTTGAGAACTCAGGATATGTCAGGCTTGAACAAGAGCATACAAGGGGCATTGCAAAGAATAGTAGAAAATTCTAATGATGATTCGGTGGAAAAGTTAGACAACACGAGCCAGGAAAGTAACATGTTGGTTGAGGAAGCCACCTCGTCCAAACATGAGATGTCAAATTCTCCTGAAAATCAGCACACCCTGCCAAGCGCTGGTTCCAGCATTCCATCAAGTACTCCACCCTTGGCAGGTGCTTCCGATCAGAAGTCCAGCCTGGTCGAAACAGAACTTGAATCGGTCTCGAAATCATTCCAGCCGATCAGTGCACCCGGTGCAATAGACAGTGACAAAGGACAAGTTTGTGTACATATAGTTGACGATAGCACCCAACCGGAGGAGTGCGCTTGCAATAATGTCACACCAACTGCGCGGACGCCGACACCTCAAGAGTCCGATTCCAATGCATTTGTTGCAGTTGCGAATTCAGGGCTATGTGAAATTGACATTGAAGTAGACGAGAAATCAGAAGATACATGTAGTTTAAAAAAGGATGACAGGGATATGCCACCACTGTCAGCCTCCCAAAAGATCACAATTGATGATGCCCTTGAAGGACAATCTGACGTAGTGAACGAAAGTCGTGCTATGAGTCCTCCGGATTTGTCAAACCGTTCCCTCAGTCAACCTGTCGAGACAGACACAGACACCCATTCTAAGTCGTCGTCCTCTGGCCAGAAGACGCAACCCAAGCCACGGGGCAACACCATGATCTATGTCCCCGACCTGTCGGACGAGCTTATGCAGGGCTACCGCATCCTGACGGAGATCTTCGGCGACAAGTGCAAGTCTTTCGTCTGGCCGTTCCTGGAACCCGTGGACACAGAGACTCTGTGGGACTACGAAATCAGGATCAAGCACCCCATGTGGCTGAGAAAAAGTAAGCAGGCCCTGTACAGCTTGTCCCCTGTCATGCCTGTGGGTACCCACAAAGCCAGCTTGGTGTACAGACAAGACCAGTCACAAGACCAGCCACAAGATCAGTCACAAGACCATCACTAGACCAGACGCAAGACCAGTCACAAGATTGTTTACTAGACTAGTCATAAACCACACATGGCCAGTCAAAAAACCTTTCATAAGACGATTCACAGGACTAACCACAAGACCAGCCACATGATCTGACACAAGACGGGTCACATGATCAGACATAAGACCAGTCACAAAACGGGTCACATGATCAGACATAACACCAGTCACAAGACGGGTCACATGATCAGACATAAGACCAGTCACAAGCTCATCCACATGTAGTCTTAAGTAGAGGTCTGAACAAGGACCACTGAATGCTTTTAGAACACTTCCTCGGAATAACTTGTGACTTGATTTCAAACTGGAAATCTTGAGGGTTTTTGTGATGGTCTTAAAGGATTTTGACTACAACACTGATGCTAACATTATAGTGCACATTCCGAGAGTGTGCTCGTACCACAAAGACTAACAATTCAACAGATCAGTCTTACAAACTGTAAAACTGATCCAAACAAGTGTGCCAACTTTCAACCCGTATGTCTCAAGTTTTTCTGCAGGTCTACTGTGATATGTCTGATCTGTATAATAGATTATATGGGGGAGCTTTTCGCACAAGAACACAGAACGAAGGATAATGTTCACGTTGTGTTGTCACCATTATCACTTGTCCTCTGTTGCGCAGTCGAGTCCAAATTCTTCAAGAAGGAGTACCAGGACATCACAGAGTTTGCGGCGGACATGCGGCAGATGCTGGAGAACTGCTACCGGTACAACGGCATGAAGCACCAGATCTCCAAGTACGCCCAGACGCTGGAGTGCGTCTTTGAGCAGAAGCTGGCCCTGCTCTCCAGGTGAGGTGCCACCAAGGTCGTGATGGATATCCGGTTGACCGGATACGTCTACGTGGATCCTTGGATACCCTGATGCCTGGATACCCGGTGCCAAAAATGCCAGATTCTTAGTTTCTGGTGGTATGCATCTTGTGCCTAGAATGTTTGGACATCATGGCATCTGTCAGTTTTGATTCCGCATTTCTTAAAAGGGACACAACTGTAAGTTGACAGTTGTGATTGATGTGCGAAATTATTAAATTTGAACCTCACTATTAAAATAACAGGTCTTTGGACTTTCCAGATTACCTCGTCATAACAGGAACCTTGTATTATCAGAAATGAAATATGATGAACAAAGAATTATGACCCCAAATTTCTCCTTGTTATGAGCAGAAAGGTGTCTTAACAGTGCTCTTTGTTAAAGAGGTTTGACTCCATGCGCTGTGCTACAAAGAACAGATAGTGACTAAAGAGTGGCAGCATGGCGCAGGGAAATTCATGAGAGAATTTGCACCGTGAAAAAGCTGTACTTCTGGTTATGTCTTTTGGGAGCAAACTTGTGTTGCCCTGGGTACTCGACCCCTACAGAAATGGGTACCTGGTGCCAACAGACCTCTATCATGTGGCAGCCATCTTGCTTTCCTTCCATTCAAATCAGTGTAGCCAAACTGAGGCCGGAAGGAGAAATAGTCTGTTCCCTTTTATCAATATGTGAAGTTGTATTATTGTCAATGGATCTACAGGGAACAAGACAAACATGGCAGCATCATGATAAAGGAAAGCCCATAGCCTATATACCTAGTATTTGGACCAAAAATACTCAAGAGATCCCACATTGTTACAGCTTTGTCATTCAGCCCCTAAACCTTTCCTTACCGAGTCGTATTTCCCTCGTATTTTTCAGGCCACTTCAGGAGAAGACAACATTGTACGTCACGTCGAATGGCAAGTACGGTGACGGCTCTCCAAATACCGTGGAACTGTCGTCAGGTATGTACCCGTCACGGGACCTGACCCAGATTGGTGCTCTCGTTGTTTTTGACAACTAACTTCCGAGAGAGGTCTTCGTTGGTCACTGAAAATTTAAGACTGAAGACTCATTGTGCAAAAGGGAAAGAGACACAAGTGAGTTGTGTTGAATCATTGACAGGAATCTCCGCACCTTGTTGCACAAAGAGATTGTTGTTGTAACAACGTTGTAGGGACATTCTTCGCCGAGACCCCGCCCCTGTTCGCTTCTCCGAAAATACACTCTGCTCTGAATTATTCAAGGAAGGCGTTCCTTTCCATGCGGGCACTACATTTTCGTTGCTGCGGTGCTATTGCGACTTATCTATCGTGCTACATTTCCGTCAGTGTTGCAGGGAAAATAGCTGGGGTGCTGTCAGAGCTTGCTTCTGTGCAGTTCACGCTGTCCTAATATTCTCTCTGTCGTGGCCCCCTTCCTCAGGTCGGCTGCGGCGGGCCTGCACACGGCTGGCGGCCCGTGCCCTGGAGCAAGCCTCGGCCACACCCCTGGCCTTCCATGTGGGGCGGGAACTGGAGCAGCAGGAGCGGGAGGAGAAGCGGCAGAAGATCGTGGACCGGCGGGATGAGATCCTGAAGGAGCGGCAGGACCTGCTGGGTTGGGATAAGCAGCTGATCGGCGAGGCCCACTGGACGTACATGAAGTCCCTCTGGGAGGTATGCGCCCTAGCAGAGCCGTGGACCTGAATTATCTGACTTAGTCTTGAATCAGACTTGACTTTGGAGAAAATGACTTGCGACTTGACTTTGGAGAAAATGACTCTCCACTTGACTTGGAAAAATTGACTTGTGACTTGATTTTGGGGAAATTGACATGCAACTTGACTTGATTTGTGGAAAAATGACTTGTGACTTGACTTTGGAAAAAATGACGTACCACTTGACTTCAGAGAAAGTGACTCGCGACTTGACTCGCGAGAAAATGGCTTGTGATATGACTTGACTGGTGGAAATATGACTTCCAACTTGTCTTTTGGAAAAAAACTGACTTGCGACACGACGAGACGGCAGGACCTGCTTAGAACGGTACAAGCATTCAAACAGGTACCCCTTCATATGACTTGCAGATTCCAGCCATCGGTCATTTCCTGTGTCTCTGCCAGTCCGTGCTGGAGCTGGACGAGATCAGTTTCTTTGAGTTGGAGCGTTCGTTTGCCATTCCCATGGAGAGTACGATGCTGCGGCGAATCTTCACCTCCCTGCTCAGTACCCCTTACCAACGCACGAGGTAGGCATGGGCGAATTTGCTTGGATGTTGCGCAGCTCGTGGACTTGAGATCAGAGTTAGCAGACGTGACTGCGTTGGCACTACACTTACCTGGAGGGGGGACATGTACAGTGCCTGCCCGCGTTCAGCGCCGGTGCCTCTTCCACCAATTTCAAAGAACAAACCTGACGGCTGGGTCATTTACCGTTGCTTGTCCAAACCTCAGGAAGGATCCCCCAACTGAAATCAGGCAAAGACAAAACATCGTCAGTGTTACATCTAAACTTCGATGATTTTATTTTAAAGGGCTTTTATTGTGTAATTATCATGAGAAATACACGATTCACTTTTTAACTTTTACAAAGACTGGTCATCAAACTATTCATGTGCTCCTTGTAGGTTATTTCAGGGCTTTCAGTCCAGTTAATTCTTAATTTTATTCTGATTGTGTGAGTTTTGTTTCAAAAAGTCTCTGATTTTGTCAATCTTTTCAAGTTTAGATTGTAATTTGTTTAATGTACGTGTATTATAATTTTGTTTTTAGTTTATTTTTTGTAAGACGCAATATAAAGCTTATTATTAATATTAATATCCAAATGCATGTATGAGTGATGTACCACCGCTGTCACCAAAGTAATGACCGTATTTGTGGGAGACCCAATTTCAGTCGTATTCCTGAATGAAGTGTACATGTATACCTTTGGAACCCTTAATGGGATGGTACCCGGTGATTCGGGGGAGGGGGTCGGAATGAAATCCTGGAATAGAGTCTGGTTCTTTATCTTTAACATTTTTAAATGAATACACTGTGTTGGGGAATCTGACTGAAATTGGGTCCCCTGTGAATATCGTCTATTGTTCTTCTTCTGTAGACGGCCATCTTGAATTGAAAGTGAGGCAAACCCTGTAAAACTTTTTTCGTAGCTTTATACACATATGTGTGGGAATGAAGATGCCGGTAAACTGTAAATTTGCATCTGGGTGCTGTAATGGGTGACGGTCACGTCACCTGTCTTGTCCAAGTGAACAAGTTGAAACTCAGGTGTCTTCATTTCCTCTCTCGGCAGACTCGGCAAGAAGCCACCTATGCCGTACAAAGTTTGGGAGGCACGCCTCAGGGAATGGGTGCGTGGCTGGTACATCGTCCTGGACAAGTTGAGAGATCCCATCAAAGTGAGTACAGTTCGTGAAAAGTACAGTCTGTGAAGAAAGACACAAATTAATTGTTGAAATTGCAGCCCGGTGTGTTCCACTTGCCACGGCCATTGAGGGCATTCCGTGAGTATGCGTCAGTTTTGATTTCAAAGGTGGAGTATACTTGAGATTGTCTTCTGAACGGCCGGAACTGAGTTTGTCAGAAAGCAAATCAGGAAATAATGAGGAAGAACAGTGACAAAAGGACAGCCTTTGTCACACTTTTGTCTGATTTTTTTTGGGGGGGGTCCTGATTTGGGACTCATGATGTGATTGACTTCAGGTAACTTGTGACTACTCAACAGGAGACTTTGAGTCGCTGGTGACAGCTGACATACCAGTCTTTTTCACACGACTGCACATGCTCAGAACTGTGCACGCACGCTCAGAACAGTGCGGGCATGCTCAGAACAGTGGGGGCACGCTCAGAACAGTGCGGGCACGCTCAGAACTGGTAAAGGACCGGTATGTTTGCTTCCACCAAGCATCTCAAAGTCTTCTGTTACGGTTCTGTGTCTTTCTGGGCACAAAGTACTGCCATAGTTTAATTCGCTCGACTTGGAAATGGGGGGTGTAGCTAGTGTCTGACACGGGGGAAGGAATTCATCTCTCTGGAGCGCTGGAAGGTAGGACGACCATTTTACACAGGTTCGCAAGATTGCCATTTCCGGCTTTGCTGTTAAAAGTCGCACCTTGTTTTTTCCTGGCAGGTCTATGAGAAGATCGGGGTCCCGGAGAGGTTCTTTGAGGTGCTCGGTCCCTACTTCCCGCTGGACAAGCTGCAGTACCACGAGCTGACCTACTATGAGAGGGTCTGGGTGACCAAAGCTCTGTGCGACCAGCTCTTTGTAAGTGACATCCCCTCTCACCTCGGCAGTTTTATGGCATGCTAATAATACTCCGGCTGAAAAGGCGGACCAGCAAACACTTAAAAATTGATCTTGCTACAATTGGAACTTCGGGCTGACCTGACCCTTTTTAGCAGGCAGGTATTTTCCAAGACGTCAGGTGTAGAACCTTGGAGTTACCGCTTTCAATTTCGCATTCTTCCCTTAAAAGACTGAAGCTAGAGACAAAAGCTGAGGCTTTACATAGCCTGCCGTTACATGTTCCGAAACTCGTCCCGAAGTCAGATAATGAAAAAAAGCAATCCAATTTGCTGTGCAGGAAACCCAGCTGTCGGTCCGACGCTGTGTCCTGTCCCAACCCGTGGAGGAGCTGAGGCCCATTGTCCTGGGTGTGGACGGCGAGGCCAACTCCTACATCCACTTCCCACACTTCTGCGGGGCCGACCTGCGCATCTACCGCCAGTCCAAGTACCCGGACCTCCTCAAGGCGGCCAAGAGGGACAAGGTGGGTGTGGGGATGTCCCCCCTCTGCTGGCACCTGCCGCTTGCGCAGTTGACTAAAGTTTTCTAACCTTGTTCACGACGGAGGACCTAGTTCCATGATGTGGCGTCCAGTGTTCCCAGGGACAGCTGACAAACGGAGCCACGGAGTGTTCCTTAGGTCTCAAGTGAAGGATGTAATAAACGATGTCTCATCCCCTCATCTGTTTTGTACTCACGCACTGTTCTGGCACATCCGTTAAAGCAGATCATGGCCTTATGTTGACGTCCTGACACTGTCTAATGTAGCAAATATGTGACCCGCTGAAAATCGGAATTTTCAAAAATTGAGATATTGGTATTTTTTTATTTCAGCAGAAAAATAGCTTTCCAGTGGTATGTGTTTGTTTCTGACATTGTTTCAACATTTCTGACCGGGCGCTAATAATGCTATCGTCGAAATTGCTGAGAAAATGACATTTTCAAATATCGGATCCGGCGAAAAAATACTGGAATTAAATGGACAGGTTACTTTTTCCAAATATCACAAAATGCCACTTCAATATTTGACTTTGAACCCTCAAAAAAAGGAAGGAGCGGAATGCTTTTTATGCTCATTTGCTGTTGTTGCTCTGTTGTTTAATTCTTGTATTCTGTCACAGGTGAAATCCGAGGGAAGGGAAGACCGTGAAGCAGAGCAAGATGCACCTCGGCCGCGTAAACTTCGCAAAACCCCAGCGCTGCGGAAACAGATTCCCAGGCCGAAACCCGTCACCGTGGAAACGCCCCGTTCACGACCAAGCAGACTGCGACAGGCAAGTTCTGTTTTTAAAGAATTGTCAACATCTGCCGTTTTCTCAAACAGCAGGTTTGTTTCTGGAATCAGCTTCTGGATCCAGCCTCTAGATTTAAGGTCTCTAGTGGTTATCGGAAGAGAGATCAAGCAAAGGCGTGATAAAAGGTCTACACGTACATGTATAAATGCACAGGTAGCTTCATTAGCTGGTCTGATACCCTTTGTGGTGATATTTTGATGTTCACCCTGTGGCAACCTTTTATTGAGGAATCCAGTTATTTCAAAGCAAGCACATGAGTGTTACTGCCTTATCAAAGTAGTGCATTTTGAGCCAGTAAGCCATTCTGGTGTCAAGTCTGTCGATTTTCCAGGATTTCTTTAACACCAGCCGTCCGGTGTCACCTCGTTGATTTGGTTGAGAGAGGGAAAAAATTATTTCTTTGAATTGTTTCATGAATAGAAGCTGACCCCCACTGTCCATTTTGGGACGTATGCCGAAAGCATCATCTCCAGCACCGAGTCTGAGGACGTCACCAGCGAATTCACAGAGATTGAGGACGACGCGTCAGACAGCCAGTGGGAATGCCAGACGACCCCGGACCAACCCGGAGGAAAGGCAGAAGCAGTTGAGGGAGACGAGGATACAGAAAGTGAAAAACCCATCGAGGGAGACGACCGAGAGGACTTAAAAGTTAGCCGACCAACCAAAGAAAATGAAATGGATGCATTAGTTCGAGAAGAGAAGCACCAACCATCACAAGACACTGGAGTAATGAAACGGGAACAAATAACTGACGAATCTGTAGTCTCAACCATGAGGCAGGGTGCAGTAGCAAAACCTGACGGAATTGAACCGCTGTGCAATGGGGAAACCTCTTCAATTCATTCCTCCACGACATCTGAAAACGTATCCCCGGAAGACCCTCCAAAGCTCCTTGCCAAACTAGAGACAAAGGAGGAAATCAGAGAAGAGTCTGGAACATGTCACCATCCCACCTCTGAGAGTGGAATGAGATGTCAGGGCACAGAGTGCAATGTCATTCCGGAAGGTTCCCTCAAAATGGAGGTTGGATCAGAGGCTGCTACACCATCGGAGGGGATCACAGCCTCTGGAGAGCAAAACGCCAACAACAATTCCAGCCAGACTTTGGATGCGGCCAGTGAACTGGAACCCTTGATTGAGCCTGACAAAAAGCCCTGTGACGCCACCTCCCCCACGGAAGGGGAGCTCCATGTCCCACCATCCTCTCCTCCCCCACCCCACAAGGAGGTCCTCCCTGTTCTAGGGGAGTTTGAGTTGGTCTGCGACAGCATGGAGTCATTAAGGGAGCTGGTTGATAAGTTTGCCCCACCAGAGAACAAGAACCCACCACCCACCACAGGAAGAAAAAGAAAGGTATTAAGTCCTTAGCATGACAGAATTATTTTTTTAGATCACTATTAAAGTGGTTCCGAGGAGGCTGACCAAGGATTTTTTGTTGTGCAAAATGCAGGTGGCCTCGTACATCAAGCAGCCCGTACGCAGACGCTGCGAGAAGGACCTCCACGAGAAGCTGACCAACCTGCTGCTGGAGCTGACGCCCTACGAGGCCAGGCTGGCCAAATTTGCCTTGCGCAACCGGGAGAAGTTCAAGAAAGAGTACGAATCGGCCAAGATGGAACCCGAAACGGATCAGGTTAGTTTAGCAGGGAGAAGATTTTGTCCGTGCTGTTTCAGTTTTGGCTTCTTTCCTTTGAATGTAGCCTCCTCCTTCGATGAGAGCTTTTTTTAACAGTGTCCAATTTGAGGCCACCATTTCTGATGTTTTGATTCCAATCATTCTGAAGCCAAAGATGATGCCGAATCCCCAAAACAAAACTGATTGGAAACATGTTGATAAAGCTTGTCAGTTTCATTTATATCACACACACTGTTTGGATGAATGTCATTCAAGTACTTTGAGTTTGTAATGTAATACAGTCGACTCTCGGTAATACGAGCTTGGGTAAGATGAGACTCCGGTTAAGACGAGTATATTTGCCGCTCCCGACTGAATTGTGCACATTCTTATTAGGAAAAAATCCATAATATGAGCTCGCGTGTTACGAGATTCCGGTTAAGAGGAGCATTTTTGGGGCACCTGCTGCGTGCAAACGTATTGTTATTCGTCTATAGCGCGAGCGTTTTTGAAGGCAACTTGTCAATCAGTCAATCCATTGAATTTGGAGAGGCGCTTCCGTAAGTGAACAAAAAGTATATTTCATTGGACTAAAGCTTCGCTACCCACGGATGATATAAGGGAGATATTTTCTCCAACGAATCATACGTTTATCGTACCTTCAATCGAGAAACATCATCGTTCGAGAAGAAATAGCTTCCAATATCACTCGCTAGAGACTTTCCATTGAAACGAAAACGGAAATCATCAGAGCTGTGGATACTGGTCGGAAGAAAGCGGATGCCGGGCGCCAGTATGGAATTGTTTCCAGTACGTTGTCAGCGATCCTCGAGAACAAAGCTGACATCATTGCCAAATTCGAATCGGTCAAGTTCCAACCTTTCCGGAAGCGGTTTCGACGGCTACTTTTGAAGACGTGGAGGAGGCCCTACTCCGTTGGTTTTGGGGAGCAAGAACCAAGAACCTCCCGTTGAACAGTCTTCTACTATGGGAGAAAGCAGAGCAACTTGCAAGGATGCTGGGCCACGAGTCCCCTTCCCCCCAAAAAAAATTCCCCCGACTAAACTCCCTCCGGAAAATAAATTAAAAAAATAAAAAAGTTACTTTCTCCCACTGTAGCATGAAAAATATCACCCCATCCGATTTCGGAAATTGTATAAATTCCCATTTTAAGAAAAATATCGCCCCATCTGATTTGCAAACTTCTATAAATTCACATTTAAAATTCCCATAAGAAAATTGTGACTAAACTTTGGTTTTCAGACCAAAAGTGTTTAAGAAAATAACATCCACAATTTTTGTAAAAAAAAATTGCATCCCTCGCTTAATTAAATAATTTTTCACCAAAACCACGTGTAGTTTCAAATTAAAATGTACAGTACTCGATATTCGCCCTCTACTGACCGATCCACACCACCAATAGCCGGTTCCCGCCCTTTTTGTGCAACAAGCGCAGCACTGGTGTTAGTTACCAACTAAAATGTTAATGTACTCACATGCATGCGTTGTATGAAGATCTCATCAAGGCGTGCTGAGGACGTGAAACCCACTCCAACTCGACTTGACCGGTTTCTCTGTTCTTTTATTATGTTGTTCTTTATTACAAATCTTTATTCATAAAACAGTACATCTACATCTCACTTTCATTAACATAAAGTGTTTTGAAATTAATTCCAAATCACACGTACGTGCAAAAAAGTTATGCATACAATATACTTTAAGTTGTACATGATGTATGCTTAACCATGTGGTCGATCGGTGACACATGCGACAAGCGGGACAGCAGCTTTCTCATAAGACGAAGTCCGGATAATATGAGTCAATTTAGTAAGTCCCGAGGCCCTGGTATTAACGAGAGTCGACTATATCCTTCAGTGTTCCTTATATGGGACCTAATGAAGGATTCTTATTGCCTAGGATGTTCGGGGTAAAAGACTTAATTGTTTTAATGCTGTAGTGTTGTGTTTGTTCATAGTTGTGGTAGTGGAGTTCGCTGGAATCAAATCCTGCTTGTTGTCAACAGTTTGTCATTTTGTTCACCTGAATGCGTCATTTTTCCAACAGGACATCAAGGACATATGGGCATCAGAGGAATCGTCGTCGGAATCTGAAAGTGAAGCTGAATCGGGGAGCGAAGAGGAAGACCAGGCGGCTAATGACCAGGATGAAGAGTGGGATGCCAGCACTGAAGGTACTATGAGGCTCAGGAAGCGCACCGTCAAGAGAACCCAAGGCTCTGCTACTCCAGACGATGGTGAGGAAGCAGAGGATGGAGAGCCAGTCCAGGAAGAGGCAGCCAAGAAGCCCAAGCGGCCCAGACCTAGTGGGCGACGCAGCCCCCCACACAAGAATCAGCTCAACACCAGCCTCCTGCAGCTGATCAAGAACCTCTCCAACGATGGCCTGAGCGACGCTTGCCGCCGACTGCAGACAATGATCAAGCGGGCGGAGGCCGCCCGATACCAGATGGCCCACAAGTCCAAGCTAGACCCGGCTTCCCTGTCAGACTGCGGGGATGGGCAGGGAGTGACAGCCTTGCTAAACAAACTGTTCTGGGTCAATGGGAAGCCACCTGCTGTGGAAGGAAATGTTGCCAAGACTGTCGAGGAGCTGATAAGCACATACCCAATGTTTGTCCACAATCTCATTTTCAGAAACTTGAAGAATAGCCTAAGCAAAATGGCCAAAGCTGCCAAGAGCACTGGCCCTGATAGTTCAGACCAAAAGGACGAACCTGAATCCAAAGAAGAAAACCCTGCCGTGGAATCAGAACCATCCAAAGAGGTTGTGCAGCCAGCATCCACTGATGCCGACACTGTGTCTGATCCAGTTAACAGTTCAAGCAGAATGGAAACTAGATCTTCTGCATCAAATACCACTCTGGAAGGCGACCCGAAATGGAAATCCAAAGAGAAGAGGAAAGAAGTCATGGACGACTTTACGCTGGCGGGGCTGTACACAGTTCTGGCCCAGGCAAAGGGGATTTTGCGAGAGCGCCTAGCCACTGGTCTGTCGGAACTGCTGCCGGATTACCCGAACTTGCAAGAGAGCGTCGTCAAAACTGAGCCAAAGAAGGATCTTGGGGATTCAGTCAACCCAGACCAGCCGTCATCGAGGAGTGACACAGACAAAGAGCTCCTTTTTAAAATGTTGCCAAAGCCATCGCAATATCAAAAGAATTCACAGCTTGCCCTCCAAGGTTCTGCTCACGTCAAGTATATGTCCAGTGTGGATGTAGCAGCCGTGAGAAACAGCACCAGGCCGGGCAGTTCCCTTCTAGTGTCTGTTCCCACAGCCAAGTTACCCACGGTGCCAAACAGTTGGTCTGACAAGGAGCTCGCGAAGGGTGCATCCCCAGCCAGAGCTCCACTTGCGACCAGTGGCCAGGCCGCTCCTGCTGCTAGTACCTCTCAGATTGGTGATAATGTGGGAGCTGTGCCACACGGTGTGTACACAATCAAGGTGGACGCCAGCGTCTGGTCTCAGCTCCAGGGCAAGCCACAGCTGCAGCAGCAGTTTGTCCTGCAACAGATCAGAGAGATGCAGCGCAAACAAGCCGAGTCCGGCTCCATGACCACTTGTGGGGTAGGACTGAGCAACCCGGCGCAGGCGGTGACATGCATACGCAGCCCGCCAAAGGCCCAGGCCGTACCACCAAAAACGTCATCGCAGACAAGAACCACCAGCAGCCCCGCGCGAAATACGGCACGACTTCCACCAGCAACAAACATCTCAGACCTGTCCTCTCTGCAGCCTATCAAGTTGTCCAAGCCGGCCCGGCCAAAGGCCAGAAATCGTGGAGGTTTGGCAGAGCCCGTCTCAAATCTGTCACAGAAGGAATTGATAGCTTTATTGCAACAGCAGCAGCGGCAGCTTGAGCTGTACCGGCAGCAACAACAACAAAAGCAGCAGTCACAACAGAAGAATGGGGAACCACAGCAACAGCAGCCACTGATTCAGGAGCAGGCCAATCAACACTTTGTATTATCGGCCTCGGGAGAGTTACGTCCTTCCACTCGTTCACAGCAGGCGACAGGGGCAGCAAAGGCTCCCATTGTGTTAGGTGTCAGACACACAGCTCCGTCTGTTGAGCCCTCTCAAATTTCAGCAAGCAGCTGCCATCCGATCACTGAGCCTCTGCCTGTGACAGCACAGCCTACAAGACTGTCCACAAAGACTACAGTCACCGCTTCGTTGAAGCATCCCAAAATGACCGTGAACCCAGTGAGTTCCCAGCATTGTGCCACTGTGCCATCTGCTACCACCGTCCCTTCTCAGAGCAGACAGTCATCTCCGATTGTACAGCGACCCCCGGCCCCACAGAACTCTACCTCAGCGTCAGTTTCTCCCAGAGGTCCAAGTACTAGGTTCCATCTTGTCCAGACAAGCAGTGGCACCCAGTTTGTGGTGCGCACTGGTCCCAATCAAGCACCCAGGCTCATTAGTCTTTCATCTGTTGGGAATTCGGGAAGCACAGTTCCGGTGATCATGACAGGACAGAATAGACAGTTTGTAAAACAAACCAGTCAGGCAGCAGCGCTAGTTGTCTCTACAACCAATGCTGCTACAGTGAGCATGTCACAGACTGTTCAGTTTGTGATGCAGCCGGGTCAGGTCATTCGTAATGCCGCGCCAGCGAGTGTGAGTAGAAGCCAGCAGCAGACGATTCAGGGAAGCGGCGGTCCTCTGTTGGGACAAGCTACTGGAGCAGCACAGCCAACAGATGCTCGCCAAAACCCCACACAAGCTGCACTCCAAGCCAACCAAGATAGAACGGGTAGAGCAGTTGTCGCATTGACCAACCAAAGTGTCGGGATGCAGGGGGCAGTGAAAGCGGTCCTGTCCCAAGTCAGTCAGACCCAGAATCAAGCAGCACCCGCTGCGATCCAGAAGCCACAGTTGGCTGTCGTCAAAGGTGCAGGGGATTCCAAGGTGGTCGTGGCGAGCCCGAAGAAAGTCGTTCGGCTTGTCCATCCCAGCCACCTCTCGACAGCAGCGACTTTTGTACCGACAACCGACCCGAGTCAAGTTGGGAGCATGCCAATTGTGGTGACCAAGGCTCTTCCAGCTGCTCCACAGGGAGTGCAGGTGGTGGCGCAAACTCCGGCACGACAGCAGTTGGTTCACTTGCCTGTCAAGTCCCGGCCATTAGATTCTGCGGTGGCAGCTGCGGCTACACAGGGGTCGCCGTCTGGGTCCACGACAGCAATCCAGGAGCATCTCCAACAGGTCATCCTGCAGCAGCTAGCTGCAGGGAAGCTCAAACTGTCACCTCAGACCATTCCAGTCTCCAAGATTGGCCATCAGGTCGTCCAACAGCCAGTCCAAAACCAGCAAAAAGCAGGGCAGGTGGTCAACGCTGTCCCAATAGTACTATCCCAACAAGCATCGCAGCTAATCACAAAGCTCCAACAGTCGGTACCTGCTACCATCAAAACCAGTCCACCGGCTGCCTCATCAGGCACTCAGCTTGACCAACAACTGCAGGCCAGCATCCAGATACTTAACCAGGCTCGAGCCGCTGGGCAAGTGCCAGCTGTCAGGCTCCTGGCAGTAGGCAATGCGATCAGCCAGAAGAATCTGCCCAGTCAAGAAACGCAGAGTCTCCAACCAGTCAACCCAGCCAGCCCAGTCGCGGGGCCACTTGGTCCTCGTTCCTCGCACCTGGTCCTGGCTCAACCGTCTGTGAGCAGCCAAGTAGTTGGCCAGGCACTGCCATCCCAAATCATCTTGCCGACTGCGCTGACCGATCTGTTGACACCTCCATCCCAGACCAGTCTCCAGACGGGCGCGAAGCGATCCTTGCCGATGCCGCCACCTCTGTTGGATCCCAAAATACCCCGACTCACTGCCCCAGTTCAAGCATCAACTGCCCAAGCAGTACCAGCCACCACTCTCTCAGGATTGCCTCCAGACACTACCCAGGGTACAAGCTGATGCAGACAGGTATCCATGGTCCATCAGGAAGTTGACTTCCTTTTTATAATACAAGAGAAATTTTCCCAAGATCTGTAAATTCTTTAACGGTAATTTCCTTAAATTTGTTCCTATTGCTTTGTTGAAGTTGCAACAAATTTCAGTCACTCGATTGTACTTGACTGAAGGGACCACATGATTTTGTTTCTTTAATAGGTATAATTTGTGTTGAAAATATTTTTTTGTGTGTTATTTAAATTATTTCACTTTGAAGCTTTGGTAACGTTGATACTATTATTTGAGAACAGTGTTTGATAGTAATCGCCATGCGAGGTGGAACCTTTCCCTGAGGCCTCTGGGCAAAAAATACACCCAGGACCTCCTTGCCGGGATAAGAGATGACTACTGAATGCATTTTTGGGCAGGCACATGTATGATTCCAGTAACAGGTGGACTAGGATAGGTGACTCAGATTGAGATAATCTGGCAGCATTGTTTATGCTGCCACTGGAAAACCGTCCCGATAGTTTCGAACCTGCCAGTGGTTCTTAAACCCAAGATCTGTCGTCCCACACCCTTCCAAGATTCTTCAAGATCCACAGCGGAATATTTGAAATCAGGAAAAACCAAGCAGTAAAGAACATTGCAGTGGGCCTTGACGAGCCTTGCAATTTTGTAGGCACCTGTACCTGTTCCGTGTACACGCCACCTTGAACCACGTGCAATATTCTTGAGCGTGCACCCCGGAAGATCGTCCAGACTCTGGAAGCATTCAATGCCTGATACTGCCTGGAAAGATCCAAAACCCATTCATACGAGGGCTTGTCTTCAGTGTCTCCTGCCTTAGTGCATTTGGATACGTGCACGATGTTACCCAAGACGGACGAGCAGTTGCCCTTCCTTGATTGTGATGGTAAAGTGCACGATCAATATTGAGTAGAAATGGAGTCGGGCTGTTCATTTTAATACTTCTTTTACAGTTTGTAGCATTTTCATTTTCGGTGTTATTTCTACACTTTTGTATCCATATTTACCTGTGCGTTCACCCAGCTCTGTTAAACACAGTCAGGTAGTGAATACATGTACTTTTCAGAATTCTACGCACGCATTGTCGCGTGACCAGAAAAGCCTTAGATGTGACCTGTCACCACAAAATGAGCTGAAAGTCGGAATTTTCCAAAAATTGAGATATTGGTACTTTTGACTTCAGCCAAAAAGAGCTTTCTAGTGGTATGTACATGGAACACTTGGGGTAAAAGTGTAAGGTGAGAATGTGGCATTATTCTGGCAGCTTGGCGTCTTGTTCCCATCTTGGTTTCAACATTTCAGACCAGGTACGAATAATGCCATCGTTAGAAAAGCTGAGAACATGACGTTTCTAAACATACGATCGTGCAAAGTATTTGGAATTAAATAGGAGACGGGTTGCCCTTTCCAAATATTATGAAACCTCAAACTTGACCTCACTTGAATATGACTTGAATGCAACTCGGGACTCATATTCCCACCGAATGATATTTGGTTTTGAAGTGAATTAATGCTATATTATTTCCGTCATCATTCTGAATGATAATCTCAGCTTATTATGATGAAACTGTTGGACTGGAGAACATGCACTGTGCATTCAATGTGATAATTTTGAAACAAGATCTGCTCCCTTTTAATATCAGTTTCCTGTAATCGACAATTTTTGTTTCTCTCTGAAGTACCCAAAAGCACCAGAGTACATTAATTATCTAAAATATGGAGGGTAACAAGACAGTTGGTTGTTTATATTCGACTATTTATACTTTTGCTTTGTGTATTTATAATCTTGATCATTATAAACAGTTGCGGAGATATTTATGGAATCCCCGAGTGAACTGTTGATTCGTTATTTTGCTGTGAATCAACTTCGTGTTGACATGTTCACCCGCACCAAGAGATGTAGGAAAAAGCAGCCGCCAGAGCTGTGTTGAGAATTGCTACAAGAGTGTCTCAATTGTTGGAACCAAAATGGTGGATTCCGCACATGTGCACACAATAGTTTCGTGCTGTACTGTACACATGGACTGCCATTTTGGCTCCAAAGTCTGAAGTTGGCGCGACTCTCTATAATCAGCTCTGGTGTTAACATTTGTTGGCCAAGTGAACAGTACGGGTTGTTTTCAACTCGAGCTGTTTTTTCTGGTTGGTTTTTGATCTTTTCCCCAGTTTTGAACGAAGAAAAAATACTCTCTTCAGAAGCGTAAAAGGCAAGCATGCGTCTGTGCAGAGTCTGGTGTCCAACACTGACAGATTTCTGTTCCAGCCGAATACACGTACATGAAAACCTCGAACCACCACCGCTTTGCAAAGAAGGACAAAAATTTTATCAAGCAACTCTTAACATTACAGCTTTGTATGAATCCCTTTATTTCAGGGCATGATGAAACTGCAGGTTTTACTGGAAATATGAACTGTTATAGATAAATGCTACCAACTTGTCTGATTGCTTTCACGAGAGTACTGGTAGGTTTTAGGAGGGAATAGGGCACACAAGTAAACCATTTCAGAAATACCAAAACAAAATAGTGAACACTATTTGCCAAGCAGGGAACATAAACTGCAGCATTTACATGTACACAAATTCTGAAGGTCTACCTTCAAACACCAATAATTCCAACTAACCTATCAAATTCCGTTAGTAGATGCCTGGCTTCAGAAATAGTAGCTGTGAATAAAAACGGGTGCTGCAAAAATTGAGGAAATTATCAAATGACAAGCACAAACATTAGAGATACTGTCCTACAGAGCACATGTGTGCAATTCACCACACTACACTGTAAAATACATTTCCCAAATAAATGAGCCTATCGCTGTTCCCAAGCATTATTATCCAACCACAGCGTCTGTTGAATATCGTGATATTCCAAACCTGGGATGAACAAATTTCAAATATGTGTGTTCTATCGGCCTGTGCACATGTCCAGCGTGTTTGTTGACACGCAATACGTGAAAGCACGTCAAATCTTAATGTTCTCATGTGGCAAACGTCCACTTAAATATAATTAGAAACACTCACTGGTCAAGCTGTTATTCTTAACGACTTCGAAGTCATAAATTTGAGACAATCTAGGATTGAACAAGCAGCCAATAAAGTCAAACCTCGTTAATAAGAGGTCCTGTGGACTTGGCAAATTACTAGTACCTTGTTACAACAGGAACCTTGCATCGTCAGAAATGCAAGCAATGAAAAACGGAGGACTGGGACCGAACAATTTCCTTGCTATAAGCAGAATCTTGCATTAATAGTGCTCTTATTATCAAACGAGGTTCGACTATTCTTTGACAGCCCACGCGTAATGAGCTTTTGTACGCTAAATACACATCTGCCCATTGCAGACTTAAATACACAAGTCTCATTTCAAGCAGTCCCAAACTGTCCAAAGGGCACAACAAACGATGATAGGCGAACTGAATGTCTGATGTGAACTTTTACAATCCACATGATAAAGTATGACGTTTATGTACATGTAATAATATAACTATATATATGTATTAACACATTCAGAAACTGGAGAACGTTCCAGGCTAACAATGCAAGAGACAAAAGATTCAGAGTGGAAGCTTTTACTTCAAACACAATTAAGCTTTTTGTTGTTTGGAGGCCTGATGCAGATCAAAAGGAGAAATAATTTAATTTGATACACTGTACCGATTGGCATGTCTTGCGGGATAAACTTCTAGTACTGTACTTGTCAATGTCTTCTTTTAATTAAGGAGTCCCAGTGAGACCACAAACCAAAAATTGAAAAGAAAAAAAACCCCACAAAACACACTAAAATATTTTTTGCCCAACTTTTGCATTATGTTTGGACATATGGCATTGTAAGTTGCTGTTACACGTAAGTTCATTTGTACATGTAACACCTCAAAATATGCTTCAAGAATACAAGTTTACAACCAAATATAGTGAACATTCTTTTCATTTATTTACTGATTTTTCACTCCGAATATTCAGTTTCAACACTAAATATTGATACATTTGATGAACGATTGAACATTCAGCTCAGCCTTGGGGTTGGGGTAAAAGCAGCATATGTAATCTATTCATTAAACTTAAGTACTGTGAAATCTAATAACTACCTGAAAAAGCATGTACCCTTCTAAATATTGCACCATGGAAAAATGTTAAATTAACCACACCAATGGCAAACTGGCCAGACCACAAATAAATTACATGTTAAATGCAATACAAAATATTCAACCACACAGAATACATGTACTATGTTAGTTGTATAGCAATTTGATATGAAAATTCAAGAGTACATAGGTTAAATTCACACTTTTGATATAAATTTGTTTCAAGCGAACCACAACTCATGACATTAAATGATACCAAAAAGGCAATTTTGCCGAAGTGTGAGAGTTCTCTGTGGGAGGAGAGTTGCCCCTCCCCTCCTTGGCTATGCCGTTGCTGAGAATAAATTGCATTGTGGGATACATACAGTGTTTGTGTGTGACAGAAGAGAAGGGGAAAAATACCAGAGGTTACAAAAGTGGAAATTAGCTCTCCCCACCGACGGCCGGCACCAGTCTCTTCCGCACAGCGTCGGAATGTTCCATTTGTTCCCCTCTGAGGACCTCCACTTCACCCCCCTCCTCGTCGGTGGTGCTGTCCGCTGCTCCTGTGTCCCCTTCCAGGTTAGTCCCTGCCTCGTCCTGCTCTGATGCGTCATCATCAGAATCGAGGTTGGAGTCCAGGTCCCCCTCACTTGACCTCTGACCTCCGTCGTCAGCCTCGTCAGTGAGCTGAGCAGGGCGGTCAAGGGAGTTTGTGAGCTTCGATGGCACAGCTCCTTTACAAAGAAATAAGATCAAGTGAGAATTCCTTCTCAACCTGAAGTACAACCTTCCAGATATGGCGAGTTTCAGCCTCTCTCTCAAACCAAAATGGCTGTTCACCACGTGTCTAGACCTGCATGCAGCTATTGTGTGCACTGACGCACAATCCACCATTTTGGTTCCAACAATGGAGACACTCATGTCACAACTCTCTATTAACAGCTCTGGCAGTGCGCATTCTCTGCCGCCCTCTGGTGTCCGGACAGGACCTACCTGTGAGCTGCTCGGTGACCTGGCTCATGGCTATGCCCATGCTGTTCATCATCTCCATCATGCGCTGCATGGAGCGTTCCGTGTTCTCCAGCCGTTTCTTCAGCGCCGCCATTTCGTCCGGCGTCTCTTCCGATGTGTCTGACGAGGGAATAATATTTTTTAACAGGATTTTTCAAACGGGCGGTGACAGATTGAAACTCTTTGAAATTCAACAGCGCAAAATTTGTTGAGCTAGCCGTTGTTCAAAAGTGGAAAGCCTCAGTTTGTCGGGTTGGGTCAAATTTTGTTCGGGCCAAATCTCTGGGTGTGGGAAACGGATCGAGAATTTTATTTTTGATTTCAATAGGGGCCTACTTTATCTGTGGGGGTGGGCGGGGCCTGAGACTCACTGGAATCTTTCCTGACGGGCGGCTTCCTCGTCTTGCTCCCCTTGCCGGCCTTCTTGACTTTGATGCCGCTGTAGTTCTCGGCCCGCAGCTGCTCCGACAGTTGCTTCTGCAGCTGTTCCTGCTGCAGCCGCTGCAGCGTGGCGCCGTCGCGATTGGAGTCCCACAGGCTGGAACCCGGGCCGTCTGCGGTGTTGTTCTTGGCCTTGTCTTTTAGAAATATCTGCCAAGGGAAATGAGACCAGAGACAAAACAAAATAAAAAATCACATTTTTGAGAAGGTTAGGCTCGGAATCACTCAAACTGTGTTCAGATTCACTTGAACTGATTACGCAAACCTCTCTTCAAATACAGTACTTTTAACACATCGAGGTACCGTCGGTTGAATTACAAGTGTAAACTTATTCATCAGAAAGGACGGGTGATAATTGACAAGAACTTTCGTTCTTTGCTTTCACCTCTACTCTCAACTATCAAGTGTGCAGCTAAAATTTCAGCGAGAACATCCTCCATCATTTTTACCTGTTAATAAACCTGAAGATGATCTGAGCAAGCAGGTTGAAACGTAGTCCCAAATTACCGGGTTTTTAATCAGAACTACACTTTAAAAAATAAAAAACCTCTAAAGAATATTTATTCCCGTGACTGCTGATCGGTGATAATGGCATGGCTTACCCTGTACATGATGTAGGCGAAGTATACCACGATGCCCACGGCATAGACGGGAAGTACTGACCCCAGCAGGCCGCGACCTTTGCCCGCTGCCTCCTGCTTCTGCTGGGCAAAGTATGATGCCGGATCGGCTGCTTGTGGAAAAGGGACACCGAAATTGGAAAGCAAAATGTCACAAATCTTTATTTTTCAAAACAGAGCATCTTAGAACCTTCATAAAGTTTGAATGTCAGTGAAAAAGTCACAAATGCCTTTCAACTTTCTATGGTTTGCTTTAAATAAGCTCAACGTCAACATTTAGATATCCATATGGAACAAAGAACAGGGGCCTGTCAAATTCTATCAACAGGCAGATCTGAATCTGTGTGTGTAGGGCTCCATCAGGTAGCAGGAACACTCACAGGCAGCCAATCTGGCTCATGTAGGACACTTTGTGACGGTAATTAAAAGTAAAAAAGTATTTGATTGATTTTGATTTTGACAAGCATTACTTGATCTTACATCAAAAAAGTTTAAGGGAAAATCAGGAAATAATTGGGCGGTCACTCAGACTTGGTCATTCTCATGGTCATTCTCAGTGTTCTTTATCACAGTCTTACCGTGTTTCATGTTACGTTGGGCAGCTCGTTCCATCTCCATACGCCGTGCTGCGCCGGGAGTGCGTGGACCGTGCCTCATGTGTGGCGGCATGTCTAACGTTAGGGCCAGCATAGGAATAAGAAAGCACATGACTCAGTTGAAAAGAAAAAAAAGTTTTCAATAAAATCTGGCAAGTATTTATTCAATGCATTTAAATGCAAGTTAAACAAGGCTACATCGTGTAAGCTTCATTTGTACACCTCAACCTTTTTTTCTTTAAAAAAAATTCCTCCATGTAGGCCTACCCATCTGACCATGGTGTGGTTAGGCCTACGGCCTATAGCCTAGATCATAAACACCTTTTTATGCATAGGTTGGTGTGGATCAATATATTAGGTCAATACACGGCCTAGATCACCCAATCATGTAGGCAGATTGACTGTAGACCTACGGTACATCGCCACACAGACACTGACAGACATGACGGACGGGACAATAACAATTAACATTGCCCAGTTTCCGGACCGGATTTCAAAAGCGAATGAAATGGTTTTAGGATACTTGTTTCTGATAAAATGAAAAAAGTACAACAATTTTACATTGGATCAACATATTATGGGATTCTAAAATGGGTTCAAATAAAATCCAAATGGCTTGATAATCTGAACGATGCTCGATCATCAGGATCCTGATCGATCATTGTGTCGATGATGGTGTGACGACGATGCGAAATCCTTCACCATAGAGCCTATTTATTCTTTAACAATTAACACCATTACCTGGCAATGGTTCCTTTTCTTCGTCTACTGGACCCGATGATCCAAACCATTTTCTGAAAACGCTGCTGAAAAGAGAAGGATACAACACGACATTGCAGACAATCAGGACAGTGAAAACAAAACACACTGTGTGGTGGAACGCCATCTTGATATCGACCAGCCACTTGGCCGTTGGGCCAAGTGAATTTAATTATTTGTTACCCAGGGGCCAATTTCATAGCGCTGCTTAAGCGAAAAATGTAATTAAGGGTGAAAAACCTTGCTTGACGAATCAGGTTACCAGCCAAAACTTCATGTAATGAATGTATGATGGTTTGGAATGGTATTCACCTGTCTTTTGGTCAGCATGACAACCACATAGAGTTTGAGCTGGTAACCTTTGTTTATTAAGCAAGTTTTTTTTAATGCTTAAGCAAATTCTGTGCTTAAGCAGCTCTATGGCCATATACGGCGGCCCGGTACGGCCGCTTATGCAGCGCGGTCAACATCCACGACAAATTTTATCGTATTTTAGTGTAATTTTTCATGTAAAAGTCAAATAGTTTGTCCTGTAAGTTTCTCTATTTTTAGCATTGGTCTTTTTAGTATTTCAACCTTTTCACTACCAAAATTGTAGAGAAAAGCTTTCAAGAATTATTTGAGGATTGAAAAAAAAAATTGTTTTTGCTCGCCACATCATTACCAAAAAGGTACTCCATCACTGTTTCTGCCGCAGAAAACTGTTCAAAATTGACGGCTTCATTTTCTTGTTTGACTTTCTGACTGCTAATTTGTTTTAAAAGTGAACCTAATTTTTATTCCAATCCAAAAATTGTTCAAAATGATGGCTTCATCTTTTCCTGCCAGGAAAATTGCTCTGAGCGGTGACCTCATTTTCAGTATTTACCGCAATATTTCTCTCTAAAAAGCGTTTCTTTTTTGGGGAGGAGGGGAAGGGGTTATTTTAATCTCTGCTTACAGAAAATTCGGCACTCGGTGCATGACGTCACTATGGAAAACTCATGCTGCATCGAAAAACCGGGACAGACAGACCAGACAGACACACTGCAAACAGCACGTGGGTGCGGTGGCACAAGTGCACGTGGGAAGTATACTGAACGCATGGGTGGTCGCTGTAATCCGTTTATTTTCGCCACTTCGTGGACCATCAAGAAATTAGTCTTTGAGGAAACGCTGGCACACCTACGTCATGTCATTGATGGAGTAAGTACAATGAATTTTGCTTTTATTATTCCACACTTTACAGGAATAAAGTTCAACAAAGGCCTAGTTCTTCAGTTGAGTGAGAGTGATCAGGTGATGAGACCCTGGAGAAAGGAAAAGACCATGTTGAGACGGTCAGGAAGTCCCCCTGGAGTCCCGGGTGGACTAATGTTGCGATTCGATTGACCCTACATGCAGGACTAGGCATGCCTACGTTCATTGCTACAGTACATGTGCATGACTCATTTCTGTGAAAATGACATGAGTAACCTTAGTAGGCCTGTATGCCCACTTAGATCATGGAGGAAGGACACATTTTATTTTGCACACATCTTGCATATTTGAATTGTTGAAATGATATTTGACGCGACTGCATCAGGATGGTGTAGATCAGTCAGTAATAGTCTGAGCAACTTGGACTCTTAGTTAGGAATTGCCTTTTTAAAGATTTGGTTATGGTCCAGCAAAACATCGCAATGTACACACACTGTATACTCATCAGTCATGTCTGTGTGAAGTCGCTAACTTGGTCTGAAATCAACTCGCTCCAACTCAACTCCATCTCAGGTCAACTCGGTCCCAAGTCAACTCGGTCTCGTCAACTCTTGAAGGCAGGCCCTTGGCTGCAGCATGAATAAAAATCTTCCAAGCTAGTTTCGACTGTTAAGAAGCCCCATGAAATTGGGCCCTGACCCCACCCAGCCTGTTACACCCTGCACTCCCCAGCATTGTATGGTTTTATGGATTTAACAGCGACCCACACTAAAGAGGTGATGGGTTGAAACATCGATTTTTTGCTCATTTGGGGAAAAAGTTATTATTACAGTGTGACTGAAAAACCTTAGGTGACCTTTTTTTTGGTCATTTTTCCCTGTGTTTAGATTTTGGAAGGCCTCATTGCCAGGTGAATGTACTCCCATGGCTGCCTACATGAACGCTGAGGCTGGCTAGCGTCATGGTGCGAGTGGACTGACCGATGAAATCTCAAGAGTGAAGAGGCAGGTTACGTCATAAGTAGCACAGGTAAGAGTCTTGTGTTTGATATCATTGCTGACTTTCTGCAAGGATGAATCCGGGAAAGGGGGAGGGGCCAATTGGGGTCATGACCAAAAAAGGAGCAAAAATTGTTCTCATTTGAAAAAAATGAAAGGATTTAATTTCCCTTTTTTAGAAAAGTGGAAATGTAGCCTAACCCCTCAAACAATTTTAAAAATAAAAAAAATTTGGCCCCCAGAATCAAGTTTGTCCCCCCCCCAAAAAAAAATGGGTCCAGGATCCACCCTTGGGTGCTTGTGGCCTGCTAGCTGTTAGGGCAATTCTGACCTAGGGACGGTTGTGTGCATTGTGTCAACCAAGCAAGATGATGGGGATGGGGTTAAACCCTTGTAACCAGGGCAAGCTAGTTGAATGCACCCACTATACTGAAATTGCTCGCATTTTCCTGACCAAAAGTTCCTTTTCCACCATGGTTTGTTGCTGTTCCATGACAAATTACCATTGATCAATGGTCCTCATTTCCTGAGACATGGTCAACATGTTCAAGGAGCAATTTTGGTTTCATAGTTTTTATAGTAAAACTCGTGAAATGAAACATTTAATCATAGACATAAAATACCTTTAGACCGACAACAGCAGGGGCATAATTTAAGGAAAGTCTCCATTTTTAATAACCATAAGCAAATGGCTGCCTCGTCCCCAGGGGTTTCATAATTTGCTGTGCAGCACTGCTCTACATCAAAGAAGATGGATTGGGGGTAACTGTGGCAATTGTCCATCAAATATTATTTGGCCCTGTTGGTCTTTTATTTAAAGTTCTAACCCGGCACAGTTCAATTTGTCTTCCTCATAATATTGCCCATTATTACAAGCCATTTGTAGAGGCCAGGGTGCACATTATGTGAAATTCAGATAAATTCCTGACATCCCCGTTGAATGAATATTTTGAAAAGCAAATTTAACAGATTTTCTCAAGTTTTATCCAATAGAGCACTGAGAATTTTGTTTCCGAAACATTTCAAAAATAAGGTCTGAAAATTAAAATCACATATATTATGGGATTATGGGATTTGTTCGGGCTTTTTGAAGGTGAGCAATGAATAGGGACACAAATTTAAATGCTGCTCTTAACTTTGACAAATATTGAGCCAAAACACCAAAGGGAACCCCTTTGTAAATGCTTAACAGTATTTCCAGTCACCATCCAAAATTTCTGATTTGTATCCAACTCAACAGACTTGTGCACACTGTTGAAATATTTCTGCCCACACTTTGGGGATCAATCTTTGATTTCTGTAGGAGCTGTTGGTCCATAGATAGTTTAGGTTTGTGGTCTTCCCTGATTGATGTTACAGTATTACTGTAAAACAGCGCCCTCACTTGTTAGGAAAAGGGAAAGACAGTGTTTAAAAAATGTCACTTTTTGATTCACAAAACCCTAAAGGGATGTCTGGAAAAATATTGTTAATAGAGTAAGAATTACAAATGCTTTCAGAAGTAATGGGTCAGCAGCGTCAAAGGAATCCTCTTGTCATACTTCATTTTCTGACATGAAAATGGAAAGCAAGAGAAACTAAGGCTGAGTTCGGGCGGCTTGTTCTCGTATGATCAACGTTCACGAACAGCTTGATTTGTTCCTCTTGGGTCGGCCGCACAAACACCGGGAACCTACGATTGGTTATCGCTGGTAGTTAGTGACAAGTAGCATGCAACATGGCGGCGTCCATATCGTAGTACATTGTTCGAGAGTTAATCCTTGGATAACTGGGTTGAATTCTTTTCTATTAAACGTGAACATTCACTTCTGTGTTTCGGAAAATAATTATTGTTAATTTTGTAAAACTTCCTATCGTCTCCGACTATGTAAGCCATATCACTATTTTTTGCAGCTGTTCAAAATTTGAAATCTCACGAGTCTTTCCGTGTGTTCCTGTAAAACCCTGACGAGGAGGTGGTGTGGGATCCTGTTCAAAGAACAGTGTTCTTGAGTCGTTCAATCGCAAGAACAAGAAACCTGTGTCAAGAGCAGTTCTCCCGAACTCGACCTAACAGTTTTTTAATGAAATAAAAGTTGTAAAAATAAGGAGCATACAAAGATCCTATAATTTTTAAAGAAATGTCTCAATTTCTGCTGCAACTTGGCTCCTTTTGTGATTCATTTCTTCCTCAGACCTCCTCATATGAAAGCTGTGGGTATGCCCCAGGAGAAGCAGACCATGATGCTGATGACAAGAGCGCCCTCGCCTCCTTCAACCTGGAGAGAAGGAAGATGGAAGACAAGATCCTATGGGACTTCACAATGATGATTCATGAGAATGTCAAGGAGAGGAAGGAACTCGGAAATGCCAGTCCTCGCCTCCATCACTGAGGAGGAACAGTTTCCAAGATTGCATGAGGGATCCTCATCAGAATCTTAGGCACTGATTCACAAAAAGGCAAGGAAAGGACTCAATCTTCTCAGAGATGCAGTTCCTTGCTTCCACCTTAGTGATGGAGCAACTCTGACTGCATTTGTACACTACTCAAAGGATCAAAGGATCATACTTAGTGATTAGAAATTTAAACAAATGGTATTCACTGCGCAAAAAAATGAGCGTCATTTAATTTGGCTGTTTTCTAGCATCAGAACAGGAAGCTTCCGCTACCGAGTACTGAAGTCTCATGACACTGAAAAAACAAAACTTTGGTCAGTAGGCTACCTTTTCCAGGTCATTTACAACCCTGAAAATGATGTATAAAAAACTGAGTTTTAACCAAGTAATGCGAGGGCGCTGTTTATTAGTTAGAATGATATCACAGTAATATGAGGGCGCTGTTTATGAGTTAGAATGATATCACAGTAATATGAGGGCGCTATTTATGAGTTAGAATGATAGTAACATGAGGGCGCTGTTTATGAGTTAGAATGATATAATAATAATATGAGGGCGCTGTTTATGTGTTGGAATGATATCACAGTACAATGAGGGCGCTGTTTATGAGTTAGAATGATATCACCCATGCAATGAGGGCGCTGTTTATGAGTCAGAATGATATCACAGAATATGAGGGCGCTGTTTATGTGTTGGAATGATATCAGAGTTCAATGAGGGCGCTGTTTATGAGTTAGAATGATATCACCCATGCAATGAGGGCGCTGTTTATGAGTTAGAATGACATCAAAGTGATATGAGGGCGCTGTTTATGAGTCAGAATGATATCACAGAAAATGAGGGCGCTGTTTACGAGTTAGAATGATATCTCAGTGGTCGAATTCAGGCAGCCTGTTCTTGACATGAGGTTCATGTTCTCGTGCTCGAACAGTGGGAACATGACCCAAGAACACTGTTCTCGGAACAGGTTCACACTCCTCGTCGGGGTTTTATGCGAACACAAGGAAAAACTCGCGAGATCTTTGTAAAGCTGCAAAAACTATCGAGATGGCTTAAAAGCTGGAGACAATGGAAAGTCTTACAAAATTGATAGTAATTTTCCATGATAGAAATGATTTTTAATGGAAAAGAACTTAGCCCAATTATCCAAACATTAACTCTCGAAGAATGCGCAAGGACGCCACCATGTTGCTTGCATGCTAGAAATAACTAGTACCGATAACCCGATGTACGTTCCCGGCGTTTGAGCGGCCGACCCATGAACAGCAAATCGAGCTGTTCGTGAACATACGAGAACAAGCCGCCCGAACTCAGCCAGTAATGTGAGGGCTCTGTTTATGAGTATATTCTGGAAATGAGGGCGCTATTTGGGATTCTGAATCACAGAAATGAAGCACTTTGAAGATGCATATATCTCAACATGAACAAATTACATGAGACCCTTTCATTCAGTAAAATAATGCAATGTCTGGCATGTATCTGTTTGCAAATCTTCCCCCAAATCAAATATGTCTATAATTATCTGTAAAAAATGATGATCGATACCAAAAAAATCAAATTTGTGGTTGTCTAGACATAACCTAAACATAAAATTGTAAGAGGTCCAGTATTTCTGTCACTTTTTTTCAAAATGTCCTAAAGCGAGACACATGTAGGTCATTTACCACGTTAGGGTGGTATAGTACTGGCCAGTCTCATGTCACTGTACCCCCCCAACTCTCTAAGACACTCCCAGTCTCTCACCCCCTTGCCTCAGAGTCATCCCATCCTTAATTTATGTGCAAAGAGAGTGAAAGGTGGCCATTTTGAAGTTGTGCAATACCTGAGCAATGCACATCGCCCAATGCTTTTTGACCCCTCCAGCTGATTGGGCTCTGAAATACGACGAACCGATTGCATTGTCGCACATTCCATGGTGTTCAACCAAACATGAACATGAGCTTCAGTGTACAATAAGTAAAGTCAATGAGGTACACAGCTGGCTGAAATTGTCAAAGACAAATGTTTGATCCTTTAATTTTTTTGAGTAGTGTATATTGGTATACAGTACAATGCTGCTATAATGAACAGGGCAGGGTCCATACACAATGCTTGGTGTAGCATGCCTCCCCAACTATTGCCATTTCATTGGCACTGTTTAAATCAGCACATTTTCATAGGCCTAAAAATCAAAATGTTCTGATTTCCATAAAAAAAGTGAAAAAGTCCAAGCAAAAGAGGGCGCTATTTGCCAAAACAGAGAGGGTGCGATTTCCTATGTGTACATTGAAATGCCAGTTGTTACTCATACATACGTGTGTGTTCTTGTTCATGTAAAACAGATTCTCTTGTGTGGCTGCTTGTTTTGCGATGGGCTCATAACACGGCCGTTCAAACTTCCGAGTTTATTGATATCTTAACTTTTGAGTCGCTGTCATCAGTCCTAACTTTTTTCTTTAATTTAAAACAAATTTGTGATGTTCAGTAAAAGTGTGCAGAAAATTTGAAAGCCAAGAGGCATGTTCCGTAGACCGAATTGTTCAGTATAGTGACGTTGTACTGTACTTACATCTACATTATTCATGACTCTGTAAATTGAATAGACGATTGGTCAGTTTGCTTTTGGAAAAAGACTGTTGTTCACCTTTAATTTGTTCCTTTACATCGTAATTCATCAACTCGTATTAATGCACATTTAATAACATTTATGTTTACATTTATCAAGATGCTCTACATGTACTTCAAAATTTGCAAATAATTACCATTTGGAAACACTCCAGACACTTTGATACTACTTCTTTTGAGGACTAAAAACTATGGCATGCTTTTTTCATGCTTTTAAAAATTGAATGGTGTTCCCATTCAGGCAGCCAAAATGCCAGCACTGTTCAGTCAACCCGGTGGCTGTTCTGAACCTCACTTTTAACAAGTTCACCCCCTGAACAGAGATATTAACAAATGGGAAGAACCACCGACATAGGGCTGGATAGCTCAGTTGGTAGGGCACTGGTACGGTGTTTCAGGTGTTGCAGGTTCGGATCTTGCTCCAGTTAATTTCTTTGTTCATCTTTATAAGTTTTTCCTTGAACAAAATTCTATGTGCATTTTGCATTTTCCAAGTTGCACATCCACATTGCCAGAGCATTAGAAAAAAGTCTCTCACAGAAAATTCCCACAAAATTGCAAGTCACAAATTGTTGGCTCAGTGTTGAAAGGTCTTTACTGCAAAAATGTAATTTTTGAAAACAATAGGGACTTGCTCTGTGCACAAAAGAAATATTTGATGTAAACAGTTTTTATGTTTTAGTCATAAAACTTGTTTTTTTTTGGTGGCCAACGTGTTTAAATTTTAACCAATTCTGTTTCCCAAATTAATGTCTAACACAATATTTTTCACTAAACACCTTGTAGTGCATTCTAAGGACTTTTTAGGACCGACATGAAATTTGTTTCATTTGAAAATATTACTTTGCAAAAGTGCTTTGTGTGTATGTAAAACAATCCCCATTTATTGCTACATGTACATGTATCACCAGTTGATTTCTATTTGTAAGTGAAATAAATGCTCATTTATTTAAACTAACAGAACAACTTGTTTGTACATTTGTATCTATTTGTGAAACTGTAGTCTTTTGCCACTTGACCCTTCTCCTAATCTGGACCATTTTACACTGCCAGAGTTTAAGGTACATCTGTTTCCATCTATAGATTTTACATTACAGCCTCATCCTACATGAAAGCCCTGCCAGTCTTAAACATCTTCCAAGCTCTTTATATTAAGTTCCCTTGTGGAGCCTTTTAGTTTCAATCTTATAAGGGCTATAATAAACTCAGTAGCAATATGGGACAAGCCCATGGGATCCTCGGAGCTCTAATACTGCTAGTCCCAAGCCCTCAGCCATCCACTCTACCCTTCCTATCAGCTCTCAGACTTCCAGCCCCTAGGCCTTCCACCCTTGCCTATCTCCAGTACAGAGTTTGGCTGAAAAATATTCTAAGTCCAAACAATGGAAGGTTTAACATTTAGAAACGAGCACATTTTTTCAAGAAAGTGCCGTGGCATAGCGGTTAAGGACACTAACTGCAATGCACAAGGACCTGGGTTCAATTCCAGGTGGGCATGCACAATTTTGTTAAAAAACTTAGTAAAAAAAAAAAAAAAAAAAAACCTCCTTTTCCGGGGACCCCGGGATTTGAACCGGGATCCCCTGGCCTGGCAGCCAGCTAGCTAACCACCAGGCCAATTGCCTCTTGATAAATATAATTTCGGAACTAATATTTAAAGGTTAGGATTGCGCAATTGCAAAAAGGTCAGAGGGCACAGCACATTTGCATGTATTTAAATAACAAAACAGAAATTTCAATATGTTAAAAAGACAGAATACACAAGATATTCAGACCTTGCATGTATTTGAGTATTTTTAGGTCAAACATCTTTGCAAACCTTTCTACATTTAAACTTCCAAATGTCCAGTTTTGTATCAAGTACATGTCACTAAAAATTCAACTGCGTTGGTTGAAACGGTCCTCGATGGTCTGCACACAAAATGTCCAATTAAATTTTCAGAGTGAAAAAAACAGAACTGACTGCAACCAATGTCGCTGTCCTGGGGCGAGCCTGGAAGGAAATTAAAAATCAATGAAATGACCAGACGTTCTGAGGATCCCACAACAGCGTAGGGTCTATGGTACCATGTACCAATTTATCCCTCAACTTATAGACCCCTTTCTTGTGTTCTGCATCAATGTTACATGTAAAAAGTTCACAGTTTTCAACTTGGTGTATTCCAGATTTTTAAATGAGAGTAATCCTGAAATAAATGGCAATCCTGAAGAAAACATCCTGAAATCGGGAAAAGATCTTGACAAATGTCAAGACGATCAAAGTCGCTGTGTACAATTGATTTTGACAATAATTGCAACAAATGTCATGTAAAAAAAAACCTGTGACGAGTGCACTTGATTCCGAGTCAAAGCTAGAGACAATAAGTTTCTGCTACAGTCTAAAACTTCCATCGAATAGCTGACATTTAAACGGCCGGAAACTGTCACTATTACAAAAATTCCTGAGGAAAACAATTGAGGAAGCCTCTGTTTGGAATGCGCCATTTGACGTTGTGGAATGAATAATGCATGAGTTCTGATAAATATGGATGAAAACCCATTCAGTCTACTGCACTTGGGCTTTCCATCTGCATACGTTCTCCTTGTCGGCCAATGAACAGCTTTCTACTGAATATTCATGAGACTGCATTTCCTCAGTGTGGCCTTCACCGTCGGTCACTTCCATGGACGTGGAACTCTGCGAGTTGAATCCGCTGTCCGACTGCATTGGGGTCACCAGCTCCCTGGGTGTGACCTTTGACCGGGGAAGGGCCTCAGCTGTCTCCATGGCAACTGTTGATCTGGTGTTGCTGCCTCTTGTGGAGATAATGTGACCCTGGAACCCGACGGCATCCTGAGGTAGTTCTGGAGTTGTCTTCAAGGTGAGAGGCCGCTGGGGACGAAGGGAGTCGCAGGGGGCGTGGCTTGGCAGCCAGAGGGTGGACGTCAGCTGCTTGTGGCCTTCATCGGAACAGGGGATGCTGGTGCCCTCATACTCATCAATAAAAGACAGCATGTCCTTTGAAGTGGAGAGGCTAGCGCCGCCCATCCCGTTTGGCATCTCCTGGTCGTTGTCTCGCATCCGGTCCGCTGTCAGGTCGCAGCTGGACTCACTGGACATCCGCAAGCAGGATTGCTCCATGCTGCAGACGGAGGCTTGTCCGGCCAGGTCCGGGGTCTGCGAATCCCCAGAATCACTTGGGGTGGAATCACTTTGATCATTGGAATCATCAGACCTTTTTCCAGCTGGGGGCAGGGACGTCAAACACTTCTCACCTGGAAGCATGATTGAGAACAAACTTTTTAAGTTTTAAAAGTTGGTTGAAAACTTCACGCAGACGGGCGGGTAAAAGTGTCTGTGACTATCAGACAGGGAAAAAAGTATCTTTAACAGTGAGAAAAGCCACGCAGTCCACAGTAAAATGAATTGAAAAGGACAAAAACTCTGTCACTCTTTCCGAAAATGTTTGAATCAACCAGGAGCAATTTCGCATGCTCTTGGCAAACATATGATTCTGTTTATAGTAGGACATTTCAAATTATTTTGGCCTTGTTTTGGAACCACATGGAGGCTCAAATTTCGGTCAAAAATCCCCAAACAAAATTCTCTCCCAACAGAACAAAACTAAGAAATCTGAAACTTTAAAGAATGCTCACAAGACAAGTCACGCCAACAATACACACCTGTAACTCTTGGGTCAACACACGGGTGATCGATGCGAGCCCCGCCCCTGAGATGGTTCCCACCGAAGGTGTACAAAACTGGCATCATCTCGACGCTAGGGGGCTCCATGCTGGCCAGGAACGGCGACAGCATGCCGCTCTGCGACTTGGATGCGTCCGGCAGGATGGGTGAGGCCTCTGGCATACTCATGTCACAGGAGGGCGCCCTACCCTTGCCTGAAGAATCGCAGATAGGATTGCTGGAATCTGAAGAAGAGAGGCCCAACGTTGATCCTTGAATTCAGGGTTTGACTAAACAATTTTGAAGGGAATTTTTCACCGAGTGGTGAGGGTGTTGATATGTCTTGATTTCCGTTCAAAATCAAGAAAGAATATCATATTTCCGCTTACCTGACCCAACCTAGAAAATCTCACAAAATTTTCATCTTTGCATTCAAAAACTTACAAAAGATAAAGAAATATGCCAATCCACAACCTGCTTTCAGACAACTGGCTCAGAAAAACTGACTTGTTCCTGCTTTCTACGTTCGATGACTCTCTGCCCATTAATCAGTGAAGATACTCAGTGCCAACGAGCATGTGCATGTTATTTACTTAGCAGTATGGAGTATAACCATATTTGGACGGCCTATTACATCACAAATCTCGCGCAATCTGACCATTCACAAGGCTTGTTCTAGCAGCCTGCAACGGATTGTGTGGTTTCCATGTTACGGGCACTTTTCTTAAACGCTGCAGCATATGGAACAAAAACACTAACGAAAAATTTTGCTTGCAAAAATCTGATTGGCTGCGCAAAAAACCTGACTGCATACATAAGATGGAAGTTCTAAAACACCTTTGTACTGATGGGATTTAAAATTCGTCGTTGCCAACTTGAGATATTTAAAGTTGAATTTGGACAAAAACTGTTGCATCAGGAGGGAAAGGTCACTATGCCCATATTTGGTAACACTCTAAACTGATTAGGTGGATGCGAAAAAACACTAAAACTCCGTCCATGTTTTTAACCACTTCGGACCGGGGCATTTTTCAACGTTGAGGATGCTGGGCCGGCAAGACTATCATTTTTTCCGTTTTCAAAATCCTTCAACAATTCATCATTCCATTTAACGGTCGTTTATAGCCCCACAGAGTAATCTTCAGGCACTACTCTAAGTTGACAGGTGACCTTCATTGACTCCCGAATATTTCAGCCAGGCCTGCAGCCTTGTAAACAGAGCCCAGATTGAGCGGTGTTATACAACTGTCTTTTGTTCACGAACCTGGCTCAGTGCACTGCTGACCTCTTTTCAATAGGGGCCAGATTAGCATGCAGTGGTGCTGTGTGGCTCATCGCTGCGGTGGTGGAGAGCTTTTGTCCCCGGTGGTAATCCGCTTGCTCTAAATACCCCAAACCCTGGTATACGGTTTCAAAATAACGCTGGATTATCACCACTTTTGAGAGTGAAAAATGCCGGTCATGCCCAGCAGCCTGGTCTTTTGTTCGGAGTACGGTCTTTTGTTACAGGGCCCTGTTTCCTTTGTCCGAGTTCGGAGACCCCGGCCACACATATAAACCATACGGCTCCGATTTCGGAGTCCCCGGCTGGTAGTGGTTACGTCTTGGGGAGGAGGAAAATGAAATGGGGATCAAATTTTAAAAACCTTGTAATTCTCCTAAAACCCAATCACAGCTAGTGAAACCACATAAAACCTTGTATAACCCGATAAAACCTTGCAAAACCCTATAAACCCTTAGAAAACCTCATAAAACCCCACAAACCCTAGTAAAACCCCACAAACCCTAGTAAACCCCTGGAAAACCAATAAAACCATGTAAACCCCAAACACTTCGTAAAACCCCCCATAAAACTTGAAGGTGAATCTCAAGTTATCCTCACCTGAGGTAGTTGGGTAGATGGTGCTGGAGATGGGAGAAAAGGACGGAGAGGCTATGAGGCCCGCTGAGGACCTTGAACCCTGGCTGTAAGGAGTCCATCGCCTGGGAGTCAACTTGCTGGAGATCGGGCTGGAGGAAAACTGGCTCTGCAAGAGAGACAAGACAGATCTAAACCTGAAATTTAAAAGAAAAAAAAAGAGGAAATTCCCCACTGCAGAAAATTTGGTACAGAGTTTTTCGTTTTGAAGAGGCATAGTCGAGGAGTAAAGAAATGAGGATATAAGCTGATCCCAAGGAAAGTTGCATGCCTCTTTGAAACATAGATCATGGGAAGAGGCAGTTTTGGTTACAGTCGAACCTCGTTAATAAGAGGTCCTTTGGACTTGGCAAATTACCTTGTTATAGTAGGAATCTGGTATCATCAAGAATGAAAACAATGACAAAGAAAGGATTGGGACGTAAGAATTTCCTTGTCTTAGGATAAATCTCGTATTAACAGTGCTCTTAGTAACGAGGTTCGACTGTGTATCTATTGGCTTTGTCCGTAATGGAGAGAGAGGGCGTGGCCCTGCATTGAAAAACATGTCCGCAATGGGTAAAGGCGTTGAGCAGGCTCTGACTGGCCCCACAACGAGGGAACAATTTCCTTTCCAAGCAAATGCAGGACCGAGTTGTGGGGAGAAATCTTTGTCACCCATAATGAATCATCTGCAGAGCCCGTATGCCTGTACACCCTTTTCTGTGCTCACGATGCAGGTTACAAGTAGAGTCAGTGTCCGTGTGGGAGCCGGGGGGGCCGGTTATGAATATCTCGCATTATCAGCCTTCAGAACTTTGGCAGCGAATCAACACGACAACAGAAAGCCCAGCGAGCGACGTCCTAGAAACCTCTGAGGTTCGGGTCCCCTCTCACCTGTGCCGATCCGGGGGTCTTCACGTGGCTGATGTCCGAGGCTGACAATGTCGTATCGTCAACTTGCCTGATTGGAGAGATCTGCCGTCATGATTTGAAAGGGAAAGACAGAGCATTTTATACAGCTGCATGCTGCAAGCTCAGGGGAAACATGAATTACCATCCTTTGCAGCGTACAGAATCCTTTGTTAAGAGTGGAGACAAAACATGCACCATGTCAAAGTTACATTACAAAGTTACTTACATTTATGACTTTAATAGCCCCTCTACACCAGGGGCCAATTTGGGAGAACTGCCTAAGCACAAATTTTGCTTAGGCGCAAAAAAACTTGCTTAAAAAACAAAGGTTACCAGCTCCAAATCTATGTGATTGTCATGCTAACCAAAAGACAGGTGAGTACCATTCCAAAACGATATACATCACATGGAGTTTTGGCGGGTAACCTGATTTGTCAAGCAAGGTTTTTTCACGCTTAAAAGCAAATTTTGTGCTTCAGCAGCTCTATGAAATTGGCCCCTGAATGAAAGGGTTCGACACTGTCAACCGGGACCAGGTCTGAGATCGTTATCCAATTAAATGTTTCTCCCTTTGACTCGTTTGGTGAGCTACAGTGACGGAAGCATTTCCCTGCTTGGGCTACCTTTCCTGGAGTCCTGGCCACACGTGTAAAACAGGAATGGCCTCTTTTCATTTCCCACGCAAAAGCACAGCTCCTCCGTCATTTTCTCTCCCCAAATCACCTTTGATTCTACACATTTTGACTTTCCACTGACCACTGCCTTAGTTTGAGTTAGGGCTGTGTCAAATATCTGAATATTCAATCGATTGTCGAATATTCAAATATTAATTTTCCGAATTTGAATATTCAAATGCAAAAGTCAGGAAAGGATGGGAACATTTTCTTTTTGTTTTAGATGAGAAAAATTGCATTATGGAGGTTTGTTTCAAGAAGATTCAAATGAAAAGCGTCGGAAATTTTACAATGATTTAAAAAGTAAATTTTTCATTAAACAATTTAAAAGGAATAGAAATTTTCAACAGGGTAAGAAGTCTTGTTCATCTCTTCACTTTTGCTAAATCTTGGCTGGAGATACTCCCAGATATGAGAAGCTATTATATTGATCACACTGTACAATTGTGAGCGTTATTGCAACTGATTTCGTATACGGTTTCTTTATCAACAATCTCCTAGTCGGTGCAACCGAATATTTGGATATTCGATCAAATTGAAGGTTGAATATTCGAATAGTGAAGTATTCGAATTGACTCGGCCCTACTTTGAGTGGCTGTTAACTTTGGATACTCTGCCCCTTACAACTGCTTTGCATTCTAACCATGTCTACATAAAACCTTAGAATTTAACTGAGAGCTTTGCTTGCGTTGGGTCACACCACAAAACTGACTGAATCAGACATCCTGATTACCTGCGGTGAGGGGATGTCAGGTATCCTCTCTGGGGAGACATGGTCGTCTAACCCACCTCCGACAGGACTGATCGTCGGACTAGCCTCTCCGTGGCTGAACAGCTTGCGTCGAAGAGATGAGCTGCAGAGATCGTTGACCCCCTCGGCTTGACTGTCATCGAAGGTGAACCTGTCACCTTTGGAAATAGGTTTGAGACTGTTGGAAAGTGACGTGATTTTTCGGTGCGAAATTGGATTTTGTTAAAAGCTTGGGCGATCTCACCGTTTGTGGGTAACTCTTGAACTTACCAAGCACTGCTTGAAGATCAAAGTCGGCGGGCAGTGTAACGACGGTTTGGCAAGACACTGAAAGATATAAAAAAGTCGGGGTCTTAGCTTGAATTTGAAAAGTTTTAGTCAAAATTCGACTTGATAAAAAAGGGGCATTGAAATCGCTGAAGTCTGACGAATATGCAATAAGCGTACAGTGCATCCAAATTGCTGAAGTTTGACGCATATATAAAATGTTCGCATAACAAAAGCAGAGCTGCTAACTGCACTTGACCAAAAATCCTATGATTTTACCTTAACAATCCTATTTTCTGAAAAAAAAAATCCTATTCTTCACTGTTGTGAACGATCGAGCGAGCGCGATGCCTAGTCTGGGCCACAGACTGATTTTGCTTGTACATCCATAGTTTACTTACGGTGCACAGACGAACTGCACAAACGAAGCACCAACGGACGATAGAGGGCCTCGTGGATGGACACCGCATCGTGCGTGTTGCATGGCATTTCAGACCTTGTCGATGACTGATGTTACCGCGCGAAATTAACTTGTAAAATATGCCATTTTTCAAGCCAAACAATCGATAAAAATCTAAAATAACTACAAAGCTTATTTTTTTTGGACATCGTATTTTACTGAGAATAATCGTAGCGTCGTATTGTCATTGAAAAACCGTATGAGATACACTAAAATCATACTGGTTGGCAGCTCTTCAAAAGGGGGTGTCCCAAATGAACCCCAAAAATTTCCAAATTGGACGAGACATTGTCTGAGCGGCATTCGAAAGCTCATCTAGCTACGGCAAGACACATATCCTGTCAGGGGACACCATTACGTCAGGTACAGGACAAGCAGGCAAAGGAGGCTACTGACCTTCTGACCTCTTGCTGTGCTGCAAGCAATTGTCGTTAACGTGCTCTGAGCCCTCTGGTGCCTCGGTCATGCTGTCGTTGACTTCTGCTTCTATAACAAGAAAAAAAAAATGGGCCCAGAGGTGAACCTCACTCAAGCACAACTACTTTTATCGAATTTCCAATAATGTTGTACGTTAAAGTATTCTTTATTTTGTGCCAAGAAAGGGATAGCTCTCTTACTTGTGATTCTGTGGACCAACCATGAAAATACATGTAGCATACATGTGTATCATATATTGCCCTCAGCACTAGTCAATATACATAGTAGAACACCCAGTCAATATACACATAAGTACTCATGATCGGAGTTGACACCATTTGACCTTGTAACTCAGTTCTTGTATTTGGTGGTTGCATGGTCAAATCTGCAAATGAATCTGGTCTAAATCATACACTTTCCTTAGCACCAGTCAATATAAAAATATTCATGATTGTACTTCACACTATTTCACCTTGTGCACAAAAGGGAGCTCAGTTCTCTCATGTGCTGGTTCCGTTGCTGGAAATCAATCTAGAAAGCATCACATATTGGCCTCAGCACCGGTCAACATAAAACTATTCATTACCATAGTTCAGACTATTTCATCGTGTGCCGTAAGGGAGCTCAGTTGTCTTATGCAGGTTCCGTTGCTAGAAATGAATCAAGCAAGCATCATATATTGGCCTCAGCACCGGTCACTATAAAACTATTCATTACCACAGTTCAGACTATTTCATCATGTGCACGTAAGGGAGCTCAGTTGCCTTATGTTCTGATTTAAGACAAATCCTGGAACAAATAAAGCCTGTATCCACGATTGTTATTCACACTCAAATTTCTCTTTGTGGACTTGGTATTACCAGAGCCCTAGATCTGAGATCCATGTCCCCTTGGCCTTCAGATTATCACAGTCTCTCGGGGGCCACAGGTGAGCGCTACTGACCTTGTTGCCGGTCCATATGCACATATTACCTGAAACAGATGGAGGATTTGGCGAGAATGTCACATGCTTGATGGGTCGCTTGACTGACCAGGGTGAAGGAACGACATGTTGCTGGGAAAAGAACTGCCGAAATAAACAAAAAAGAAAAAAAACAACCACAATTTCAAATCTTAATTCAACGCTATACAGGTGCCCTTAACTTTAGGGTTCTGGCCAAGGCCTCACTGGCAGGATACCAGCGATGTCATGCCTAGAACCCAAACGTCAAGGATAAGAGAGAAGCTGAGGGTGGAGTACCAGTGAGGTCATGACTCGGACTCACCTGTTCAATAGCCTGCTGGGCGCGTTCCTCCATGTCGCTATCCAGCGTACTTTCCTGCTGAACGGCATGCTCGTCAATGTCGGCAGGATGGAGGATAGCCAGTTGGTCGATGGACCAGCGGAATAGAGAGCTCTTCTGAAATTGGGAAAACCCAACCAACAATCAAATTGAGCTTTTAATATATATTGATTTGGGTTTTTTCTTTTTGTGATGAAATATGTGCAGAATTTAATAAGTATTTTATATTCAGTTCTGTTCAACTTGGGAGAAATGGAAACCCACACTCTCCTAATGACTAGAGCAGACAATTTGCTTGACTGCTGAGCTTGTTTGGGTAAGCCTGCCAGTCAAAAATAGTGCGGACATGACTTAACCTTGGAGCTAGCAGGGGTGGCAGTACGTTTGGAGGCAAAGACAGAGGGGCTGAACTGGGTCAGGTGGAGGCTGTCCAGGCTGTCTGCCTCGAAGGGATTCAGCGTGCTGTTGCAGCTGCTGGTGTCGCGGGCATTCCCCGCACTGCGGCAGGCACTCTCCTCCATACCTGACAGTCACGTCACTGAACCTAGTTTTTAAGACATTTGCAATAAGCATCAGTGGATTAGGATGACAGCATTGACGAACGGTGGAGCGACCAGTGCAGTGGCAGATTTACATGTAGTTGGGTGGTTTTTTTTAGAGCTGCAAGCACCAGCATTTTAGAAACACTACCAACCTGACCATGACTACTTATAATTTGACACTTGGCTACTAGTACTACTACTAGGGCCTACCTTCTGACCTTTCTTGGGGATGACTTGGATTCTTTGAAGAAAAAAAATCCCATTTTGCTACTCCAAGTCTGATTTGCCGGCAAGACCTTTGCCTTTTGGTTGCTTTAAGTTTAAGCATGTTTAAGCATGGAGCTATAAAAACGGAGGTTGAAGCATGGTAAGTTAAATCCCAAACATGCCTAACGAACATGCCTCAGGCCAATCAGTCAAATGAGTAAATCATGTCAAAATAACAGGTAGGACCTAGGCCTACCTCTTAAAAAAATCTTGATGTTTGTGACACTGACGGACCAATAAATAGGCACGCGCATGAATTTCGGTTTGTTTACGACTAGCGACTCAACTCGGATATGTTGGACTAACTTGTTCAACGTCATCAGGTCACGAACGTAATCACTTTGATCGACGATCCCGGATCTTAAAACATGTTAAATTTGAATCTCTCAATGCTGAGTCATGCACCATCTTCACACACATATAAACGTGGACAATTCTACGTTCACATAAAAATCTACCTCATACTATAATTCATGCCAAGATGCAAAATAAAGAGCGACTTCTCACCTCGTTTTTTAACTTTTAACGCCTCCCGCGCTCTTGTCTCATGTGAATAGTGTAGCGCCCTCAAGAGCCGACACTATAACCGACCAGCCAGAGCCCAAGCTGGGAATGGCTGGCTGTTTGGTTTTTGCATGCAGTCTTATGCTGAAGACTTTCAGGAAATCTGATTCGTAGTATGGCGTGATAAAAACAAAACAAAGCAAAAGACCTAGTGACAGTTATGGCCTCAAGCAATGCTGATTTTTTTCCAGCTGTTCCACGAGTATCCACAGTTGTGTTCACGTATAATTATGACTCTCGGGTGCATGCTTTCGTTCTTGGTAGAAAACTCCATTTTAGGAGGTAATTAAACACAAAAGTTCATTACAATCTAGAAATAGGGGACAGATTCCTCTACCGTCGTCCTATCAACTACTGGTCTACACCTTTAAAAAAAAATCGAACAAGGATCGGAATGCGTTCACCCTTTATAGGAAAAATTATGAGAAAAAATGCTTTCATTAAACTTATTTCAGTTTTACGCCTGTTACTTTTTTTTTACTTTTCCATTAAATAAATACTTCACGAATTAACGACCACATATTGAAGATGCCATTTACAGCCTTAAAATAAAAAAAATCAATTAAAAAACCAGCAATTTCCAGTTTAAAAATGCGTTTTTAAAGCCCGAAGTGCGCCAGTACAGTAGCTTACTGAGCGCGCACATTTCAGGAAGTGTTCTTGCCGTAGCGTGCGTACGCGTTGGCGTCGGTGTACAGTGCGCGCGCCGATAACGCGCAGCGTGTGATTTCGATAGAATAACACCCCGAAGTATGAAGACTATAGGCCTACACCTTCATTTTAAAACATCCAAGTCAAGCAAATCAGAGGAGAGGGATACTTGTCTAGGACGCAACTCTTTTTATAAATGACAGTCATTCTGGCGCCTCGTAGGACTTGAATGCGGTAAGTCAAAACAAAAACCTTACGATATTAATGTACAAATCAGTCGCACGGTACCCGGCAGCTATCCACCTTTTGTTATCGGGGCCGGGGAATGGGTATTGTATACTTGGGGACCCCCCAAGTGTTTTATCCTTTTAATCTTGCAAAACTGATAAGTTCCCCCCATAAAACAAAGGCAACACACACTCTCTTTATTGTACTGACCCAATTTTTTTGGAAACTTCAAACTGGAAATTGTGAGAAAATACGGTATGACTTTCGTACTGATAAACTAACCATGCAAATTTGAACCCACCATGTGTCATCCTAATTTCCTAAAACTCAAAATCCTTTCCTTTTCTGACATCAACCCAACAGTTATTGAGCGTGATGTCACACTCATCTCCAAAGGGGAATTTTTTTAACTGTAGCTTTCCCTTCAGTTATAGGAGCAGGGTCCCCAAATTTACAATCCCCGACAGAAGGGGGGGTTGAATTCAAAAGTGAATGCGGAGTTGTCCCCCCCCCGCTAGGTACACCACTGACGACACCGGTAGAACTAGAAGCAACAGATAAACTAGAGGCGATTTCACTGATCAACTTGACTAAAATGTTCCATTTTAAAGCCTAAACTTACTGCCACCGTACGATGTCTTGAAAACCGGCAGGGGAGGGAACTTACTTGAGGAAATGACTCTTCCTCAACCATTGTTCGACGAATAAAAGTGGACAAAATGGCAAAAAACGCACCATTACCGGAGAGGTGGCCTATTTGTGCTTATTGTACACGTTGGGTGGACTGATGACCACAGCTAACATGTTTTCTCTCAGTTCAACAGCCACATGATGTATCAAGCAAGCCTCGTCTTCGTGCTGTGTTTTTTGGTGTCGACGGCTGTTGCCGGCGAGTGCCCCGTCGGTTGCAGTTGTAGGGGTCCTGATTCCGAGTTCCACACTGCCATTTGCTACAACGATGTTCTAGAGCCGGCCAAAGACTTTTCACCGGCTATAAAGACACTGTAAGCCGAGTTTACTAATTCGTTCCTTGCATGAGACAGACAACTTACAGCAGTGTGATCCCTTCCGATCGGTTACGGGTAGGCCTACGAATGATTGCTAGGCCTATGAAAACTGTCACAATCCCAACCTGAACCCAATCCAATCCAACCAAACCTGAACCCAACCCAGCCAACCCAACCCACCCCAATCCAAACCAACCCAACCCAACCCAACCCGACCCAACCCACCCCAACCCGACCCAACTCATCCCAACCAGTCCAACCCAACCCAGCCCAACCCACACAACCCAACCCACAGTCAAGTGTGTATTTGCCTGCAACCGGGGACCCCCTATTGTTCCTCTTTTGCTTGTACTTTAACTTTTTTAGAAGACCACCCATATGTTTTGTACACGGTTGTCAATCGGGGACCCTCTGTCAATCGGGGACCTTATTGTCCTCTATTATTTAGGGTCCCCAATTGAATGCAGAAACAAACTCACACACACTACCCAACCCAACCCAACCCAACCCAACCTGAACCCAACCCAACCCAAACGCAACCCAACCCAACCCAACCTGAACCCAATTCAACCCAACCGCAACCCAACCCAACCCAACCTGAACCCAATTCAACCCACACAACCCAACCTAACCCACACAACCCAACCTAACCCAACCCAACCCAACTCAATCCCATCCTATTCACTGCAACCTGAGTATTCATTTTATCAAGGTCCCTGTCCGGTCGGACGTCTGGTATGTCTCATTAGAAATTTGCGTGTTATAGTGATTCGCATGTTTATTTAATTTTCCTTGTCGCAGGGAGCTTCGTTATTTGCCCTTCTCCTCCATGCGGCGGTTTCTGAAACACGCACCAGACGTCACTGATCTCATGTACGTATCGCTACAATTTTAAACTTCTCGATTAATTCACGTTGTCCTCTCTGACTTCCGTTTGCCGACGTTGAGCATTGGTGGCAGTCCGCCCCAAATGGTCCTTACTTGCTCGCTTTGTGTCCTTCTTCCATGGTCCAAAGCTCGACCAGCAACCATCAGTCAACCAACCAGTGGCAGCTTTGACCTGGTACTTACGATAAAACGTATACCGAGGTTACCAGGGAAACTTGACCGGTCGGTAAGAAATGGTCCTTGACCGAACCTGGCATTTCTTCCAAGCGGCTACTGTCAGAAGTTGAACCTCGACTAGCAGAGTTTAGCTAGTTCCGTCATGAGTATCATACCTATTTGTTTCTTTCGCCGTTGGCAGAATTCATGACATTGACGGAGCCGTAGATCAGCCGGTGCCTAAGAACCTTTTTCATGGATTGAAAAGCCTCAAATCATTGTAAGTATTTCTTATAACGAAGGCTGTTATAGCTGGATACTTCCCTCGCGACTGACACGGTGCGACTTGACACAGCCGAAGTGACCATAACCGATCTTGTGTTGATCTTGTGAAGGTCTTGTGTGGTCTTGTGAAGGTCTTAAGTGGCCTCTACGACAACACTGACGGACAGGTCTAAAAAATAAGTGACCAAAATTTGCGCATACCTCGACCACTTGAAAATCGTCTGTATTGGCTAGCACTCTAAAGATAACTGTCAATTCACAACATGGCTGAAAAGGTTGTGGAAAACCTGATGTTGGGCCACCAGCATTTTACCTTTTGTAATTTCAGAACATTTCACACGCTCAAGGAAGGAGCTGTTCCCAAAGGGCTAGCGGGTTCCTTAGATGGTCTCGACCGACTGCGATTTTTGTAAGTCCTTGTTTGTATATGATCCATAATGAAGTAGTGATAGAATCGTGCTAAAAAGTATCTCACAGAGAATATTGTTAGTCAAAACAAAACAAAACAGCTTACTGCATTACTCGAAGTTGGCGATTTTTTCACTTCAAGGGACCTCGGTCGTAACCGACTCGAATGTAACTGCGAGCTTTCCCATTGGATAGGCGGACACGACGTCATACTCCTAGGCGTGCGCACTCTGTCCCCTTCGACCAACTGCAGAGAGGCGGGATTTGACAAAGACGTTTATAATGCCAAGGAGCTGGTGGAAATGTGTGGTAAGAATTTATCACTCAAACAACATCGAGACAACGTCTAAACCGCAATTTAATGGCATTGGGAATCCCGTCCTCTTCCCATGACAGTCAATCTTACAAGACAAGGAACGGGGGAGGGTTTTCCCATTCTTCGTACTGAATTTAGACTCTCAAGCACGATATGTCTCCTAGCAACGCCAATTCTGCCTGTAGGGGTGTTGGGGTAGTGTACGTTATCATGGTTTTAACACCTCATGTTAAGCACTGATCATGGTAGAAATCGACAATAACCTCGACTCGAAGACGAAGACGGGATGTAGAAATAACCAGCTTCGTCGACACCATGTAAACATTGTAGCACGAAAGGTCTCAAATCGCAAATTTTTAACAGAAAACAATAATGATATTTACTTTGAAAACCGTTTAAACCATATGAGTTTAACTCAGATGACAATAAATTCAATTCAAATCACCATTGTGCGTTTCCAAAACTAGAGGAAATTGAGGTTGTAGGAAATGCTGGCATGTTATGAACTTAAACCTGCTCTATTTCATCACGTGATCTAGACAAAAAGCAAGAGGGTAACTTGAAAGAACTTGCTGACGAAGATGTCGAAGATGCCGAAGAGGAAGGCGACGAAGAGAACGACGACCTTGAGGAGTCCTACAACGACGAGGATTATGCAGCAGACGAGGATGTCGAGAAGCAAGAATCGACCCCAGAGAGCAAACTGAGTCATTTGAAAAACATTTTACGGGGGAAGAAAGTCGATCAGTTGGTGGTTCCTGCTGCGGGGTCACCGAAGACAGACAGCGACGAATCAGCCGGGAAGACCCAACCATTTCGATGGGGAGCAACAGCTGCGGCCGGTAAAAGCCCCCAAGCCCCGAAGACGTCGTTGGCGAACAAGCCGAACTCGAAACCGTCCAAGAAACTGATCAGACAGAATGCAGTGAAGCACAGCTCGCCGACTTCTCCGCTCGTCGCTGCTCCCAGGCCGACGAAAATAATTGCAGCCGTACAGTCGGCTGAAAACCCACCGAAATCTAGCTCTAGCATCGTGGCCGACTCAAAGGCAACTCAGTCGACCAAGGAGAACGCCAAACCTATGCACATAGCCCCGAAGCATCCGTCAACAACTGCTCCAACGACGGCGAGTGTGGGGTCTACCAAGGGGTCGGGAATGCCGATGTCGCTCGAATCTCTGCCGGAAATTCTGTCAGGTGTAGCTCATTCGAAAGTATCAATTACCGGGGGTTCGGTGAAAGAGCGCGGCACCTCGACGCCTCCGTCAGCCACTGCTGCGACGACTTTGGGTGTGCTGTCCACCAGCAAGTCAGCTAAGACATCCATATCGATCGAAACTCCTGGAGAGTCCAGCACCATTGCTAATGTCCTAGAGGAATCCCAGCCAGATGAAGACACCGAGTACGCCGAGGAAGACACCGTGGACGATATAGCCGAATACTTTGATACCACGGAACCGACGGAAAAAACGCAGGAAACGAGCTCAACTACTGAGAGCAAAATTCTACCACTGTTTGGATCAGACAAATTAGCGTCACTGCCAATCTTTCCAAAGACGAATCAAATTCCTGAAACAGTGGGGAACACGTCAGCAGGCAGAGCATCTGGCAACGACTCCACAGGCATCAACGCGGGCCCCCACGCGGAAGAGGCAAAGAAGATCTTGAAAGATTTCATGGTCTTGCTTCTCAAACGCCTCGCAGCGAATGGCGTAGGGTCGCCACTGGACGAACTCGCAGTCGACGTCAAGCTCCACCCAAACGATCCATTCGAGCTGCGGTTATTGATGGAATACGTTCAGCACATTTCTGGGAAACCAGCGGAACAACAATTATTGACTCGCGAGTCTGTTCTGCTTCCTAGAGGTCAACTGCCCTCATCCAAACTTGATGATACAATCGCTCAGTAAAAGCACTCCCGGTCTCTGCATGAAGAGGGGTGACTCTCGAGGTACCTATCTACCTCAAATCACGGATATTAAAGGAACAAGAAAATTAACTTTTCTTGGAATCACTTTTGTGTATTTCTGTACTCTTCTTCCATGTATGAAGACTGTTTGACATCTTTTTGAGTTATGTGAACTGAACAGTGCACTTTTTCAAACATTAAAAATTGACCAAGCATTTCTAGACAGGTGAGGACGCTTTTGCTTTGATGTAAATCCAGGAAGACATGGTTCAGGTTACATGTTTTCATGTTCAAATTGTGAATCCCAAATTTGCTATCTGGGAACATTTCTGTGAAAAAGATTTTTGCTGGATTATACTTACACAGCAATGAATTGCCAAAGAAAATAAAATCTGCCATAGCATGCGCAGTGGTTAAAAAAATCTAGAAAGTTTCTGTGCACAAATGGGATTCAGCGCCTTGGATGACATCATAGTACTGCTCATGAATATGCAAATATGCATTAACATAAAACCAAATTAGCCTTAAAATATGGGTTAAAATTGCAAAAAAAATTAAAATAAGGTTAATTGAAACAAAAACATGCAATTTCAAGGGTTTTAGTAAAATTTATAAAAATGTTTCTTTTTCCTGGTTCCTTTAAAAACCAGCACAAGTTTGTAAGTGGTAATTAGTAGGCAGTGGAGTATGGATAAATAGCTCAAACGAATGAACCAACAGCTGAAAGGGGCTTAAACTGACACGAGGTCCAATGGCTCGACAACTTATCATGACACACCATTATGAACTTTGTCGACCAAAAGACCTAAGTCGGAAAATTTACTGCAATCTGCGTCACCGCCGCCTCCAGTGCCCAAATACTGTAGCTCTGTGCTCCCCCCGAAACCAAACCAAACAAAACCAAACAAATCCAAACAAATCCAAACCACAACAAAACAAAAAACCAAAAAATTTTATTTGGCATTGCGATTATGGTATTTCTCTCCTCTCTCTGTCTTCGAATGTCTTCTTTCTAACAGCATCACTTCCACGACTACGTGTCTTTTGTTTCGTCGCGATAAAATTACGCACTAGTGTACAGTCAAAATGACTTTTTTTTGTCCAGTCAAGAAGACTCTAGATTGACACTCCAGAGATGGATTCTTTAGAATCCTTAAGACACACATTAACACTACACTTTGTTAGTGGAACGTTGGATAACTGAAAAAAAAAAGAAATCTGGACACAAAGAAATGAAATTAATTAGCTTGAATGTTCCTTTCCGAATCGAGTACTTTTTCACTTGCATCATATACTCGCAAAGCGCTCAACAGTACGAAACTATTTGAAAAGTATTTTATCATTATATTTTGATCGCATTATATCATTGATTTCACTGCAAGACAAATGCTCCCCAAACAAGAGCTTCTTGTAAGCTGTTTCAATAAACATGTGTTTTTTTTAATTAGCTGAAGCAGAGAAAACTAGTGCACGCATCTGAACATTAAACAGATGATACAACCGTTCACGTGTGACTTTATCTTTCCCTGTACTACGTACATCGCGATCGGCCTGTTTTATGTCTATACTCTCTAAAGGTCAAAAGAGTGAAAAACACACTCTTAAAAAAGAGTGACTCCCTCAAGAATCCCATTATCCAAACGAGTGGAAATCTCTCCAAACGAGTGAAAAACCACTCGAAGAAAAGTGAAAATCACATATTAAGGACGACTCCATTTCGAGTTTTTCACTCTTTTGCAGTTAGAGATGGTAGATGGCTAGTTTTCGCAAGTCTATCTACAGTATTGCTTCACTGAGTAAAATTCCAAGCCATCAGAATGGGGGAGGTTGTTGGAAGGGGGCAACTGAAGGCGTCCTTCTCTTCAGATCCAGATGGCAAACGCGACGACAACGAGTATGACGATTGTCACCTGCGCCAAGACACCGATGACCAGACCGAGCACGGAAAGCCTCTTCGAATCCTGCGCAGCTCGTCTGGCTCCCGTCACGTCTCCGACGGCCCAGAGCTTTTTGACCTAAATCGTAATACGCGAAGGAAAAGTGACACGTGGGAGTGAAGACAAAAAGCGACCGGGGTTGTTGTTTTGAAGAAGCGCCCACTCTTGTTCATTCACCCCCATGCATAAGAGTGTTAATGGTTGCTTTTACTCGAATTTGCATGCAAAAATACAGAATACACATGCGTCGTGAGGGGAAGTAGCCGAGAGTGGAAACAGCCGACAGAAAAGTAAATAATAACAGAACCGTCGACGGCAAAGAGAAGACATGGAGGCTGCTGGAAAAACGTCCAACAAGGCACAGGATGTAGACGCATATACCAGCTGTACATTTTGAAGCTTAGATATGGATCCAAAATATTTCAAATTATTTTGGTTCGAAACACGAACAGGCCGGGCGTGAGCTCTGCACGCCGTCTAGCACCAAAGGTCTAGAACCTGTGCGCACACCCAGCGTTTTCCAACAAAATCAACTCCCTTCACATCTCTCAAAATACATCATTTTGTCCCCGAATGTGGCCGATACAGCAAAGTCATACTTGAGAATGGCTTTGAAAAAGATGTCAAATCGGTACTCACGTCCAAGGATTTCATGATGGCAAAGATTCCGAGGATTAAGCAGAAGAAGACGGTGACGATGATCGCCAAGATCATGTTGTCCGGCGGGCAGGGCTCGACAGCAGCCCGGGGGATCATCACGTGGGTAGCCGGGGTCGCATTCTGTGTGAACTGAAGGCGACGAAGGCTGCTCAAAATCAACTTGGCTACCAAGAACCATACATATAATAGAAGTGTATTTAGGACGCACTATTACTATTTCGTACGTACGGATTAGTAAATCGTACGTACAATTTACTATTTCGTACGTACGGATTAGTAAATCGTACGTACAATTTACTATTTCGTACGTACGGATTACTGTGTCGAAGTACGTTGCAGTACACGAGCGGCAATACACCTCTATATACTTGTGCTCTGGTATATAATATAATCCGTACGTACGAAATAGTAACCCGTACGTACGAAGTAGTAAACCGTACGTACGAAATAGTGATTTTTTTAACCCTGTCCTAACTACACTTCTATATATTTATCAACAGCGGCGGAACGATTTTGCAAGTTGGAGGGGGGCATTTGTGAAACCATTATGATGGTCGGGTATCAGCCATGAGTGGACCGATCCATCAATCCCCGCCTCACTGTGTTTTCTGACCAAGAGAGTGGAGGGCGTGTCTTTAAATGAAGGGGGGGTACTGGCCCCAGCTACCCCCAGGTTCCGCTGCCAATCTTATTTGTTAGCCTCACGCAGTTATCAAGAAGAGATCAAGTTTGTCTGGTTGGCAAAACCCCTCCCCCCAAAAAATCAACAAAAAACAAGCAAACAAACAAACACCCCAATAAACAAACAAAAACAAAAAAACCCCGGAAACTTCGGCGACTGATCTTTGACATTCGACTATTTTACGCGAGAGGTTGTTTTTGGGCATTTAACTGGTCCGCCTAGAGAGTTCATCTGGATGAGCTACACACGCTGCATCAGTCAGCCACAATACCCCAAATCAAAGCATTACCTGCAACGGGGGGATGCCAGTCTGGGGAGCAAACGCCCCTCCCATGGGGGCGTAGGACCCCATCTCAGGTACGTAGGTGACCCCTTGCGGCACAAAAGCGACCCCCGGCTGAGTCGCCTGAGGGTGGATGCCACTCGGCGGGGGGACGTAGGTGACCGCCTGGGTCTGCGGTGTTTCGATCCCTCCCGGGTATTTACCATCGACGCTCGGTGTCTCGGCCACGCAGCTGTACTGAAGCGGCTTATCTCCCGCTGGGAGGGGCTCCACCGGGGCAGGGTCCTCGTTTTCGCTTGCCATCGCAACGATTTACATGTAGATCCTTACAACAATGCAGAGGAACATGTAAACGGGGGGAGGGAGGAGAGTACGCCACTCCCATTATAAAAGAGGCAAATTAGTGTTTGGTTTTTAATTAAATAGAAAGAGAAAATATACTTGGTGCTACAAACTGTGCCGTCATCCTGCTTTCCAAATGTGTGTTAAAGGGACTCTTAATGTTCACACCTCCTTAGGGCCGTAAATTTCTCATGGAGAAATTAATTTTCTGTCCATCCTCCCTGATGCCTGTGACAGACACGCGACAGTCTACCTAATTTTTCCTAATTTTTTCCTTGACAAGGTGAAACATGCTTATCTTATCGATACGACAAAATGTCATTATCAACATCCAACAAACTTTGCCGGTACAAGAAGCCCCCGCTGGGTAATTCAAACTGTTGGATATGGTTTCGTCGATCACGATGCTTAGAACTGTCTGACAATTATGAAACAGTTCCCGAAAGCTCTGATCTCGCTTTAAACAACAGTGCTGACACTGACTTGAATGTTGGGCTTCAACAAAGTTCAGTTCTTTTTATGACTGTATATTGCCGATATCCCACAAGTACGCATTAAACACACGTACTCCCGACCGCCTGTCTCCCACTTCATTGACAGCGTGAATGTAGAAAAAATGTACTTCTCGGTGTTCAACCTTTCGTTCACCTTTCTGTTTGTTGCGTGCACGGCGAAGCCAGAAAGGCAAACAAAATTCACAAATGTTCCGTCTACCATGACAGATGCAATCGAGATAAGGATACTCACTGTAACGGGGCTATACCCCAAAACAACAGCAATATTGTCAACCAAAAACTGAAAAAGAGCGAGATTAAATTTAAAAAATAAATTACAAAATTACATTCAACAGCTTACCCTTTGATTTTTGACGTTTATCGACGCTTTCGGGCGAGTCTACTCCCCGTGTTCAGTAACCCATCCGTGATGTCTCGAGATATGGTACGGAGAGCGTATTGGTCGCGCTAACAGCAGCGCACTGCACCGGCCAGCCGAAAATGCAATAGCAAACGAGCCGGCCAAAGTACGTGCACACGCACTCGGTACAGTTTGATTTCCGCGTTCCCCTCACCAGGATCGACACGGGTGTTGGTAACTTAGATGTTGCTTTTCTAAAAAAAAAAAAAAAAAAAAAAGAAGGCGTAAATTTCCATGGACAGAATGAATGCAAGTCCAAAGTCCGTTTTCACTGTCAGACATAGTGTCGTACATTCACACAAATTAAATGACAGATTGGAATGATTAACCCAAGATAGTTTACTTCAGGCCTCGGGCAAAGAATATTAGTAATGCTGAATACTTTTTGTTTAAAAAAGTCCTGGTCTTTTTTAGCGATTAGGTTTAATTATATCATTTTAGCGCTAAAGAAATTAGTGAGTGATATGGGCGTTTCAGGATTCACAGAAAACTGTCGGCTTAAACGTCCATCTGTTTAGCTTATATCGAATTTATTCGTCAACGATGCCACAGAATCTGTGACGTAGTGTAGAGAGTATTGTTGTTCGATTCATACGAACGGACCCACCTTTGGCTGACCTCCGAGTGATTTATAAAAACACCACTTCTAATATCTTTAAAAAATCGCTGTGCTCGAACTGATTTCGGTGATATCTGATATGATCAATGTGATCAAATCATACCGGTGTCCTATGAAATCTGGTCGCCTACCTTATATTGACTCTATTCTCACACGTGACCTGCCTTTATGTATATCAACTCCAGCATGCCCATTAAACCAGGCGCGGTTCTAGAGCCATGGGGGTGGGGGCTAGACAAAAGTTGGGGGGGGTGCTAAAGCCCCCCGGCCCCCTAAGAACTGCACCTGCATCAAACGCAAGTCATGATGGACGCTGGATCTCATAAAAGGACGCCGGTTGACACTCGACGCGAATGCGGGGCGAAGCAGATGCTGTGAGCAGAAACACGCTTGGCGCAATTCGCCAGAAAAGGGTACCGAAGTGAATCCGTCACGCGCACAATTAGTGTGTAAAAGGCATGAGCGCGAGAACCAGCGCGTGAACCAGAATGCGCGCGTACTCCATTCGTTTGCAGTGCACTTTCTGGTTCACAGTGACGTCACACTTCGGTACTCTATAGGGTGCGTGTTCAACTTCTGCAGACTTGGAACGCGAGTCACAACTTTGCGTAGGTGTTTTTGTGTATCAAGGTTGGGCGAACAACAGAAAAAAAGTAGCAAGTGGAGGTTATGTAATAACAGAGAGACAGTTCCTTTTCCGTTCCTCCCAGAAACATGGCGACGAGCCCCATGGGCAAGCAACAGAAGACGGTGACAAACAGTGCAAACCTCATCATGTGATCGGGAGGTGGAGCGTCATCTTGATCTGAATCGTGCGCAGTTAGAACAAAATGGGGAGAGGGTACGTGACAACAAAAGTGACAACGACAAACGCAACCACGACAAGGACAATTACGACGACGAAAGTTACCTGCACAAAGGAGGAAGAAATGATGATACATCAGTGTTTGAGGATGCTAAAAAGGGAAAGAATTAACCGATAGTTGTTAGACACAATAGATTTCAGACGGACAAGATGGCATCGTCTGGCGAAAAAACCATGCCATAGGGAGAAACTAAATGCTAGCTCCCAGTAAGTCACTGACAAATTCTGTTAAAATTATGTGAAAAGGAACTCCTTTCGAGTGAAATCTCGATCTATTCGAGTGAGTGAAGTTAACTCTATTGCATGATCTGTTCTGTCCCTAGTTTCAGTCGGGGGAGGGGTAATTTTCACAAGACGAGAATGAAATTTTCACTGAGTGACTCTTTCGAATCTTAGTCAGTACCGTTTGCTGAGCGAAGGCCACTCCATGGCTTTCAGGTGCACCTGCGTAGGCGCCTGGAAAAGGTCCTACACCTTGAGGTGTAGAGTCGACGTCTCCAGACACGTAGCCGAGTTCTTGGGCTGGGTAGTAGTCGTGCTTGGCGTGCTGGTCGGCACAGAGCGGCTGGGGTTGGAATCCCGCCACGGGATGGACCACCTTGGCGGGCGGGCCGACCTCCTGTTCATATGGCGGCGGAGAGAGCGAGATCTGACTGTCCATCCCTTTTGGCGCCTTTGAGGCCGGAATTTATCCAACAGAAGTGATTTAGACACAAGCAAGACACCTTTCTGTCCTCTGTCTGAATGGGAAACAATGGAAAACACAACGACGAAGTTCAGCAGCTCTGCCTCGAAAAGGGGGTGATAGGCCCTATGCTACTCAGCAGTGACGTACCACGGGAGGCCTGGGGGGCACGTGCCCCCCCCCCCCCCACAAATTCTGGGTACCCCAGGTGCCCCACTGAAAAAAGGAGGATAACAAAAACTTGCTCCCAAAACCACACCACTGTGAGGTGGTGCCCCCCCCATAAGATGCTGGTGCCCCTTTGTTCCCCCACCAGTAAAATTCTAGCTAGGCCACTGCTTTTATGCTACTGCATGTATATGCATCTAGGCAGAGTGACATAAAGACAGAAGGCGTAGGGGAATTTTAGTCACAAAAGAGATGATGTTCCTGGAAACAGTAGTGTTTGTTTTAGGGGAGGGGCCGGGGTCACGGAACTATAGCGCCGTACTGGCTATTGGTCTAATCTAGTATGCCTTAGCGTCCGTGAGAATCCAACGGTTCTATCATGACTACTGCGTACGTTGTAGAGAGCTGAATTTTGTTGACATGTGAGGCCCTCATACAAACAACCGGTATGAGATTTGTGTAAAAGCATAAAGAATTTCGTCTTACCCTTTGACAAGGAGTGCCTAGTAATTCGTGAGACCTCTCGAATCACTTGCTGAAGCCTTTGTCAGTCAACAGAAACTCAGACGGACAAAGGACTCGAGAACAACAAAAGCAAGGAGTGGCTGCTTCAACTGGTAAGCCCCACGGAAATTTAATACTTATACATACAGGCAGGCGACGTCACCGGGTCACAATCAAGAGAGTCTTACGGAAAGCATTGTCGCCCTCATGCACGGGCGTAGGTTATTAAACTACACAGGTGAAAGTTTCCATAGTTGAACCCTTCAACTCGATTGAACTTTAACCATCAATCTCGATCGGCTCGTCATATGCAGACAATAAAGTTCGACACAGCGATCGACAACGCAATCCAGACAATCCATTCAATTAATATTTCACTTTTTGCGGGCACACCTCCAATATCAAGCCTACACTCGGAACCTGGCACTCATCGTATGGTGGTAACAAATTAGCAGATTAACCCTAAAGGAGCCCGCGGGGGGGATCCACCCGTCTTGACATTGAATTCCGATATCGCCGCAAGGGTATTTCTTTCAGAGGTTGAGCCTTTAAGAGTTTGTAGAGTAACTCTTGGTGGTCACTTTGACACCAGTTGTACCATATTTTACAAAAATTGGACATTTGGCGCAGGGGGCATGTTTCCGAGAAGGGTCCGTCAAAAATGTACACTTTTTCCACTCAATGCTTAATGCACGCGCATTGACACATATGTAGCCTTGAACTTCAAAGGACCTTAACAAACAACGAAACCATTCATTCGATCCGATTGAGTTCAAGCTTCACATTTGTAAGGATAAGGAGTGCACACATACGCATGGCAAAGTTTCGAGCAAATAGGGTGTGGCCCAGCCGAGTTCGCGGGGGCAGAATCGCCCCCTCCCCCTCGGGGCTGTGAGATGGGTCAAAATAACCCAACTTAATAAAACATCAAATTAAAAAAAAAAGGTTTATTTCAAAATTGCTTCTGATTAGCTTCTTCAGGGCAAGCAGGAATTTGTGGCGCAACGTGGGTTTTACCTGCGTGAAAAATAGACCACAAGTACTGTGGTCTAGCTGGGATATAGGCTGGCACCCAAATACACGGCTCAATGCAGCCGCACGCCTATTGCCCACACCAGAAGTCGGGTATCTAGAAACTGCCAGCTTGTGTGTACCTCCGACAGAAGCAAACCGCACCGCTAAACTGCCTTTGCACAGGGCTCAAATCATTGATTTCATGACCCGGAAAGATGACGAGTTTATAAGCAGAAACTACTCGGCCGAATGCGACAAAACAAGTAAAATCACTGGTTAGACCTTCGCTATTTATTCTACTTCAAAGGTTACATCTTACTGATTAGCATAAACATCTCGTTCAAATCTGAGTAGATATACAACGCACTAGGCAAGACAACTAGAGCAAGTGAATCGTTTTCCTTCACAACTCCTCCCCCAAATTAAATCAAAACATCAGTGAGGAAAACGAAATTATGAAGACAAAAACAAATATTCCTGTTACTGCTATAGATTTCCTTTTTTTGTTTTGCGGGAATAAAACAATTAGCGCAACATTCGCATTACAATTTCTGGACACTTTGTATCAAAGAAATAATGCCTGCTTTCCAGGTATTTACACAATTAAGTACAACATCAACGATAACAGATTACAAGAAGAAGATATTAGTATACAAACGGATTAATCAATTTTCTGCCTAGAACATGACAAATTCTTACTACAAAGGGAAACTCGTGGATTCTAAGTATTCAGAAGTACTGCAGAAAACCCTCATCGGTATTTTTGGAAAGAAATATTGGTTTCCATTTCCAGGTTCCAACTTCCCCCCCCCGAAGGTCAACACGGACCCAAAGCAAGCCATGGCGTTATTTCAACAACTACACGACTCTTTTTATTACTGCGCGCCGGTTGCCGACGACTCTTTGCTGGTCATGCGCATGCTGATTCCGGCGACAAATGAAACCGCTGGTGAAGTGTTCGCGATAGAACAAAATATATGAATATACGAAAGTGACAAAGGTCCCAGCCCAAGAGATGGGTCCGGGTGAAAATAAATAAACTAACTCAGTTACCTTTTTGTTTCGCGGATGGCTATAATTTTACACCAAAGTGTCTTCCCAATAAGAAACGTATATTTTATATAGTGCTTATATTTTTCATGGTTTCCCCCGACTTCTTGGGGAGCCAATCAACAGCTTCGTTAGAGCCTTCTATTGTTATTCATATAAGTTGATGACGTCACAAAGGCTGGAATTGAAAATAAAGATGGCGCCCTGTGATTGGTGTCGCGGTCGTGGAATGAACTATGGCAGGTCTTGGACCCAAGACTATAGGGCCTTTGAAGATGATGAACCAGAACCTCCAGTTTTCATATCCTGAAATTCGATTACGTGGGTCGGTGCGCCCAATAAAAGTCAGTGGCGCTTTCGATTCACATACAAACCAAACGAAAAGTTCCGATGAACCAGAGCGGCATTTCAACAGCACATGCTTAAAGTGAAAAATTGCCCGGGCTCAATTTTAACCCAAGGAAGGGTGAAACAGCAACTACCCAAATATGGGCTGTGTTCACCCAGTTTTGGGTTGAGAAGTACTTTCTGTTTCATTTGTCATCCACAAAATGAGTGGATATTAATCACTGTTTGGTTAAAACAAACCAGAAATTAATTTCCGTCCCCTACATTGGGTTGACACAACCTAAACTACCGGTAGTCGGAGTTTTCACCCTCGCTGGGGTTATAGCCTAGGCAATTTTTCAGAGAAAGGAGCACGAAATAGACAAGAATATCGCCTTTCTGTCATCACTCTGATAAAAAACAAAATTATTAGCCCCCTTTTTTTGAGGGGGAATGGCCCGTCCCCCCCTGGATCCACCTTTGGAGCTGGTGCGCAGCAAATTACGCGCAATGCGATCTTCCTAACTTGAACTATACAAAAAACGGCTGAAAGATGAGAAAAGTACGTATTAAAATCAAATAGCTCGACCGATAACACACATTATTCTAATTCAGCCTCTGGGAGTACCACTTTAATGTATACTATAATTTTTTCCATTACATTTTAATAAAAACCCTTAAGGTAGGGTAAGCAAACTGGTTTACTATCTAGAAATGCTCTGTACTATATACAGTATAAACAGATGTTAAAAGTTTGAGTCTCGGTAAAAAGAGGAAAAAAAGGAAAGGTCAAATGATGACGTCAGCAATACCAGTATAGAGTGCCCATTGATCTACGTTATAATGGACTCATTGGGAGTACCGAAGCTGTCAGCTTTCATGGTATAATTTTGATGGGTCCTTGAATGCTCATGCGTCATGAGCAACTTTCCACTTTCACGTATTCGGCACACACGCTGACTGGTCTCTTTGTCACTGTGAGCTGTTTTTCTCTCAGTATTGTAAATCACTAACAATGAAGCAATGAGTCAACTTTCCGGATAATATTTACATATGTTGGGTTTGTTACAGTGAATATACTAGTCACAGAATGACATGACACAGTTCAACTCAGATATATAAAGGAATCTTTAAAAAAATAATAACTGTTTAGTTCGCCGTCTTACAACCATAATGAATGCAGACCTGTGATGGAAACAAATCTGTGACTGGAGCACGAGGCTAGCCATAAAAGTTGCTAAAGGAAGCTACAATGACGACGTAGTAGACAATGATGATGACGACACCGATCACCTCAAGTATGATACCAGTGATCAGGCCGGCCAAGGACCATTTCTTAGCCTCCTTCGAAGCCGCCTCGGCGCCCGCAGCGTCCCCTGCCGCCCAGCGATTCCTCACCTGTCCAAATGCGCGTGGAAGGAAGATGGGAAGAAGTGCATTGAGATGAGAAAAACATACAAATGTCACACAGTGTGTGATCCCCCCAGCCTGACCAAGGGAGGGAGCAACATTCCTCGCAGCACCCTCGTCGCAACTTCATCAGGACACCAGATCCGATGACTTCGAACATGCTTGTTGAATCAAGGGTCTGGTATCACCCAACGACCACGTGACAACAGGAGGAATACCTCCATTTGCCGAAAATGGCCGAAATATTCCGAACTCGACCCGTCCACATTCGGATTGCATCGTTGGTGTTCGGATAATTATTTTAGGTCGTGTCTGCATGTGCAATGAGATCTACACAACGGGACACGTATCTTTCCTTTCCTTGTTGTCCACATGCAACACAATATTGCTTCCTTCCTTCGCATTTTTTTGAGTTTTTGTATGTTTTCAAAGTGACCGTCAATGTATATCTAAACATAGGATCCTAGGCTTTTCTTATAGGCCTATAGTGACCCTTGACATGATGCGTCATGATGTATTTATATCCGTAGGTGATAGCTAACCTAAGATTTTATCTAGCGACATCAGGGAATCTTTGGTTAGGGAACCAGACTAGTCTAAACACAGCTCGATGCAATGGAGGTTCCTTCGGTGGTAACTGCACTTCGCTGATTCACAAACGACTCTGAAATGTATGCATTACGGTCGAGCCGCTACACCAGCAAAATGAAAACTCCCGACCAACATGGCTCTTTTCAAACGATGAGGGCGTGCTTCTGCTCAAGGCAGATGGTATGGAGGTGAACAGTAAGCCCACAGTCTAATCCAGGGAAACCAAGATTTCAAAGCGCTACTTACGTCCATGGCTTTGATGATGCCAACAATCCCGAAGGGCAGGCAGCAAAACAAAGTGACGATGATCGCGAAGATGAGGTGGTCATTAGGCTGGATGCCAGTAGTCCGGACAATGACCGTGCTCTGTGGGGTAGTCTGGGAACAAGAGCAAACGGTAGATAACGTCAAGAACCTTTCGTATGCCATGTCGCCGCTGTAGTTTTTGCCAAGCAGTCTTTGGCAAACAATGATTGGCCATGCATGAGCACAAAAACAGGAACAATTCCCAGAGTGTAAAAATCTCACTAAATCTGCATGAAGATAGCCAGACGGGGAATGAAAAATCGAGTCTCAAGAGTTGTTTTTCTATGGGTGAAAACAAAAACATAATCGTTTGTTTATTTTGACATGTTTTCAGCAGTACACAATAACTGAAAAAGGAAACAGTCTTTGCTCAGAATTTAAACTTCACCTTTAACAAAACTTGAGCAAATCTGCATTTTTGGCCCAAAGCTCTTGCCAACCTAAGGGTTAGAAGTTTCTGCCAACTTGGCCCAACAAAGAAAATGGATGTTAGCGTTTCTCAACGGAAGGCAAGGTCTGTCCAGCGGGTCGATCCAATTCGAGGCAAGTTTCCAAATTTTGTGCCTCGTCTGCATATCTGGCTGTGACTCTTTCATCCCCTTGATTCATTTTTGAATGTTTAATTAAAAAAGGTTGCTGGGAGTTGCATTTTCTCCGAAGTTGTTTCCTCTTAAAATAGCAACTTTGTTTCTTCTTCTCTCCAGTTTGCTTTTTTAGTTCTGTAGGAATTGTTCCCAAAATGAGCCAGTCCAGGATTCCATCGGCGCGTGCTCAAAAGAAAGCGCGTCGGAGGTCATTCGGAAACAGCAATACGCGCGCGTGAGCGAGGTCTGACCCAGCAGCACGGCCATACGGCCACTGGCGCACGCGTCCTTCGTTCCCGAATGCCCTTGCCGTTTTAAAATGCCAAACTGGCTGATATAGCCGGCAAGCCCCACCGCTCTCGAATGTTCTCGAAGCGGACTGGGCTGCAGCCGTAGTGACCTTACCGTGACTACAGCACCTTGCTGTGGGGTGTACGCTGCCTGTGGAGGATACCCAGGCTGCAAAAAAACAGAAATAAGTAGTTGTAGAAACCGAATATTAAAGGGTCAAGGTTTTATTAATTTATTGCAATTTCATTTGTAATTTTTTACGCAGGAATTTACATATTATTTTACTGGCAGATGACCCCGGGTTGCGCAGTCGTGCGTGACACTGACGAGCGAGATTTCATTCACGGAGTATGGATTTGTTTCGCAAGTTCCGTGTACAAAGAGACAGAGTTGAAATTGCTGAAACAAATACAAAATGGCGGATAATTATGCATCTTCATTCGCCAGTGAACCCACACAGATGGCACACAGTAATCATCGCCGCACGCTGCACTGTATTACACACATGATAATAATGAACAGTCGTGGTCTAAGGTGGTCGCTGCTCTGTCTAACAAGGCTCTGCGTGATTACCTGCTGTGCAGGGTAGCCCTGTTGAGGAGGGTAGCCCTGTTGAGGAGGGTAGCCCTGTTGAGGAGGGTAGCCCTGTTGAGGAGGGTAGTCCTGGTTGTATGCTGGTGGCTTTTCGGCGTTGAATTCACCTAATTGGATAATCAGGTCAGACAGCACATCATTCCTAAGGGTCATCTGCAGTGCAACAGTTTTTAAATGCAAACAATCAAAACGCACCCTTACTTTCTCTTTTTTGCAGCCTTGTTGTTTTATGCTAATGAGTATTTCCATTTTCGCGAGCAAAGCAGTGACGTCATTCTGGGAAGAAAGCGTCAATGGTCCATTGGTTTTTGAAAAAAACAACACCAAAAAACAAAGCAAAAACCCAACTGGACTTGTATATACACTGTACATCCCTGGCCTGAACTTTCTGAAATTTCTTCATTAGTAAAATACAATTGAAGTAAGTACATAACAATAAGACAGCAAGCCAACCTTTTCTGGGAAATGTTTGGGCTCAAAATTTGAATAGAAAACACTTAGGAACTGAACAATGCCTTCCTGGATGACATCACAGCAAGAACACCCTCCGGTGTCCAGAGAGGTACGAACACTTTTGAAAATTTAAAGTGCACTGTTCGATTTTAGCCTAAGAATAAATGTTACACAGTTTCCATAAGTAGAAAGAGTTATAAAAATTGTCCATGGGAAAACATTTTGCAGTTACCCTTTAATAATCAAGGCACGTTACTCCACGCAACGCAGCGCCAACCAACATATCACGTCACGTCATGCCAACGCCCGCTCCACACTGTCAGGATCATAGAGCTATATTTATGTATTGTGTCATGTTGTGTCATGTCATTACAGGACATGACCTAGCCATTCCACACCCTGCCAAGACGCCCAATTCTCGCCCGCACGTCTTGCCGTCCCTTAACGTCACGTCTATATCTGCCTGTTGTTTACAATGTGACTAACGCGCAGGCATTTGAATTTTTTCCGAAAGATTACTAATTGTTTGTTAGCTTTTGTGTAATATTACACGTTTTTACATTTTACATGTTTATGTAATAATTTATTCTTTAATATAAATTTTCATGTTTTAAGTGTAAATTGGTATTAATGTACTCTTGTGAACTCCCTTGAGTTTCAACTCTTGACGGATTTGACAGAGGATTAATATTGCTATTAGTTTGACTTACACTTCCTGTCACGTCACACTGTATAACATTTAACCACATCACGCTACAAAAATACTGCTTGGATCTCAGTTGTACACCATCAAAAATATTGTGAATGCTAGGAGATTATTCACCGACAACACGACTCACGCTGTGCATTAACCAGGCGTATGAAGTTTCCCGCTCAAGCCTATCTCAGTGAATTACGTTCCATCTTTCCATCTATGGCAAAATCTAAACACTCTGTGGATCAGTTCTATTCAAGACCCCATAAAGGGGCTTTGACTGTGAACACAGCTGTAACATTTTTATACCCACTTTATTAAAAACATATTTAACCGAGACACGCTAATTCTTATGAGATTAGGAATGTGTTTAAAGGCTAAGCTGCTTTCGGAATTCCCTATGTCGACTTATGTAGTGAAATCGACTCCCTTATTTGGTGAGACGACTTGGCGAGATAACTTATGTCATCAAGTCTGCTTTTGGAATTCGCGATGTCAACTCGTCGAGATAATTTATCTTGTCAAGTCGACTTTACAATTGTGGGAAGACGATTTGGCAATTAAATTTATGTAGTCAATCGAACTTCCTAATTCTGGTAGCCTGGTAGGTCGACTTGAAAAGATAATCTATGTCAATGAGTCGACTTCCTAATTCTAGTAAGTCGAATTGGCAAGATAATTTATGTCATCAAGTGTACAACATGCAGGCATGAACTGACTACTCACAATAACAAGTGAATGTGACCTAAAGCGTATTTTTTTTCGCCAAGTCGACTTGCTAGAATTGGGAAATCGACTTGACAGCAAAATTTATTTCGACGAGTCGACATAGTGAATTCTGAAAGTAAACTTGATGACATGAATTGTATCGCCAAGTCGACTTACTAGAATTAGGAAGTCGACTTAATTAGTAAATTATCTCACCAAGTCGACTTACTTGAATTAAGAAGTCGACTTATTTACATAAATTATCTCGCCAAGTCGATATAGGGAACTCTGGAAGCAAGCTTGATGTCATAAAATATCTCGCGATGTCGACCTAGGAAGTCAACTTAACTACATCATTTATCTCGTTAAATCGACTAAATACGCTTTATAAGTCGACTTACAAAGAACAAGTCGGATGGCACTCAAAGAGCGCCATACGGGACACAGACGCACTACATTATTCTGCGTTCCACTCGCGCTCGTGTGACAACTACATGTACTGTACATGTAAGAATATTTTACAGAGTCGTACGTTAGTTCATGTAAATTCCTTAAAGCGAAAACATCATACATTGTACACAGGTCGTCGTATATAACACGATAGTTGCGTTTGTACTACTTTATGGTCCATCTCATCGTGACAATGGTGCGCTACTGTACATTGTACAAGAAAAAAATGGCCTTGTGTTATTCCCTCAGCCTTTGTTGGTTGTTGCGCGGAAACGACTTGTTACGCATTCTAATTCAATTTCCAGGAACCATGCAGGCGAGCAGCAGCGGTGACCAATGACAACGAAGTACAAACCATTGATCTCCATCATATAGGGGTGCAGTGTCCCAATTCAAGGAAAATTCTCCGCCAGGCCGAGGCGCAGAAAAAGTACCCCCAGAGATTGTTTCGAAAAGAGGGGTCTGTTTGGGCCAGGAAATGGTGGAATTGTGTCAGTATGGCCCAGGATCATCTCTGTAGATTCAGGGGCACCCATCTGGGGGCAAAGCAGACAAAAATGGGATTGAAAATTAGTCAGAAGAGCCCCAGGAAGGTGAGGGATGTCATTTGAAAAATGGCCGCTGGGAGGGCTTGGCAACATTCACTTTTTGGGGGGTGAGTTTGTTTTGGGCGGATAATTAAAAAATTCATTGGTTAACCTACTAAAAATTGAAAATCAAATGAAATCTGAAGGACCAAACAGCACATTGATTTTTGTTTGAGAGGCCTCAGGGACTTCAGTTGCCTGCCATGGGGCTCCAAACTTGGTTGATTTTACACTATTTTCAATGGAGCTTGAATTAGTTCAGTGCACCCTATATTGCCAAGATGGCGGCGTCCTGGATGTCATGGCGGTTGGATTGAAAAATCATTTCTCACGTTTGCGATAGTTACACCAGTGGTGGAAAGACCGGAACAAGCCAGGGATAGCAGTTTTATGAATTGTGAGACATGAGAAACATTTGATTGTTGGCAGCAACACTCCACTGGTAAATACCCATGCAATCATGTGGAAATTCTGAAAAACAATTAACTCTGTCACTGTTCATGCTGTTTTGCGTGTAATTTTCAAGAAATCAGCAGTGACCGAAGGACTTGATGGTTTCCGTGGGCCAACCCTAACCGAGCTTAACCCTAACGGAGGCCAACCCTAATGACGGCTAACCCTAACGGAGGCCAACCCTAATTATGAAGGGTAACCCTAACAGGGCCCTAACCAAGGGTGGGGGTACTTCCTCGATGGTCAAGTACAGCCCGCGCACCAACTGACCAAGCTGTGGATATATGCGCAGGTGACTGAAAGTTCTCGAAACACTCTCCTTGGTGGTTTGTTCCACTCTTGTGTTGGAAGTGCCCTATTTTGGGCTCAGGTTTTCAACTCTTGGGCTGGAGCGTGTCAACAGGAATAAATTCTACGTAGAGCTTTCATGTCAAAGCATGGCTGAAGTTTCATAATTTTCTTGTATTTGATCTCTGCTGTTGGTAGTGTATGGCCAAAGCGGTAACCCTTCCTTATCAGTAGGACATGCTAGTTGAAGCTATTCATGGGGAAAGGTGCAATTTTCAAATGCTGATTGGACATTCTTCTGTTTGCACTATAGTAGAAGTGTACAGTGTATGTATAGGCAGTTTGTGCACATTTGCTATTGGCTGACCTTGATGATTTACTCCCCATAGCACAGCCAGTCGACTTTTTTTTCCAATTTATTTTCAAAAATTGAGTTTTTTGGAACATTCTCAACCATTCAGCATTGTTTCTGTGTCAGACTGTGAAAAAGGGGTGTATATAAAGGGTGCAGTGTCCCAATTCAAGGAAAATTCTCCGCCAGGCCGAGGCGCAGAAAAAGTACCCCCAGAGATTGTTTCGAAAAGAGGGGTCTGTTTGGGCCAGGAAATGGTGGAATTGTGTCAGTATGGCCCAGGATCATCTCTGTAGATTCAGGGGCACCCATCTGGGGGCAAAGCAGACAAAAATGGGATTGAAAATTAGTCAGAAGAGCCCCAGGAAGGTGAGGGATGTCATTTGAAAAATGGCCGCTGGGAGGGCTTGGCAACATTCACTTTTTGGGGGGTGAGTTTGTTTTGGGCGGATAATTAAAAAATTCATTGGTTAACCTACTAAAAATTGAAAATCAAATGAAATCTGAAGGACCAAACAGCACATTGATTTTTGTTTGAGAGGCCTCAGGGACTTCAGTTGCCTGCCATGGGGCTCCAAACTTGGTTGATTTTACACTATTTTCAATGGAGCTTGAATTAGTTCAGTGCACCCTATATTGCCAAGATGGCGGCGTCCTGGATGTCATGGCGGTTGGATTGAAAAATCATTTCTCACGTTTGCGATAGTTACACCAGTGGTGGAAAGACCGGAACAAGCCAGGGATAGCAGTTTTATGAATTGTGAGACATGAGAAACATTTGATTGTTGGCAGCAACACTCCACTGGTAAATACCCATGCAATCATGTGGAAATTCTGAAAAACAATTAACTCTGTCACTGTTCATGCTGTTTTGCGTGTAATTTTCAAGAAATCAGCAGTGACCGAAGGACTTGATGGTTTCCGTGGGCCAACCCTAACCGAGCTTAACCCTAACGGAGGCCAACCCTAATGACGGCTAACCCTAACGGAGGCCAACCCTAATTATGAAGGGTAACCCTAACAGGGCCCTAACCAAGGGTGGGGGTACTTCCTCGATGGTCAAGTACAGCCCGCGCACCAACTGACCAAGCTGTGGATATATGCGCAGGTGACTGAAAGTTCTCGAAACACTCTCCTTGGTGGTTTGTTCCACTCTTGTGTTGGAAGTGCCCTATTTTGGGCTCAGGTTTTCAACTCTTGGGCTGGAGCGTGTCAACAGGAATAAATTCTACGTAGAGCTTTCATGTCAAAGCATGGCTGAAGTTTCATAATTTTCTTGTATTTGATCTCTGCTGTTGGTAGTGTATGGCCAAAGCGGTAACCCTTCCTTATCAGTAGGACATGCTAGTTGAAGCTATTCATGGGGAAAGGTGCAATTTTCAAATGCTGATTGGACATTCTTCTGTTTGCACTATAGTAGAAGTGTACAGTGTATGTATAGGCAGTTTGTGCACATTTGCTATTGGCTGACCTTGATGATTTACTCCCCATAGCACAGCCAGTCGACTTTTTTTTCCAATTTATTTTCAAAAATTGAGTTTTTTGGAACATTCTCAACCATTCAGCATTGTTTCTGTGTCAGACTGTGAAAAAGGGGTGTATATAAAGGGTGCAGTGTCCCAATTCAAGGAAAATTCTCCGCCAGGCCGAGGCGCAGAAAAAGTACCCCCAGAGATTGTTTCGAAAAGAGGGGTCTGTTTGGGCCAGGAAATGGTGGAATTGTGTCAGTATGGCCCAGGATCATCTCTGTAGATTCAGGGGCACCCATCTGGGGGCAAAGCAGACAAAAATGGGATTGAAAATTAGTCAGAAGAGCCCCAGGAAGGTGAGGGATGTCATTTGAAAAATGGCCGCTGGGAGGGCTTGGCAACATTCACTTTTTGGGGGGTGAGTTTGTTTTGGGCGGATAATTAAAAAATTCATTGGTTAACCTACTAAAAATTGAAAATCAAATGAAATCTGAAGGACCAAACAGCACATTGATTTTTGTTTGAGAGGCCTCAGGGACTTCAGTTGCCTGCCATGGGGCTCCAAACTTGGTTGATTTTACACTATTTTCAATGGAGCTTGAATTAGTTCAGTGCACCCTATATTGCCAAGATGGCGGCGTCCTGGATGTCATGGCGGTTGGATTGAAAAATCATTTCTCACGTTTGCGATAGTTACACCAGTGGTGGAAAGACCGGAACAAGCCAGGGATAGCAGTTTTATGAATTGTGAGACATGAGAAACATTTGATTGTTGGCAGCAACACTCCACTGGTAAATACCCATGCAATCATGTGGAAATTCTGAAAAACAATTAACTCTGTCACTGTTCATGCTGTTTTGCGTGTAA